>NC_136057.1:1923028808-1923511428 GCF_964261635.1 Lissotriton helveticus | reverse complement strand
ACTCCAAATCAACCCTCCAACTCCACCCTCCAAATCCACCCTCCGACTCCAAATCCACCCTCCAACTCCACCCTCCACCTCCATCCCCCAACTCCAAATCTACCCTCCAAATCCACCCTCCAACTCCAAATCTACCCTGCAACTCCAAATCCCCCCAACTCCAAATCGACCCCCCAACTCCAACTCCATCCTCCAACTCCAAATCCACCCTCCAACTCCAAATCCACCCTCCAACTCCAAATCCACCCTCCAAACTCCAAATCCACCCTCCAACTCCAAATCAACCCTCCAACTCCACCCTCCAACTGCACCTCCAAAGCCACCCTCCAACGCCACCCTCCAACTCCACCCTCCAACTCCACCCTCCAACTCCAAATCCACTCTCCAACTCCAAATTCACACTCCAACTCCAAATCTACCCTCCAACTCCCAATTCACCCTCACACTCCACCCTCCAAATCCACCCTCCAACTCCACCCTCCAACTCCACCCTTCAAATCCTCCCTCTAAATCCACCCTCCAAATCCACCTTCCAAATACAAATCCACCATCCAACTCCACCCTCCAACCTCCAACTCTACTCTCCACCCTCCAACTCCAAATCCACCCTGCAACTCCAACTCCACCCTGCAACTCCAAATCCACCCTCCAACTCCAAATCCACCCTCCAACTCCAAATCCACCCTCCAACTCTAAATCCACCCTCCAACTCCACACTCCAACTCCACCCTCCAACTCTACCCTCCAACTCCAAATCTACCCTCCAACTCCAAATTCACCCTCCAAATCCATCCACTCTCCAACTCCACCCTCCAATTCCACCCTCCAAATCCACCCTCCAAATCCAAATCCTCTCTACAACTCCACCCTCCAACTCTACCCTCCAACTCCAAATCCACCCTCCAACTCCAAATCTACCCTCCAACTCTACCCTCCAACTCCACCCTCCAACTCCACCCTCCAACTCCAAATCCACATCCAAATCCACCCTCCAACTCCAAATCAACACTCCAAATCAACCCTCCAACTCCACACTCCAACTCCACCCTCCAACTCCACCTTCCAACTCCACCCTCCAAATCCACCCTCCAACTCCAAATCCACCCTCCAACTCCACATCCACCCTGCAACTCCAAATCCACCCTGCAACTCCAAATCCCCCCAACTCCAAATCCACCCTCCAAGTCAAAATCCACCCTCCAACTCTAAATCCACCCTCCAACTCCACACTCCAACTCCACCCTCCAACTCTACCCTCCAACTCCAATCCACCCTCCAACTCCAAATTCACCCTCCAAATCCATCCACTCTCCAACTCCACCCTCCAAATCCACCCTCCAAATCCACCCTCCAACTCCAAATCCTCCCTCCAACTCCACCCTCCAACTCCAAATCTACCCTCCAACTCTACCCTCCAACCCCACCCTCCAACGCCACCCTCCAAATCCACACTCCAACTCCAAATCCACCCTCCAACTCCAAACTCCTAATCCACCCTCCAACTCCAAATCAACCCTCCAACTCCTCCCTCCAACTCCACCCTCCAACACCACCCTCCAACTCCACCCTCCAACTCCAAATCCACCCTCCAAATCCACACTCCAACTCCAAATCCACCCTCCAAATCCACCCTCCAACTCCACCCTCCAACTCCACCCTTCAAATCCTCCCTCCAAATCCACCCTCCAAATCCACCATCCAACTCCAACCTCCACCCTCCAACTCCACCCTCCAACTCCAAATCCACCCTCCAACTCCAAATCCGCCCTCCAGCTCCAAATCCTTCCTCCAACTCCAAATCCACCCTCCAACTCCAAATCCACCCTCCAACTCCACACTCCAACTCCACCCTCTAACTCCATCTTCCAACTCCAAATCCACCCTCCAACTCTAACTCCACCCTCCAACTCCAATCCACCCTCCAACTCCAAATCCACCCTCCAACTCCAAATCCACCCTCCAACTCCAAATTCACCCTCCAACTCAAACTCCACCCTCCAACTCCACTCTCCACCCTCCAACTCCACTCTCCACCCTCCAACTCCAAATCCACCCTCCAACTCCAAATCCACCCTGCAACTCCAAATCCCCCCAACTCCAAATCGACCCCCAACTCCAACTCCACCCTCCAACTCCAAATCCACCCTCCAACTCCAAATCCACCCTCCAACTCCAAATCCACCCTCCAAACTCCAAATCCACCCTCCAACTCCAAATCAACCCTCCAACTCCACCCTCCAACTGCACCCTCCAACGCCACCCTCCAACTCCACCCTCCAACGCCACCCTCCAACTCCACCCTCCAACTCCACCCTCCAACTCCAAATCCACTCTCCAACTCAAAATTCACACTCCAACTCCAAATCTACCCTCCAACTCCCAATTCACCCTCCAACTCCACCCTCCAAATCCACCCTCCAACTCCACCCTCCAACTCCACCCTTCAAATCCTCCCTCTAAATCCACCCTCCAAATCCACCTTCCAAATACAAATCCACCATCCAACTCCACCCTCCAACCTCCAACTCTACTCTCCACCCTCCAACTCCAAATCCACCCTGCAACTCCAACTCCACCCTGCAACTCCAAATCCACCCTCCAACTCCAAATCCACCTCCAACTCCAAATCCACCCTCCAACTCTAAATCCACCCTCCAACTCCACACTCCAACTCCACCCTCCAACTCTACCCTCCAACTCCAAATCCACCCTCCAACTCCAAATTCACCCTCCAAATCCATCCACTCTCCAACTCCACCCTCCAATTCCACCCTCCAAATCCACCCTCCAACTCCAAATCCTCTCTACAACTCCACCCTCCAACTCTACCCTCCAACTCCAAATCCACCCTCCAACTCCAAATCTACCCTCCAACTCTACCCTCCAACTCCACCCTCCAACTCCACCCTCCAACTCCACCCTCCAACTCCAAATCCACCCCCAAATCCAAATCCACCCTCCAACTCCAAATCAACCCTCCAAATCAACCTCCAACTCCACACTCCAACTCCACCCTCCAACTCCACCTTCCAACTCCACCCTCCAACTCCAAATCCACCCTCCAACTCCAAATCCACCCTCCAACTCCACATCCACCCTGCAACTCCAAATCCACCCTGCAACTACAAATCCCCCCAACTCCAAATCCACCCTCCAAGTCAAAATCCACCCTCCAACTCTAAATCCACCCTCCAACTCCACACTCCAACTCCACCCTCCAACTCTACCCTCCAACTCCAAATCCACCCTCCAACTCCAAATTCACCCTCCAAATCCATCCACTCTCCAACTCCACCCTCCAAATCCACCCTCCAAATCCACCCTCCAACTCCAAATCCTCCCTCCAACTCCACCCTCCAACTCCAAATCCACCCTCCAACTCCAAATCTACCCTCCAACTCTACCCTCCAACCCCACCCTCCAACTCCACCCTCCAACTCCAAATCCACCCTCCAACTCCAAATCCACCCTCCAACTCCAAACTCCTAATCCACCCTCCAACTCCAAATCAACCCTCCAACTCCTCCCTCCAACTCCACCCTCCAACACCACCCTCCAACTCCACCCTCCAACTCCAAATCCACCCTTCAAATCCACCCTCCAAATCCACACTCCAACTCCAAATCCACCCTCCAACTCCCAATCCACCCTCCAAATCCACCCTCCAACTCCACCCTCCAACTCCACCCTTCAAATCCTCCCTCCAAATCCACCTCCAAATCCACCATCCAACTCCAACCTCCAACTCCAACCTCCACCCTCCAACTCCACCCTCCAACTCCACCCTCCAACTCCAAATCCACCCTCCAACTCCAAATCCGCCCTCCATCTCCAAATCCATCCTCCAACTCCAAATCCACCCTCCAACTCCAAATCCACCCTCCAACTCCACACTCCAACTCCACCCTCCAACTCCATCTTCCAACTCCAAATCCACCCTCCAACTCCACCCTCCAACTCCAAATCCACCCTCCAACTCCAAATCCACCCTCCAACTCCAAATTCACCCTCCAACTCAAACTCCACCCTCCAACTCCACTCTCCACCCTCCAACTCCACTCTCCACCCTCCAACTCCAAATCCACCCTCCAACTCCAAATCCACCCTCCAACTCCACCCTCCAACTCCACCCTCCAAATCCACCCTCCAACTCCAAATCCACCCTCCAACTCCAGCTTCCAACTCCACCCTCCACCTCCACCCTCCAACTCCACCCTCCAACTCCAAATCTACCCTCCAACTCCAAATCCACCCTCCAAATCCACCCTGCAACTCCAAACCCACCCTGCAACTCCAAATCCCCCCAACTCCAAATCCACCCTCCAACTCCAAATCCACCCTCCAACTCTAAATCCACCCTTCAACTCCACACTCCAACTCCACCCTCCAACTGTACCCTCCAACTCCAAATCCAGCCTCCAACTCCAAATTTACCCTCCAAATCCACTCTTCAATTCCACCCTCCAATTCCACCCTCCAAATTCAAATCCACCCTCCAACTCCAAATCCACCCTCCAACTCCAAATCCACCCTCCAACTCCACCCTCCAACTCCAAATCCACCCTCCAACTCCAAATCCACCCTCCAAACTCCAAATCCACCCTCCACCCTCCAACGCCACCCTCCAACTCCACCCTCCAACGCCACCCTCCAACTCCACCCTCCAACTCCACCCTCCAACTCCACCCTCCAACTCCAAATCCACTCTCCAACTCCAAATTCACACTCCAACTCCAAATCCACCCTCCTACTCCCAATCCACCCTCCAACTCCACCCTCCAAATCCACCCTCCAACTCCACCCTTCAAATCCTCCCTCTAAATCCATCCTCCAAATCCACCTTCCAAATCCACCATCCAACTCCACCCTCCAACCTCCAACTCTACTCTCCACCCTCCAACTCCACCCTCCAACTCCAAATCCACCCTGCAACTCCAACTCCACCCTGCAAATCTAAATCCCCCAACTCCAAATCCACCCTCCAACTCCAAATCCACCCTCCAACTCTAAATCCACCCTCCAACTCCACACTCACACTCCACCCTCCAACTCTACCCTCCAACTCCAAATCCACCCTCCAACTCCAAATTCACCCTCCAAATCCATCCACTCTCCAACTCCACCCTCCAATTCCACCCTCCAAATCCACCCTCCAACTCCAAATCCTCCCTCCAACTCCACCCTCCAACTCTACCCTCCAACTCCAAATCCACCCTCCAACTCCAAATCTACCCTCCAACTCTACCCTCCATCTCCACCCTCCAACTCCACCCACCAACTCCAAATCCACCCCCAACTCCAAATCCACCCTCCAACTCCAAACTCCTAATCCACCCTCCAACTCCAAATCAACCCTCCAACTCCACCCTCCAACTCCAACCTCCAACGCCACCCTCCAACTCCACCCTCCAACTCCACCCTCCCCAAATCCACACTCCAACTCCAAATCCACCCTCCAACTCCCAATCCACCCTCCAACTCCACCCACCAACTCCACCCTCCAACTCCACCCTCCAACTCCACCCTTCAAATCCTCCCTCCAAATCCACCCTCCAAATCCACCATCCAACTCCACCCTCCAACTCCACTCTCCATCCTCCAACTCCACCCTCCAACTCCAAATCCACCCTCCAACTCCAAATCCACCCTCCAACTTCACCCTCCAATTCCAACTCCACCCTCAAATTCCAAATCCACACTCCAAATCCACCCTCCAACTCCACCCTCCAACTCAAACTCCACCCTCCAACTCCAAATCCACCCCCCAACTCTAACTCCAAATCCACCCTCCAACTCCAAGTCCACCCTCCAACTCAAACTCCACCCTCCAACTCCACCCTCCAACTCCAAATTCACCCTCCAACTCAAACTCCACCCTCCAACTCCACTCTCCACCCTCCAACTCCACCCTCCATCTCCAAATCCACCCTCCAACTCTAACTCCACCCTCCAACTCCAAATCCACCATCCAACTCCAAATCCACCCTCCAACTCAAACTCCACCCTCCAACTCCACTCTCCACCCTCCAACTCCACCCTCCACTCCACCCTCCAACTCCACCCTCTAAATCCACCCTCCAAATCCACCCTCCAACTCCACCCTCCACCTCCACCCTCCAACTCCAAATCTACCCTCCAACTCCAAATCCACCCTTCAAATCCACCCTCCAACTCCAAATTCACCCTGCAACTCCAAATCCCCCAACTCCAAATCCATCCCCCAACTCCAAATCCACCCTCCAACTCCAAATCCACCCTCCAACACTAAATCCACCCTCCAACTCCACACTCCAACTCCACCCTCCAACTCTACCCTCCAACTCCAAATCCACCCTCCAACTCCAAATTTACCCTCCAAATCCACTCTCCAACTCCACCCTCCAAATCCAAATCCACCCTCCAACTCCAAATCCACCCTCCAACTCCACCCTCCAACTCCAAATCCACCCTCTGACTCCAAATCCACCCCCCAATTCCAAATCCACCCTCCAACTCCACCCTCCAACTCCAAATCCACCCTCCAACTCCACCTCCAACTCCAATCCACCCTCCAACTCCAAATCCACCCTCCAACTCCAACCTCCAAATCCACCCTCCAACTCCAATCAACCCTCAACTCCACCCTCCAACTCCAAATCCACCCTCCAACTCCCAACCACCCTCCAAATCCACCCTCCAACTCCACCCTCCAACTCCACCCTTCAAATCCTCCCTCCAAATCCACCCTCCAAATCCACCATCCAACTCCAACCTCCAACTCCAACCTCCACCCTCCACTCCACCTCCAACTCCACCCTCCAACTCCAAATCCACCCTCCAACTCCAAATCCGCCCTCCATCTCCAAATCCATCCTCCAACTCAAATCCACCCTCCAACTCCAAATCCACCCTCCAACTCCACACTCCAACTCCACCTCTAACTCCATCTTCCAACTCCAATCCACCCTCCAACTCTAACTCCACCCTCCAACTCCAAATCCACCCTCCAACTCCAAATCCACCCTCCAACTCCAAATTCACCCTCCAACTCAAACTCCACCTCCAACTCCACTCTCCACCCTCCAACTCCACTCTCCACCCTCCAACTCCAAATCCACCCTCCAACTCCAATCCACCCTCCAACTCCACCTCCAAATCCACCCTCCAACTCCAAATCCACCCTCCAACTCCAAATCCAGCTTCCAACTCCACCCTCCACCCTCCAACTCCACCCTCCAACTCCAAATCTACCCTCCAACTCCAAATCCACCCTCCAAATCCACCCTGCAACTCCAAACCACCCTGCAACTCCAAATCCCCCCAACTCCAAATCCACCCTCCAACTCCAAATCCATCCTCCAACTCTAAATCCACCCTTCAACTCCACACTCCAACTCCACCCTCCAACTGTACCCTGCAACTCCAAATCCAGCCTCCAACTCCAAATTTACCCTCCAAATCCACTCTTCAATTCCACCTCCAATTCCACCCTCCAACTCCAAATCCACCCTCCAACTCCAAATCCACCCTCCAACTCCAAATCCACCCTCCAACTCCAAATCCACCCTCCAACTCCAAATCCACCCTCCAACTCCAAATCCACCCTCCAACTCCAAATCAACCCTCCAACTCCACCCTCCAACGCCACCTCCAACTCCACCCTCCAACGCCACCTCCAACTCCACCCTCCAACTCCACCCTCCAACTCCAAATCCACTCTCCAACTCCAAATTCACACTCCAACTCCAAATCCACCCTCCTACTCCCAATCCACCCTCCAACTCCACCCTCCAAATCCACCCTCCAACTCCACCCTTCAAATCCTCCCTCTAAATCCATCCTCCAAATCCACCTTCCAAATCCACCATCCAACTCCACCCTCCAACCTCCAACTCTACTCTCCACCCTCCAACTCCACCCTCCAACTCCAAATCCACCCTGCAACTCCAACTCCACCCTGCAAATCTAATCCCCCAACTCCAAATCCACCTCCAACTCCAAATCCACCCTCCAACTCTAAATCCACCCTCCAACTCCACACTCCAACTCCACCTCCAACTCTACCCTCCACTCAAATCCACCCTCCAACTCCAAATCCACCCTCCAAATCCATCCACTCTCCAACTCCACCCTCCAATTCCACCCTCCAAATCCACCCTCCAACTCCAAATCCTCCCTCCAACTCCACCCTCCAACTCTACCCTCCAACTCCAAATCCACCCTCCAACTCCAAATCTACCCTCAACTCTACCCTCCAACTCCACCCTCCAACTCCCCACCACTCCAAATCCACCCCCAACTCCAAATCCACCCTCCAACTCCAAACTCCTAATCCACCCTCCAACTCCAAATCAACCCTCCAACTCCAACCTCCAACGCCACCCTCCAACTCCACCCTCCAACTCCACCCTCCAACTCCAAATCCACACTCCAACTCCAAATCCACCCTCCAACTCCCAATCCACCCTCCAACTCCACCCACAACTCCACCCTCCAACTCCACCCTCCAACTCCACCCTTCAAATCCTCCTCCAAATCCACCCTCCAAATCCACATCCAACTCCACCCTCCAACTCCACTCTCCATCCTCCAACTCCACCCTCCAACTCCAAATCCACCCTCCAACTCCAAATCCACCCTCCAACTTCACCCTCCAACTCCACCCTCCAACTCCAACTCCACCCTCAAATTCAATCCACCCTCCAACTCCAAATCCACCCTCCAACTCCACCCTCCAACTCAAACTCCACCCTCCAACTCCAAATCCACCCCCCAACTCTAACTCCAAATCCACCCTCCAACTCCAAGTCCACCCTCCAACTCAAACTCCACCCTCCAACTCCACCCTCCAACTCCAAATTCACCCTCCAACTCAAACTCCACCCTCCAACTCCACTCTCCACCCTCCAACTCCACCCTCCATCTCCAAATCCACCCTCCAACTCTAACTCCACCCTCCAACTCCAAATCACCATCCAACTCCAAATCCACCTCCAACTCAAACTCCACCCTCCAACTCCACTCTCCACCCTCCAACTCCACCCTCCAACTCCAAATCCACCCTCCAACTCCACCCTCTAATCCACCCATCCACCTCCAAATCCACCCTCCAACTCCACCCTCCACCTCCACCCTCCAACTCCAAATCTACCCTCCAACTCCAAATCCACCCTTCAAATCCACCCTCCAACTCCAAATCACCCTGCAACTCCAAATCCCCCAACTCCAAATCCATCCCCAACTCCAAATCCACCCTCCAACTCCAAATCCACCCTCCAACACTAAATCCACCCTCCAACTCCACACTCCAACTCCACCCTCCAACTCTACCCTCCAACTCCAAATCCACCCTCCAACTCCAAATTTACCCTCCAAATCCACTCTCCAACTCCACCCTCCAAATCCAAATCCACCCTCCAACTCCAATCCACCCTCCAACTCCACCCTCCAACTCCAAATCCACCTCTGACTCCAAATCCACCCCCCAATTCCAAATCCACCCCCCAACTCCACCCTCCAACTCCAAATCCACCCTCCAACTCCAAATCCACCCTCCAACTCCAAACTCCAAATCCACCCTCCAACTCCAATCAACCCTCCAACTCCACCTCCAACTCCACCCTCCAACGCCACCCTCCAACTCCACCCTCCAACTCCAAATTCACACTCCAACTGCAAATCCACCCTCCAACTCCAATCCACCCTCCAACTCCCCCTCCAAATCCACCTCCAACTCCACCTTCAAATCCTCCCTCTAAATCCACCCTCCAAATCCACCTTCCAAATCCACCATCCAACTCCACCCTCCAACTCTACTCTCCACCCTCCAACTCCAAATACACCCTGCAACTCCAAATCCCCCCAACTCCAAATCCACCCTCCAACGCCAAATCCACCCTCCAACTCCACCCTCCAACTCCAAATCCACCCCAACTCCAAATCCACCCTCCAACTCCAACTCCTAATCCACCCTCCAACTCCACCCTCCAACTCCAACCTCCAACGCCACCCTCCAACTCCACCCTCCAAATCCACACTCCAACTCCAAATCCACCCTCCAACTCCCAATCCACCCTCAACTCCACACTCCAACTCCAAATCCACCTCCAACTGCCAATCCACCTCCAACTCCACCCTCCAAATCCACCCTCCAACTCCACCCTCCAACTCCACCCTTCACATCCTCCCTCCAAATCCACCCTCCAAATCCACCATCCAACTCCACCCTCCAACTCCACTCTCCATCCTCCAACTCCACCCTCCAACTCCAAATCCACCCTCCAACTCCACCCTCCAACTCCAAATCACCTCTGACTCCAAATCCACCCAACTCCAAATCCACCCTCCAACTCCACCCTCCAAATCCACCCTCCAACTCCAAATCCACCCTCCAACTCCAAACTCCAAATCCACCCTCCAACTCCAAATCACCCCTCCAACTCCACCCTCCAACTCCAGCCTCCAACTCCACCCTCCAACTCCACCCTCCAACTCCACCCTCCAACTCCAAATCACACTCCAACTCCAAATCCACCCTCCAACTCCCAATCCACCCTCCAACTCCACCCTCCAAATCCACCCTCCAACTCCACCCTTCAAATCCTCCCTCCAAATCCACCTTCCAAATCCACCATCCAACTCCACCCTCCAACTCTACTCTCCACCCTCCAAATCCACCCTCCAACTCAAATACACCCTGCAACTCCAAATCCCCCCAACTCCAAATCCACCCTCCAACGCCAAATCCACCCTCCAACTCCACCCTCCAACTCAAAATCCACCCCCAACTCCAAATCCACCCTCCAACTCCAACTCCTAATCCACCCTCCAACTCCACCCTCCAACTCCAACCTCCAACGCCACCCTCCAACTCCACCCTCCAAATCCACACTCCAACTCCAAATCCACCCTCCAACTCCCAATCCACCCTCCAACTCCACCCTCCAAATCCACCCTCCAACTCCACCCTTCAAATTCTCCCTCCAAATCCACCTCCAAATCCACCATCCAACTCCACCTCCAACTCCACTCTCCATCCTCCAACTCCACCCTCCAACTCCAAATCCACCCTCCAACTCCACCCTCCAACTCCAACTCCACCCTCAAATTCCAAATCCACCCTCCAACTCCAAATCCACCCTCCAACTCCACCCTCCAACTCAAACTCCACCCTCCAACTCCACCCTCCAACTCCAATCCACCCCCAACTCTAACTCCAAATCCACCTCCAACTCCAAATCCACCCTCCAACTCAAACTCCACCCTCCAACTCCAAATCCACCCTCCAACTCAAACTCCACCCTCCAACTCCACTCTCACCCTCCAACTCCATCCTCCATCTCCAAATCACCCTCCAACTCTAACTTCACCCTCCAACTCCAAATCCACCATCCAACTCCAAATCCACCCTCCAACTCAAACTCACCCTCCAACTCCACTCTCCACCCTCCAACTCCACCCTCCAACTCAAATCCACCCTCCAACTCCACCCTCTAAATCCACCCTCCAAATCCACCCTCCGACTCCAAATCCACCCTCCAACTCCACCCTCCACCTCCATCCCCCAACTCCAAATCTACCCTCCAAATCCACCCTCCAACTCCAAATCCACCCTGCAACTCCAAATCCCCCCAACTCCAAATCCACCCCCAACTCCAAATCCACCCTCCAACTCCAAATCCACCCTCCAACACTAAATCCACCCTCCAACTCCACACTCCAACTCCACCCTCCAACTCTACCCTCCAACTCCACCCTCCAACTCCAAATCCACCCTCTGACTCCAAATCCACCCTCCAACTCCAAATCCACCCTCCAACTCCACCCTCCAACTCCAAATCCACCCTCCAACTCCAAATCCACCCTCCAAACTCCAAATCACCCTCCAACTCCAATCAACCCTCCAACTCCACCCTCCAACTCCACCCTCCAACGCCACCCTCCAACTCCAACCCTCCAACTCCACCCTCCAACTCCAAATTCACACTCCAACTCCAAATCCACCCTCCAACTCCCAATCCACCCTCCAAATCCACCTCCAAATCCACCCTCCAACTCCACCCTTCAAATCCTCCCTCTAAATCCACCCTCCAAATCCACCTTCCAAATCCACCATCCAACTCCACCTTCCAACTCTACTCTCCACCCTCCAAATCCACCCTCCAACTCCAAATACATCCTGCAACTCCGAATCCCCCAACTCCAAATCCACCCTCCAACGCCAAATCTACCCTCCAACTCCAAATTCACCCTCCAACACTAAATCCACCCTCCAACTCCAACTCCACACTCCAACTCCACCTCCAACTCTACCCTCCAACTCCAAATCCACCCTCCAACTCCAAATTTACCCTCCAAATCCACTCTTCAACTCCACCCTCCAATTCCACCCTCCAAAATCCAAATCCACCCTCCAACTCCAAATCCACCCTCCAACTCTACCCTCCATCTCCAAATCCACCCTCCAACTCCAAATCCACCTCCAACTCCACCTCCAACTCCAAATCCACCCTCCAACTCCACCCTCCAAATCCACCCTCCAACTCCACCCTCCAACTCCACCCTTCAAATCCTCCCTCTAAATCCACCCTCCAAATCCACCTTCCAAATCCAAATCCACCCTGCAACTCCAAATTTACCCTCCAAATCCACTCTCCAACTCCACCCTCCAATTCCACCCTCCAAATCCACCCTCCAACTCCAAATCCACCCTCCAACTCCACCCTCCAACTCCAAATCCACCCTCCAAACTCCAAAGCCACCCTCCAACTCCACCCTCCAACGCCACCCTCCAACTCCACCCTCCAACTCCACCCTCCAACTCCAAATCCACTCTCCAACTCCAAATTCACCCTCCAACACTAAATCCACCCTCCAACTCCTACTCCACACTCCAATTCCACCCTCCAACTCTACCTTCCAACTCCAAATCCACCCTCCAACTCCAAATTTACCCTCCAAATCCACTCTCCAACTCCACCCTCCAATTCCACCCTCCAAATCCAAATCCACCCTCCAACTCCAAATCCACCCTCAACTCCACCCTCCAACTCCAAATCCACACTCCAAATCCACCCTCCAACTCCACCCTCCAACTCCACCCTCCAACTCCACCCTCCAACGCCACCCTCCAACTCCACCCTCCAACTCCACCCTCCAACTCCAAATCCACTCTCCAACTCCAAATTCACACTCCAACTCCAAATCCACCCTCCAAATCCACCCTCCAACTCCAATCCACCCTCCAACTCCACACTCCAAATCCACCCTCCAACTCCACCCTCCAACTCCACCCTTCAAATCCTCCCTCTAAATCCACCCTCCAATTCCACCCTCCAAATCCAAATCCACCCTCCAACTCCAAATCCACCCTCCAACTCTACCCTCCAACTCCAAATCCACCCTCCAACTCCAAATCCACCCTCCAAATCCACCCTCCAACTCCCAATCCACCCTCCAACTCCACACTCCAAATCCACCCTCCAACTCCACCCTCCAACTCCACCCTTCAAATCCTCCCTCTAAATCCACCCTCCAATTCCACCCTCCAAATCCAAATCCACACTCCAACTCCAATTCCACCCTCCAAATCCACCCTCCAACTCCAAATCCACCCTCCAACTCCACCCTCCAACTCCAAATCCACCCTCCAAACTCCAAAGCCACCCTCCAACTCCACCCTCCAACGCCACCCTCCAACTCCACCCTCCAACTCCACCCTCCAACTCCAAATCCACTCTCCAACTCCAAATTCACCCTCCAACACTAAATCCACCCTCCAACTCCTACTCCACACTCCAATTCCACCCTCCAACTCTACCTTCCAACTCCAAATCCACCCTCCAACTCCAAATTTACCCTCCAAATCCACTCTCCAACTCCACCCTCCAATTCCACCCTCCAAATCCAAATCCACCCTCCAACTCCAAATCCACCTCCAACTCCACCCTCCAACTCCAAATCCACACTCCAAATCCACCCTCCAACTCCACCCTCCAACTCCACCCTCCAACTCCACCCTCCAACGCCACCCTCCAACTCCACCCTCCAACTCCAAATCCACTCTCCAACTCCAAATTCACACTCCAACTCCAAATCCACCCTCCAAATCCACCCTCCAACTCCCAATCCACCCTCCAACTCCACACTCCAAATCCACCCTCCAACTCCACCCTCCAACTCCACCCTTCAAATCCTCCCTCTAAATCCACCCTCCAATTCCACCCTCCAAATCCAAATCCACCTCCAACTCCAAATCCACCCTCCAACTCTACCCTCCAACTCCAAATCCACCTCCAACTCCAAATCCACCTCCAACTCCACCCTCCAACTCCAAATCCACCCTCCAACTCCACCTCCAAATCCCACCCTCCAACTCCACCCTCCAACTCCACCCTTCAAATCCTCCCTCTAAATCCACCCTCCAAATCCACCTTCCAAATCCAAATCCACCATCCAACTCCCACCCTCCAACTCTACTCTCCACCCTCCAAATCCACCCTCCAACTCCAAATCCACCCTGCAACTCCAAATCCCCCCAACTCCAAATCCACCCTCCAACGCCAAATCCACCCTCCAACTCCAAATTCACCCTCCAACACTAAATCCACCCTCCAACTCCAAATTCACCCTCCAACACTAAATCCACCCTCCAACTCCTACTCCACACTCCAACTCCACCCTCCAACTCTACCCTCCAACTCCAAATCCACCCTCCAACTCCAAATTTACCCTCCAAATCCACTCTCCAACTCCACCCTCCAATTCCACCCTCCAAATCCAAATCCACCCTCCAACTCCAAATCCACCCTCCAACTCCACCCTCCAACTCCAAATCCACCCTCCGAACTCCAACTCCACCCTCCAACTCCACCCTCCAACTCCACCCTCCAACTCCACCCTCCAACGCCACCCTCCAACTCCAAATCCACCCTCCAAATCCACCCTCCAACTCCCAATCCACCCTCCAACTCCACCCTCCAAATCCACCCTCCAACTCCACCCTCCAACTCCACCCTTCAAATCCTCCCTCTAAATCCACCCTCCAAATCCACCTTCCAAATCCAAATCCACCATCCAACTCCACCCTCCAACTCTACTCTCCACCCTCCAACTCCCCTCCAACTCCAAATCCACCCTCCAACTCCAAATCCACCCTCCAACTTCAAGTACCCTCCAACTCCAAATCCACCCTCCAACTCCTCCACCCTCCAACTCCAGGGTCCAGTGTCAGACGCAGCACCCCATCCCTTTCCCTGTCCCCAGAGGAGTGCTTGGATAGGAGGGAAGAGAGGGAGCACCAGCTGGCTTTGGAGAAGCTCAGGTTAGAGCATATCAAGGAGATAGCACAGCTGGGTGTGCAAGAGAGGATTGCGGAGGCTGAGAGGGCCTTAGCCCGGGAGAAGATAGCCCTAGAGGGTAGACCATCCCCTGCGCCCAGTTATAGTTTTCTGGACTCCCCAGGGAGGCTTGAGTCCAGTGGTGGCAACTATCTAGACTTCAGTCCAGTATATGAGGCCATCATGGTGGAACAATGGCTTTGTGTTTGAAGGTGAAGTGGCCCAATAGCACCTCACCCTATTCTTAGAAAACTCTACACAGGTGTGGTATATATTTACCCCCAATAATCTCAAGAAATACCACCCATTTCCTATATTTCCTGTACAATAAACATTCAGTTGCCATTATATTGTTATGTATCCTTTGTTATGCCCAAATAAAAAGTTACATGAGTTGACCTTGATCTTTGTGTATGTGTTTATGATCCGTCTGTCTCATCATCTGCTGTGTATCTATTTGTAATACAATGTCAGAGATAAAATACAGAATAGTACATTCCCTGTTATTTATAGGAATTATTAGGGCTGGAGAGGAGGTGAAGGGCCTAAAGATCCCCTGCTAGGTACCCATGCAAAGGGCGACTAAAAGGATTCAGTGGGTGCTATTTAACCAGCAGGGAGAAGTGGACTGTCAGTGACACCACTGTCACGCTTACTGTTTATGTGAAAGGTAAGCTCATGTGCTAAAATGTAATGCCGCCATCACATCACAGTAGGATACTCTTTGTCAGTAGCCACTCCCCCATAAGGGGCCTGATTTGAATCAGGTGAAGCGGGATCCCCGGGAGGGAGACTACCCTGCCTGGCTTAGTGCTCCTGTAGCTGATTTTCTCAGGTTTGGAAGACTTGATTTTACCTGCTGACCAGTCAAACTAAAAAAGGTTTTGGCTGCAACAGCTGTCATGTCTTGTCTTGGTTCCAGTTAACCGCACATCCCTGAGTTGGAGTGTCTTATTGTAGTTTGCACAAAGTGAACAAGAGCCAAGTCTAGCTGATGCTACAACACACTACACCTTCTCTTCCCGTAAGTGCAGTTGGAGAAATGACCAGAGCATCAATGACTAAAAATGTTTGTCTGGAGCACAGGAGGAATATTAATAGTACAAAGAGTAACTCAAGGTTGGTTTTGTTAAACCATAAAGATAATTCTCCTTATTTATAAGGTACCAATATTGATGTCTTCTTCCAACCAGTAAGGGTGTGGAGTATGTTAGATATAAATAGGTGAATAGCGCAACCAAGAAACAGGAATGTGATATCCAGTATCTAACAGAAATCGCTGCTATCATTTTATGAGATGATCAGTTGTGAAGATTCATCATTGATTTCAAAGAGCATCAAATACACCGACAAAGTGTTTTGCCACCGAGACCTTTTCAAGGCTGGAAAATAAGTGTTGAAAAGTAGATGAAGAGATAATAGTTATAGGTAAATCGAAGTCATAGACAGAAAAAGGAAAACCTTTCACCTGTTTACACCCTCATTGAAATGCAGGTAAGGAAAAAAGAACAGGTGTTAAGTTGCCCAGAAGAATATTAAATCAAGTTTAGTCAAAAAGACACAAATAGCGGTTGCTGGACTGGACAGAAAAAGAAGAAATTTGATCCATTAGCTCATATGGGACACCAATATAACTACTAAAGTCACAGGTCAAAATGAAAAAGAGAAATTCACCCTCTGTGCAAAATGAGGGTACAGTGCCCAAAGTGAACAGACACATGAATACCTATTTCCACAGCACAGTTAGTAATCTGCACTGTTGCTCATCCATGTAGCAGTGACTTACATATAAGTGCTGGAGGCATCAGTGATCTATGTTGGCGGGAGAAAATACCCCATGGAAACTGACCTCCAGCAAATGGTCGTACAAATAAGTAGTGTAATGATGAGTGGTATGATACTCGCAGTGCCTAAATTGGTTCACAAGTAACCATACTTGTAACCAAGGCCTGCTTTAGCACTGGTGGTGCCCAGTGCAACAATATTTGTTTTTACCCCCAGTGACCTCTTTCTCCCCAGATTCCCTCACCACCACCCTTTAACAGTGCCCCTCGAGTCTCCATAACCATTCTCTATCAGATGCATTTCTTTTGTTTCATAGCACCAGTCATACCAGTTTAGAGCACTTTGCATCACACACACATTATAAAGAGACAATAATGAATATGTGTGTGCATCATTCTTTTGGAAATGTTACATCAGACAGAGGACTACAAGGTGTAGAAGCCACATGTCTTCCATACTGGTAGACAGTATAGTTTAAGACTGCTTGGTCTGGAAAAACACAAAAAAGTAACACAGTGGTTTACAGCTCTTTGATGGCAGTTAAAAGTTATATTAGGATTTTAACTGATAAACTGCAAGTAATAAAATGATCTCTCGGACAAAAGAAGTACCCCACTGAACTAGGTACATTGTATGCACTTTGTGATCTGCATGGTACAAGCACTTTGCAGAAGGCATATTAACCACCTGTCCTATGTTAGCTAAGTCAAAACTGTCACTAGATGAAACTCCGATCTCTCTCCAGCAGGACTGTTAATCACCAGAGATACCTTGGCATTTTTATTGCTGCGTGAAAATTGCTGGAGGCAAGGCACGCAACAGAAGGTGATTTTAAAATCTTAATGTACTTGAAAACAAGGAGCCTCCCGAAGTCCGCGCCTAGTGCAGTGGCACCGGTCGCACCGCCCTAAAGCCATCCCTGGTTGTAACGCTGTATGATCAGGTAGTCTTGGTTGACAAAAAAGATGGGCGTCTCAAATAGCCAAAAGGTTGGTCAGTCACCCAAATGTTAATTCCAAAGTCTAGAAGCAATAGTAAGTATGTTAATATTGCATGTACATAGGCAAGCTATTCTTCCAATCATAGTTAGAGTAATTTTATATCGATTATTCTTAAAATAAGACAGAATGCACTATTCTTGTAACAGTTTCTGGGGAACCATATAAGTGAACAGCTGTAGGAAACTGGGTTATTGGCCGAAGAGGCTGGAAGCCCTACGCAAGCAGCAACATCAATCCTTTTCAGGGTGAACCAAAAAAAGAGACTAAATGAGCCTGTACTTAACTCTCTGGTAGCTTGGCACAAAGTAGTCAGGCTTAATTCAGAGGCAATATGTAAAGTTGTTATGCTGCACATAAACAGTAGGAAAGTGAAAACATAGCACAAGAAAAATCCCAAACCAATTTAGAAAAATAAAAAAGTGTCAGCTGTGGGTATCTTGTGACACTGGACCTGAAAAAAGTCACATGTTTGGTTGACCATGGTGGAGCGCAACTGGGGCACAGGACCAAGTTTGGCCCATTGGAAGTTGTACCTGATAAGAGGTCTATGAGGCTTTGCTTTTGCTTAGTGTTGCCTGGCATCAGTTATGATGACGCTTTCAGCATTGCGGTGAGGCTTTTCATGGCTTCTCATCACACAGGCATCCGTTATGATGAGGCTTTCAGTTGTACAGCGAGGCTTTCTCAGGCTTTTTTGTGTCACTCGGAGTATGTTCCGATTAAACTTTCAGCTGTGCGGTGAGGCTTTGCATAACCTGGCATCAGTTCAGATGAAGCTTTTAGCTGTGCGGTGAGGCTTTATGCGACTTTGCATCACTGGGCATTGAAAGAGTGGCTTTACGTCACTAGGCATTGGTTCCCATGAACCTCTCAGCTTGGAGCTGTTCTGCTTTGCAGAATCGTAATTGACTGAAACGCGTTGGCTGAAGTCTATTTTATGATGTTATTGAAATAAAGGAATCTATACACAAACGGAACCCTGTCAGTGTATTTCATTGGAAATGCAAATTTGAGTGGTGCGCCTCTCCACGATCATCTAGTTTCTGATCTGCTTCGCTGCTTGCACCCAACAACGGCAGGTGCAGGAGGTGTATGCGCACACTTTTTGAGATCATTCAACTCACGATTACAAAAGGAACACAGTCCTGAGGTACGGCTTTCCTGGTCCGCTGTTGATCCGTTGTGTTGTTAAACAAAATTACATTGAGTACAAAAAACAGCCATATGTGCCTACATTTGCACCTTCAACAACTTCTAACTATGGTAGAATTTTGAATGAATATACCATTACACCTGTGAACCCTTCTGATTGTGGAGAAATATAGGTCTTGTAGGTTTACCAAGAACCCGAGATACCCAGAGCCAATAACTTTATTGCACCTTGCAGTGATTTTTCATTGTGTACCAGGTATACATCAATTCATTTGGTAAACTATAAAGAGTAAAACAAGAGGTATCAAGGAAATCTATGTATTTCTGGAATGAGAACAAGATAAGGAGATTAGAAGCAGTGGTTATTTGTGCATCTCTGAATTTGTGGGTTCTCCATATTAGCATGTAAATTAGACAGTATTGTTCAAGATGACTCATTTTTTACCCATTGTCTTACATTTTGAATGTAGAAATGCATAAAAAGACAAATGATAATAACATTTGTTCAACTATTCTATATTTCCCTACGTCAATTCAATAAAAATGGTACCTAGTTTCTGTGTGTAGCCCTTGTGCCTGCAACAGGAAATGGACCAAAACCTATTGTGGAGACATCAAAATGATATCTCACAAAACAACCTCGTTTTGCAACGGATTCACCTGCATTTTTGGTCCCGAACTCGACAGCCATCTAGTGAAACCGACCAAACCCCCCAAAAAAACAAAAATCTGAAAAAGAAGACACCCAGGGGAGTCCAAGCACATGTGGCTTGTCTAGATCCTCCAATGATTTCATACACAGAATCTCCTGCAAACCTCAAATCTAGCTAAAGAGAATCATGTTTTCCTTACATTTTTGTCTGAGATCACCGCTCCGGCACACATTTCCTACCACCCAACATTCCCCTTGGTCTCCCCATGAAATTATTACCTCACTTGTATAGGTGTCCAATGCAGAGTCAATGTATGAAAAAAAAAATAGCGCTTAGAGCTCAATGTGCTATCCCCTCAATACCTATGTTTTTGGCCCTTCCCAGTTGCAAGCCCTTGGCCCACCCACACAAGTTAGGTATTATTTTATCCAGGAGTGAAAGGGGAATGCTGGGTGGTAGTATATTTATGCCAGCATGGTGATCCCAGATAGAAATGTGCGGAAAATGTGATTTGCAGCTAAATTTGAGCTTTGGCGGAGATTCTGAGTAAGAAGACGTTGGGGATCCACGCAAGCTACACCTCCCTGGACTCCCCCGGGTGTCTAGTTTTCATAAATGTCTGGGTTTGGTAGGTTTCCCTAGATAGCCGCCCAGCCTGGATCAAAAATGCAGGTGCCCTCCTTGCAAAACCAGGACATTTTGTGATCGATCATTTTGATGTCTCCACAATATGTTTTGGGCCCTTCTCTGTTGCAGGCACTTGGCTTACCCACACAAGTGAGGTATCATTTTTACCAGGAGACCAAGGGGAACGCTGGGTGGTGGAAAATGTGTGCCTGAGCGGTGATCCCACAAAATTTCGACACAGAAATATGAGGAAATTGTGACTTTTTAGCCAAATTTGAGGTGTGGCAGGGGATTCTGAGTAATAATACTCTAGAGCATCCACGCAAGCCACAGCTCCAACCAAACGCCATTCAAGCACCCCACCAGTCAAGCGCCATCCATGCACACAGCCAGTCAAGCACCAGCCAAGCACATCACCAACCAAGCGACAGCCCACGGACACCTCCAGCCAAGCGACAGTCCACGTACACCACCAGACATGTGCCATCCACGCAGACCACTAGCCAAGTGACAAACCACACACACTGCCAGCCAAGTGACAGACCACAAACACTGCCAGCCAAGCGCTAGTTCACACACACTGCCAGCAAAATGCAGGTTCATAAACAGCCAGCCAAACGCCAGTGCACACAGACCGTCAGCCAAACTCCAGTTCACACATACACACAGAAACCTATGCTAGTGTCTAGTGGTTTTCTGCTCTGCCTTGGGGGCAGAGTAGCCTAGAAATATTGCTGAAAATATGGGCTTAAACGCCGAAAATTGTGTACAAAAAAAGGTGAGTGACCCTTCCCTAAGGGGCCGCTCCCTGACATGCTGATAAACATATCTCTGGTGCCTAGTGGGCATTCTGCCCCTCCCCCCCCCCCGGTGGCAGAACAGTGGCTATTTGGGGGGGGGGGGCAGAAAGACTGTGGCTATTTTGGGGGGAGGGGATAGGGGCATTAGCATCCCCATTCAGGGCAGCTCCCACACCTGAACTACCAAAGCAAAATAGTCCCTGGCTTCCTAGGAGGCTTTCTGCCCCGAGCGGGCAGTTTGGGGGCTGCTGCCTCAATATGTCTCCGGGGGCAAAAAAGACTGTGCCTATTTGTGGGTGGGACCATTACAATGCTCCTTCAGGTTAGCCCTCACCCCTACATTTACATTAAAAAAGTCCCTGGTTCCTAGTGGTTCCTAGTGGGTTTTCTGCACTCCTAGGGAAGGCAGATCAGGGCTATTGACCGATTCTGCCCCACACGGGGGACAGAAAGACTATGGCTATTTTTAGGGGGTGGGGACATTGGCATGTCCATTCAAGACAGCCTCCACCACACACTTTACATAAAAATGTAATGCCTGGTTCCTAATGGGCTTTCTGACCCTCGGGGCAGATTAGTGGCTATTGCCCCAATACACCCCTTCCAGTGGGGGAAGACAAACTGTACCTTTCGTTTTGTGGAAGGTGGGAACATTGACAGTCACATTTTGTGCAGCCGCCACCACTACATACTCAAATAAAAATAATCCCTGGTGCATAGTATGCTTTCTTCCCCCTGAGCGGGGCAGAAGACTGAATATGCCCAAAAAAAATGGGGGGAGCAAAAGCCCTTGCCCATGGGGCTGCTCCCCCCGTCCTTGCGTCTAGTTGTGGATCCCTGCTTGTGGGCCACCCTTCTGCAGCAATCAGCAAGCAGGGATCCCCTAGGGAAGGGTTCCATTGGTAAGGGGATATGTTCCCCTTTACAACAATACCTCTCTCATGGGTTTCGGGGCTGAAATAGCCCCATGAGCACCATAGTACTGAAACTGAAATGGGCCAATCGGCTCATTTCACTTTCAATGTAATGACGTCAGTGTGCCATATGCCCGATCGTCATTATATTGAAGAAAAAATGCCTTGGGAGGTTGGGGAAGCCCTTCCCCACCCCGAGTCTAAGAAAATGAAAAGGAAATCCCTCTGCTGTTCACAGCAGAGGAATTCTTTGCTGGCGTGCCTCGGAAGTAACAGTTTACGTCCTCAGCACAGGAGCGCTATGGTGAAGGATGTAACCTTTAAATTAGGTCTAAGGTACAGAAGGGGTTAATTTACAGGCCCAGGGTTAAGGTAATAGCATTTGCTAGGGATTTGCAAGTAAAATAAATGTGCTGTATGGGTATAACCCAATTGTGCCATGTTTGAAGGAGATAGCACAAGGCCTTTAGCACTGGTTATCATTGGTTAGGCAGTCCTAATGCCAACAAAAATGAGTCCAGCAAAACGTTTGGGGTGACCCCTGTAAGAAAATTGCCTGGTCAAACAATATTAAAGTACTATTGAATGTGCTTAAACATGTTAAAAACAAACAGAAAGTTCTAGTACAAAAGGGATGTGTTACTCTTGTGGGTCTTCAGCAACAGGCTGAGACCCACGCAGCTTGTGACGCCTCTGGCAAACATCTGATCTACTGGGAGAATTGTCTCCTGTATAGTGAGCCTAAGGCTCCTAAGCCTGGCGCAATCCATGTTCTGGTGGTCCCCCAGTGCTACAGGCCTTCCTACGGTAGCTGGCTCACAATGTGCTACTGGCAGGTCATTTGGGGCAATACAAGACCTTTGACAGGCTTGCCACCAACATTTATTGGCCTTAAATGAGGAAGGCCTCAGATGCATTGTATAAGTCTTGTCCTACCTGACAGGTGAGTGGCAAGTCAATGGGAAGTGCAAGAACCTTTTACAGCCATTTCCTGTTGTTAGCATCCCTTTCAAGAAGGTGAGCTGCAACATCGTTGGGCCTCTGGACCCCAAGACAGTCTTGGGGACCAGATTTGTTCTGGTCTAGGTGGACCATGCCACCAGGTTCCTGGAAGCTATCCCTCCTAGGACTATTACTGCACCCGCTGTGCCGGAGTACTGATGGGGATCTTTACCCGTATTGGTTTCGCCAAGGAGATGGTATCTTACCGGGATACCAACTTCATGCCAGGGTACAGGAAAGCCATGCGGAAGGAGTATGGGGTAACCTACATGCTCTATGCTCCTTACCACACCCGAACCAATAGGCTTGGTGAAAGGTTCATCACGACCCTAAAAACAAGATTACGGGCCTACCAGAACCCATACGGCATGAGTGGGACATCCTCCTGCCATGCCTTTTGTTTGCCTAAAGGGGGTATCACAGAAGGGGGTTGGCTTCAGTCCCTTTGAACTTCTGTATGGGCTCCATGTAAGAGGACTTTTAAGTCTGGTGAAAGAGGGTTGGGAGCAAGCTCCCAAGAAGCCAGCCCAGGACGTAGTTAGCTACATAATGGTGTTCCCAAACTAGATTGTGCGCTTCTTGGAACTCGCTCAGGAAAATCTGAAAGCCAGCCAGGAGGCCATGAAACACTGGTATGACCAGAATTGGTGAGTTTCAGCCTGGCCAAACCATGTGTGTGATGGAACCTGTGGTTCCCAGGGCCCTGCAAGACTGTTGGTCCGGGCCTTATTAAAGGAAGGAACGCAAGAGTGATGTCACCTACTTGGTGGACCTCAAGACTCATGGCAATCCTTTATGGGGCCTTCATGTCAATTGCCTCAGCCCCTACTTTGAAAGGTCCGAGCTTACCATGCTCCTGGTTACTGATGATGGGTTGGAAGAAGAGAGTGAATCTCTCCTGACCTCCTTTCTTCCAAGGAGCAGGATGGGTCAGTGGAGGGTGTCAGCCTCTCCCCTACACTTACCCTAGGTCAACAGAGAGACTGCCGCCAGTTGCTGGTGCAGTTTACTTCTCTCTCAATTCAATTCAATTCATGAAGTCTTTATTCGATTAGTTCATCATAAAAGACGTATATTGCATAACATACAATTAGATAAAACGGAAAAAAATACAGATAATAGAATAAAACCTCTAAAACCATATTAAATTGCATTATACAGACTTCATACAAAAATATAAAATAAGTATAAACACATATACATAATACAGCTACCCAAGGAAAATCAAGTAGCAATTTATTAATGTGTATAATAACCACCTAGGGAGCCTTAATGAACCTGGTTCTAAGAATCCAGGCCCAACCAACGAATTTTGCTACGCCGGTTACAATTAATGGTGACACATTTGATTTTAGTATTCTGCTAGCCGTACCCGCCGACGTCGTTCCCAGGGTTCTACAAACCGGTTTCAACCATCTTGCTCTGGGGGCATCATACAAAGGGCAAACAAACAAAAAGTGGCTTACACTTTCACTATGACCCGGACACCTGGGACAGTACCCGGTCCCACCTGAGCCCCACTTCTTAGTGAATACCTTCAAAGGCAAGGAACCGCATCTGAATTGATGGAATAGTTTACGGTCCAATGGCTTAGTTATGGAGTCCCAGTATTTCTCCAAAATAGAGACATCCTTAATGACCACAAACTGACTAGCAAGAGAGCCGGAGCTCAATCTTGAATGTCTTGTTTGAACCACCCATTCCCAATAGCGATGTTTAAAAACCCTCTTAGGTGGGAATGTTACATTTACAGGGTCTGACCATAATTCGCCATACCCCATGGAGTTCAAAGTGGTACTTAGATCCCTAAACCAGCCTATATCATGTGCATCCGGACGCTCTATAACATCTAAACAAGTGCTAGCATAAAGATGGAGTTCAGGCGTTGTCCATAGTCGACGCCAGAATGCTAAAGGACGAAACCTTGCCTGGTCCTCCACAGGCTGAAGCCCAAGGTCATACAGGAGGGGAATCATTGATGTTGATTGCGGTAATCCCGTTACTACCCTGAGAAATTTATTTTGGGCAGTTCTCAATGGGTCCAGTTTGCTAAATCCCCAAAGTTCAGCCCCGTAAAGAACAGAGGGAAGTATCTTAGATCCATATATTTTCACTAACGGGGAAATTGGCCGGGTGTGTGAGCCTTTGTGCTCTTTGATCAGTGCTCCACCTAGCTGCCTATGCTTAAGGGCCATAATATCAACCTGATGAGACCAGTTTAAGGTCTCACTGAAGGTCACTCCCAGGTAAGTAAACAATTTCGTTTGCTCCAAGGGGGTACCCCCCATAGTAACCCTTGCAGAAATTGGTTTATTACCTCTTAAAACCATAAACTTGGTCTTAGAAACATTCACCTCAAGCTCATGTTCGCTGCAAAACAATTCAAACCTCGTCAGCGCCTGCTGGAGACCCTGTCTGGTCTGCGAGATCAGAAGAGTGTCGTCAGCGAACATGAGCAAGGGGATTTTCATACCGTTTAATGATGGGGCATCCGTCGGGGAATTATCGTAGTACTTAATAACCCTATTAATATATAAAGAGAAAAGGGTAGGTGCTAGTACGCATCCTTGCCTAACACCTTTGGCAACAGGAAACCTGTCCGTTACCTCTCCGGGTTTGCCCCAACGTACTTGGGCAAAGGTATTTGTGTGTAAGCTCACAAGAAAACGTACAAGGGGAGCTGGCATGCCCTGCTCTACTAGACATTTCCACAACCCAGCCCTCGGGACAAGGTCAAATGCAGACCTAAGGTCCACGAAGGCTGAATAAAGGATACCTTTGCCAAGGAGCACCGTCTTCCAATAAAGGAGTATAAAACGGAAGGCCTGGTCTAACGTGCTCACATGAGCCCTAAAACCGGCTTGGAGCGGGGTAAGGATATTGAATTCATCTATCCAGCCCTGGATCCTGCCAAGTACAAGACGGGCTGCTATTTTTTGTACCGCGTCTATAAGGCTGATCGGCCTGTAATTAGATGGAACAGACCGATCGCCTTTCTTATACATTGGCAGGATCTCAGCCCCTACCCAGGACTCTGGGACCTTTGCTCCTGTGGCCAGAGCGTTGATCAATTGAACTAAATAGGGAACCCATAAGTCCAGATCCTGAAGAAAAAGATCGACTGGAATACAATCTGGACCTGGTGCCTTACCCCTTGGGATGGATTGCAGAACAGTTTTAACTTCTCCTGCAGTGAACTCAAGAGGGTCGCCGGGCAAATGACAGATGGTAGGGTCAGATGCACTATCACAGCACCTAAATTGTTCCTTAAAATATAGGACCCACTGGCTTTGACCCACCGCAGCTGGGCTTGGTCGATCTTCCTGCGAGGAACCCCATTTTAAGAGGTGCCAGAATCGTTGTAAGTTCCTAATACTACATGCTTCTGTCAGCGAAACCCATCGTTCCTCATCCCATTTCGCCTTAGCATTGCGTTTAGCTGCGTTGAATGCCTTCCTACAAGACCTGATTAAAATGAGGCTCTTAAGCTTTAGTGCTTTAAACAGGTCTTCATGGGTTCGACGGCAATCGTCGTTGAACCAATTATTGCTTTTCATTTTCCCCCTATTACCCCGTTTAGAAATAGACTTTATAAACAGTTTTTTTAATTTGGTAAAGAGTTTTAAATGGATATCTGTAATAGCAGCATTTAGGCCCTCCCTGGAATCACATTTTGAAATATCAACAAGTGAGTTGAGAACCAGGGATCTAATCATTTTGCATGCTTCAACATCTGCAGCAATTTTAGGCCAACGAACCCTTCTCATATCATTGGCTAATACTACTTCGTCCTGAATTATGTTTGACGGGCTTTGGATTTGACCCAAAAAACTAAAATCCCTAAGTTCCGCCACCAGAGGATCATGATCACTTTCTGGGCGGGACTTAACCTCCATATCCAAAACAACCGCCCACATTGTAACATCGATCAGTATATAATCAATTCGGCTGCTGAATCTACCATTGCTAAAAGTGTGACTACCTGACCTGTCAGAGCGCACTCTACCATTAAGGGCACGCAAACCCTGATCCAAACACAAACCTTTAATGTAGATAGCTGCTTGTGTCCATTTTTTTATCGAGGCTAGCTCAAGTTGGGGAATCCCAAATGCCTGATCTTCAGCCTCGGTTATTAGACCATCGTCCACACTCAATGGTTCGAAACAAGTGTTAAAATCACCCATAACAACTTTATTACATCCTGACGGTGCTCCACTTAAAAAGTCATCCAATACTAAAAGTGTTGGCGAAACCCTACCACCCTGAGTACCCCTAACATAGATATTAATTAGTAAGATGTTCAATCCACTTCTAGATTGAATTTTGACAGAAAAAATATCAGGACTGTCAATAAACATTTCTTCAGCTGTCACACCCTCTTGCTGGCGAACCCAAACAGTCAAACCACCCATAGCTCGTCCTCTGTGACCTTTGCTGGCAGGTTTGCTAAAATTCAAGTAACCTGGGAGGAACAATGGTGAAAGAGCCCAGGTTTCTTGGAAGGACCATATGTCAACTCGCTCAACAAAAATCACCCAGTCCGGGTTACACATGCGGGAGGCAAGACCCGCTGTGTTCCAACTACCTAACTTGAGGCCACTAGGGTCAACCATGACACTAGATTTGACTGTAGGACCAGCCAAGGCACTAGGGTTGGTTTTGGGGGGAGAGGAGGCAATATATAACGAGTGCACAACGTTTACTGTAACATCAACATTCCTTTTGTCAATGGACCGAGCAGGACATCCCAAAACATTGGGCACCCTTACAGCATCCTCAGCAGTTGGGTCAACACATGGCACCAGATCTGATACTAAGATAGAATCCCCACTCCCACTCAAAGCACTCAGAGCAATAGGACATTCATTAACACTCTTAGTAAACTGGCCCACAGATTCATCACAGTGGCAGGGTGCTTCAACTGGGATTACAGCATTACCCAAACAAACTATGTTTCCCTTACCATCTGGATGTAAAGTGGATGGTCAATCGTTGTGGTCCAACCCCGAGAGAGGATCGTAAAAATTACTCAAAGGAATATTCCAATACGGGTTCATTTGGAATCGATTGGCACTGTTATTTGGAAGGGTGTTCCACCCATTATACTGACGCGGGCATTGGGGAATAGATTTTGAAGGGTATTCTTGATAAAAAGGGTTGTAATTGACCATGTTTGGAGCATGTGTTAACCAATTATGGCTGGCTTGGATATAGGGTCCATGCCAAGCCTCCATATTTACAGATGGTCCTGGGGGGCTGGGTATAAAAGTAGGCCAATTCAGGGGGTGAGATGTCTTGTTAATACGTGGGTGAACGTGTGGTTTAATCAGACTCTCTGGATAGAAATATGTTAAATTCCGTGTCGATATGCCACCCACGTTATTTCCCAGATGCCAATCACTAATGTGGGTAACAACTCTGTGGTCTTTGAAATTAATAATCACGATGTCACCCTCTATGTCCTTGGGACGAGGACCCACCCATTTGCATCTTCTGATTGAGATAATGTCCCCATTTAAGTGGGCTGGGATTGGTCTGTTAGACTTCAGCCAATAAATCACTTTGTTTTTTAAATTAGTAACATTTTCCCATTTACCACTTGAAATTGGGGGCACACCCGTCAATACAATGACAAAACTAGTTGAGTCTGGGGGAAGGTCTACAACATTCTTAGGGGTTTTATTGTATCCAGAAGTGGTGTTAGTGGATTTAGGAACCACTTGCTTAGCGTCATGAATACCTCCCATAAGAGATGGCTTATTTGAAACTGGCACGGGCTTGACTAAAATGGGGGTGTTTAAACTCAGTGGTTTTGGTATCAGTTGTGGGACATTTGGTTTATTAATAATGTTGTTAGATTGACTATGTTTCTTGGATAAGTTGCTAGGACCAGCTATATTAACACTAGTTATGGCTTGTGAATTGGGCTGAGTAGAAGTACTCTTTAACAGTGGTGTTACAGCTGTACCGGAGATGCAATCCAACTTGTCTCCCAAGATCCTTACCCTCTCTAGCAATGGGAGCATATATGATTTGAGAAGTTTCTCAAACATTTCGAATAGCTCCTTGTGTTGCCCATTTACATTATCATGGGAGGGGGATGTTAGTGGAGAAGTCGCTACTTGGTCCGCGGACACAATAGGTACCCTATTTGGAGAAATTAAAGTATCTAGGGGCGGGGCAACTATAGGCGGTATAATAACTAAGTTGTTAGTTCTTTTCCTTTTAGCACCGCCCCTTTTCCTCCTTTTCCTTGGGGGAGAACTCACACCCCTCTTAGGATTCTCA
This sequence comes from Lissotriton helveticus, assembly GCF_964261635.1. Classification (NCBI taxonomy): domain Eukaryota; kingdom Metazoa; phylum Chordata; class Amphibia; order Caudata; family Salamandridae; genus Lissotriton; species Lissotriton helveticus. The sequence goes on along the minus strand of NC_136057.1, from coordinate 1,923,481,889 downwards.
ACCATGGTACCAGACACACTAGTGGTAGTGGGGAGCCGGTTATTTTCGCTAGTACCAACACCACCTACTGAGTGGTTGGTAGATATTAAAAAGGGGTTGTGCGTAGTAGTCTGCAAAATAGTAGAATTAAGATCAATAAGACTAATAGAGGCGTTGGAATGGCTACAAATGTGATCCTCGCTACTAGTTACAAAAAGCGGGAGGGAAATATCTGAAGGCCGGAAAATACATGGGATTTGGTCGATGTTAAAAATATCCGTGTCGCCTGTCGCCTTGCCAGTGTTGGCAGTGTCAGGTAAAATGTTTTTATCAGGTTGGATAGGCAGTGGTAAATTTTTTAGATGTTCTATGGAGCGGTGACGCACCGCTCGTTTCTCAGCTAGTAACAACTCTTTGTCTATCGCCTTATTGGCTTTCTCGAAATATTTATCGAGAGGCCCAAGAATGGATACACCAACACTGGATGGAAGAGAGTTAGACATATCTAACTCGATAGAAACAATAACAGTTAAGAACCTCGCAATTTATAACCCCACAGGCGCAGATCACAGAGGATAGTATTAATGTACAAGGGGCAAAATGTCAAAGACCAGGCCCAGCCCGGCCTCCTGCCGCCCGGACGGCCACAGACGGTCCCGCCCTTGTCCCGGGCTTCTCCCGCGCGCTCCCGCGCAGCGGGTATGCAATGGGCTTTGAATAACAAAGAACGTTATGGGCTGTGGGCGGGTCCGGCAGGGAGAGCAGCCCAGCTGATGACGATGAGGCTTGCAGGGGCTCCTGGTCCACGGAGTCCCTGCTACCAGCTCGCAGCCCTGCCGGTCGACAGTAGATGTGCCTGTCCAGAAGCAGCAGCCCCTGTAAAGACACCGCGCTGCGAGGAGTGTCAAATAACCCCTATGGCAGAAGGGCTGAAAACGATGGCAGCAGCAGGCAGGTGCGTAAGCAGCAACGTTCAAAGGTCAAAGTAATCCCACTTGCAGATTCAGAGTCCCCCCTGTTATACTCCGTGGGCTGTGGGCGGGTCCGGCAGGGAGAGCAGCCCAGCTGATGACGATGAGGCTCGCAGGGGCTCCTGGTCCACGGAGTCCCTGCTACCAGCTCGCAGCCCTGCCGGTCGACAGTAGATGTGCCTGTCCAGAAGCAGCAGCCCCTGTAAAGACGCCGCGCTGCGAGGAGTGTCAAATAACCCCTATGGCAGAAGGGCTGAAAACGATGGCAGCAGCAGGCAGGTGCGTAAGCAGCAACGTTCAAAGGTCAAAGTAATCTCTCCCTTACCCCAGGAATCACTATACGGTAAACCCATGATGTTGATACTGAGAAAGCATGCACGTGAAGAACAACATTTACAGGCTATCTGAAGAGGTGAAAGCCAGCATTAAGGAGGAGGTCTCTAAGATGCTGGTGTTAGGTATTATTGGGCCCTCAAACAACCCTTGGTCCAGCCCAGTAGTGCTGGTTCCCCAAGGCTGTACCTCCGCGTACCACACCTGAACTTTGGTTCTGTGCGGACTATTATGGACTCAATGCGGGCACCGAAACTGACGCACACCCGATCCCCAGATCTGATGAGCCCATAGATTGGCATCCAGCTGCCAAGTTCCTCAGCATGTTTGACTTAACGTATGGGTACTGGCAGATTGCCTTGACCATGGGGGCTAAAGAGAGGTCTGCTATCTTTACACCAGAAGGGCACTAATAGTTTTGGATCATGCCCTTCAGGTAAAGAACGCCCATGCCACCTTCCAGAGGTTGGTTACTAGGTCCTGGCTGGGTTGGAGAACTTTAGTGCCGCCTACTTGACAAAATTGCAGTCTTCAGTTCTAGCTGGTATGGCCACCTTTGCCACCTCCAGGAAGTGGATTGGGCTTCACAGAGTGCAGGCCTGACTTTCAAGGCCAGTAAGAGCCAGATATGGCAGCTTTCAGAGGTCTTCTTAGGACAGCAAGTAGGAGGATACAAGCAGCAGCCCCTCCAGCCCAAAATTGAAACCATCCTGCATTCGGAACCCCACAAGACACAGACAGAAGCAGGAGCCTTCTTGGGTCTCCCTGGTTACTAGAGGAGATTTGTCAAGAGATATGGCACCATTGTTGCTCCCTTGACAGAGCTGACTTCAAAGAATCAGCCACATCAGGTGATCTGGACAGAGGTGTGCCAAGAAGCTTTTAACATCCTAAAGGAGGCCATGTGCATATCACCTGTGCTCAAGGCCCCTGACTTCTCACAATAATTTGTTGTGCAGACAGATGCCTCAGAGCATGGCATAGGGGCCTTGCTCTCACAGCTAAGTGAAAAGGGTTTGGATCAACCTGTAGCCTTCATCCTTAGAAGACAGCTTCCTAGAGAACAGAGGTGGAACACAATAGAGATGGAAGCCTTTATTGTGGTCTGGGGACTGAAGAAGCTAAGACCATACCTGTTTGGTACTCACTTCCGGGTTCAGACAGATCACAGACCCCTCAGATGATTAATGCAATTAAGGGGTGAGAATTCCAAACAGTTGAGGTGGTCCATCTCCCTATGGACTTTATGGTGGAACACCATCTTGGAACTGACCAAGCCAATGCTGATGGTCTCTCCAGGTTCTTCCGCCTTAGTGACGACAACGCCCAAGGGATTGAGTAGCTCTTCCCACTTTCTTCTCATGTGTTCTCTGCTTTAAACACGGTAACATTGGCTTATCCACAATTAGCAAATTGAATTTTTCATGTAAGTCACTAGTAAAGTGCACTACATGCGCCTAGGGCCTATAAATTAAAAGCTACTAGTGGGCCTGCAAAAAGAACAATTAATGGACAAAATGATGAACAATGTCAAACATTCAAGCCAGTAAATAGATCTGCACCTTAATCCACTGTTGTTTTGCTCTCCATGCCTTTCCAGTTTAGACTCAGCCTTAAGCAAATCAGTCTTGACCCTGCTACCATTGGGAACAGTCCAGCCCGAACTGCCAGGCTAGGTCCTCGCTGGACTGGAAACAAGCATCCTTTGAACGGTTTTGGGGTTTCATACCTCATCAGCCAGACCAGCTTGACTCTAGTGGCATAGAGAGCACGGACGCATATCTGCGCATACCCGTCCCACTTGGGATGACAATGCAAAAACAACAATTGATGAACAGATTGCTGAACAATGTCAAGCATTCGCCCCAGTACAGAGATCTGGGCCTAAATCCATCATATTTTTGCGCCTCAGGCCATTTCAGTTTAAACCCAGCCATACGCGAATCAGGCTGGGCTATGCTCCACACGGCAACAGTCCAGCCAAGCTGCCAGGCCAGGTCTTCCCTGGACCAGAAACGATCATCCAGGGACTGGTTTCATGGTTACACCCCACATCAGCCAGGCTAGCCTGACTCTAGTGTCATGGAGAACACGGGACCCACAAGTGGGCAAACCCGTTTCACACAGAGTGACAATGCAAAAAGAACAACTGATGGACAGAATACTGAACAATGTCAAACATTCACCCCAGAACAAAGATCTGGCCCTAAATCCAACATGTTTTGCTTCCCATGCCATTCCAGTTTAAACCCATCCATATGCAAATCAGTCTTGACTATGCTCCCCACAGCAACAGTCCAGCCCAAACTACTAGGCCAGGTCCTCCCTGGACAGGAAACAAGCCTTCCTGGGACTAGTTCCAGGGAATAAGCCCATATCAGCTAAGCTAGCTTGACTCCATGGGTATGAAGAGTATGGCGCCCACGTCTAGGCACACCCGTCCAGCTGGGGGGGACAATGCAAAAAAATAACTGATGAACAGAATGCTGAACAATGTCAAACATTCACCCACTACATAGATCTGGGCCTAAATCCATTATTTGTTTTGCTCCCCATGCCATTCCAGTTTAAACCCAGCCATATGCAAATCAGTCTTGGCCCTGCTCCCCATGGGAACAGTCCAGCCCAAACTGGCAGGCCAGGTCCCTATCTGGACAGAAAACAAGCATCCTGGGACAGATTTCAGGGTTTCTCCCCTCATCACCAGACAAGCTTGACTCCAGTGTCATGGAGAGCATGGGGCCCACGTCTGGGAATACCTTTCCCAGTCATGGTGACAATACAAAAAGAACATTTGATGGGTGGAAAGCTGAACATTGTTAAATATTTACCCCAGTACAGAGATCCTGGGTTGCAACTTTTCATAAGTGGGATGGGTATGCCCTGATGTGGGGCCCTTGCTTGCTGTGCCACTGGATTCAAGCTATCCTGGGTTACCAAGTAACTGGTCCCAGGATGCTTGTTTCTGGTCCAGGGAGGACTTGGCTTTGCAGTTCGGGATGGACCGTTACCATGAGAAGCAAGGTCAAGACTGATTTGTATATGGCGGGGTCCAAACTGGGATGGCGTAGTGAGCAAAAGAATGATTGATTTAACTCAGATCTTATGACTGGGAGTGAATGTTTGTTTCATTAAGCCTTCCATCATTTGTTGCTGCAGCACTAATTGGCCTGCAGCAGTAATGGTGCCCCCCACTCCAGTAGCCCTTTAAACATGTCTCAGGCCTGCCATTGCAGAGCCTGTGTGTGCAGTTTTTAACTGCCATGTCGACCTGGCAAGTTAACACTCTTGGCCGGCCCAAACGCTCCTTTTTAATACATATAAGTCCTAAGGGAGGCCCTGGACAGCCCGATGGTAGGGTGCAGTGCATTTAAAACATTCAACATGCTCTTCTAAGTTTTACATGTCCTGATAGTGAAAAACACTTCAATTCGTTTTTCACTACTGTAAGGCCTATTATAGAATTGCCTTACTACATTTTATAATTGTACTTTTCAATTGGAAAGTGATTGGACCCCCATATTTGGTCTCTCTGGAATCACAGTTTAAAAACACTATTGATGGTGAAGTTGGATTTTAAATTGCAATTCCGAAAATGTCACGTCTAAAAAGTTGCCATTTTCTTACTATAACCATTTGGTGCCTTCTGCCTATCTATGAATAAATACCTGGGTGGATTGCAGCTGGCTTTGTGCAGTCCCTTCAGACTACCACACACAAAGGGAGCGTAGGTGTGGCTGATGGACCAACAACATCCTGATGGGCCAACCTGAGCTAGAAGGGAGGGAGAAGCTGCAACTTACCTCTGAATAGGCGGTGTCAATCCCCATACAAAGGGGTGCATACACCCCCTGTAGCGAGCCTTGAGCTAAGTAGGAAGGACAGTGACTCTCTGCACATCAAAGCATCTCTTTAAAGTCTCCCCCACTTTGAAGGCACAACTGGCTATAAGTACTGGACGTCTGACACCACAAACTCAGTACACTTCTGTGCCTATGGACATTCTGCCATGAAGACGGACAGCTGTGCTGCTGGAAATACTGTCACTCTTCTGGACCCCTGCTCTGTTGTGCTGTCCTCCTGCCTGCCTTCCTCTTTACCAGGGAGTGAGAAGGACTGGACCTGCATCTTTCCAACCCACTAACCAAAGTGACTACAAGATCTTTCTGGCTTGACTCCTGTTCTAAGTTTCAGGCATATCAAAGACTTCAGATCATCCTGCATCCTGGTTTTATAAAACAATTTCTAGCCTCTACTACCTCCTTTGTGGAACATAAACATAAAACAAATGTTAAATCCTGAGTTTCGTGATTGCATTTGTCACAAACCCCACTATCTTCATCTAGCTTACTCCAACTTCTTGCATTAGCTTTTAGAGGGAGTATACCTAGTCGTAGCATGATGATACATCTCCTGATACTATGCTCCAAAGTAAATCTTACATATTGTTGAGGGATCTTAAACTCAATAGTAGAGGTGAAAGATTTATAAATGGTAATCCTTGGGATGCATCAAAATCAATGATAAGTAAGTAAGCAACTGTATTTGTTTCGAATAACTACAATCTTACAAAAAGAAAGAGCAGTAATTAAAATTCATGATGCAAAACATGGGCTGTGAGCAAGAATAAATACTGGTATAAAATCCGGGAGTGCATAAGTGCTATCTGAAGTTTGCCAGGCACATGGCTTGACTCAAACCTTCCCTTTACATTTGGTTAGTTGGAAGGTGTGCAGTGTAAAATATTTTGTCAGACTGCTTCATAACATTAAAAAGAATCACGCAGCTGTCATTGAAGTCCAGCGTTCAACTTTGTCAAAAAAAGTTCCCGGGTGCCAGGAGTTTGCCAAGATTTTGATGTTGATATCTGTTCCCTGGCTGGGAACCTGGCCCAGGAGTCAGGGGTAATACACAAGGACCTCGGGACCATGAATATTAGTAAAGTGCGAGTATGCAGGTAGGCAATCCAACACTGGAGGTCCTTGGGGCCAGAAATGTTATTAAAATGCAGGTTATTTTAACAGTTGTAAAGTGCATGGATGCTGTCTGGAGCTTGTCAAGCCGGGAGCTGTCAGGCGACCTCCTGAAAACCTAGTAGAGAAAGGTAAAGTAGTATTTTAAGAACTGTCCTAAAAGGTTTGAAACGTCGCACAACTATGTTCAGGTGATATGTGCAACTTTATCAGGGGTCTTTCTCCCCAGATTCCCTCACCACCACCCTTTAACAGTGCCCCTCGAGTCTCCATAACCACTCTCTATCAGATGCATTTCCTTTGTTTCATAGCACCAGTCATACCAGTTTAGAGCACTTTGCATCACACACACATTATAAAGAGACAATAATGAATATGTGTGTGCATCATTCTTTTGGAAATGTTACATCAGACAGAGGACTACAAGGTGTAGAAGCCACATGTCTTCCATACTGGTAGACAGTATAGTTTAAGACTGCTTGGTCTGGAAAAACGCAAAAAAGTAACACAGTGGTTATAGCTCTTTGATGGCAGTTAAAAGTTATATTAGGATTTTAACTGATAAACTGCAAGTAATAAAATGATCTCTCGGACAAAAGCAGTACCCCACCAAACTAGGTACATTGTATGCACTTTGTGATCTGCATGGTACAAGCACTTTGCAGAAGGCATATTAACCACCTGTCCTACTTTAGCTAAGTCAAAACGGTCCCTAGATGAAACTCCGATCTCTCTTCAGCAGGACTGTTAATCACCAGAGATACCTTGGCATTTTTATTGCTGCGTGAAAATTGCTGGAGGCAAGGCACGCAACAGAAGGTGATTTTAAAATCTTAATGTACTTGAAAACAAGGAGATTCCCGAAGTCCGCGCCTAGTGCAGTGGCACCGGTCGCACCGCCCTAAAGCCATCCCTGGTTGTAACGCTGTATGATCAGGTAGTCTTGGTTGACAAAAAAGATGGGCGTCTCAAATAGCCAAACGGTTGGTCAGTCACCCAAATGTTAATTCCAAAGTCTAGAAGCAATAGTAAATATGTTAATATTGCATGTACATAGGCAAGCTATTCTTCCAATCATAGTTAGAGTAATTTTATATCGATTATTCTTAAAATAAGACAGAATGCACTATTCTTGTAACAGTTTCTGGGGAACCATATATGTGAACAGCTGTAGGAAACTGGGTTATTGGCCGAAGAGGCTGGAAGCCCTACGCAAGCAGTAACATCAATCCTTGTGAGGGTGAACAAAAAAAAGACACTAAAGTGAAAACATAGCACAAGAAAAATCCCAAACCAATTTAGAAAAAAAAGTAAAAATGTCAGCTGTGGGTATCTAGTTACACTGGACCTGAACAAATGAACAAAGTCAAATTTTTGGGTGACCAAGATGGAGCACAAATGGAGGACAGGACCAAGTTTGGCCCACTGGGCGTTGTACCTTATAAGAGGTCTTTGCGGCTTTGCTTTTGCTTAGCGTCACCTGGCATCAGTTACGATGACGCTTTCAGCATTACGGTGAGGCTTCTCATGGCTTCTCATCACACAGGTATCCGTTATGATGAGGCTTTCAGTTGTGTGGCACAGCTTTCGCAGTCGTTGTGTCACTCGGAGTAAGTTCCGACTAAACTTTCAGCTGTGCAGTGAGGCTTTGCATAACCTGGCATCAGTTCCGATGAAGCTTTTAGCTGTGCGGTGAGGCTTCATGCGGCTTTGCATCACTGGGCATTGGAAGAATGGCTTTGCGTCACTAAGCATCGGTTCCCATGAACCTCTCAGCTGGGAGCTGTTCTGCTTTCTGGGTCCTGTGTCGCTTTGCACCAAATCTGATTGAACCTTTGTTTGGGCAAGTAAGAGTTCTCTCTGATATCAGCCAAGCTTCTTGGACCTAGGAGCACCCCTCTTCTGGATCGGGACTTACTCCAGCAGAGGCCAGTAATAGAGCTCAGGCAGCTCCAGTTGCAGGTCTAGGCAGGTTCAGTTGTAGCAGGTCACCTGGGAAGTTGCAGGGAGGATTCTGAAGCTTATTGGGTCCCTGTTGCTCACGCAGGAGGTCAGCCCACTGACCCTTGGAATCACTCTGGGTACCCTGGGATGAGGGCAAGCAGGTCCAATCTTGATGCTCAAATAGGAAGGTACTCATTCAAGCAGCAGGGCAACCCTAGAGCAGCAGGGTAGTCCTACGTCTGTACCTTCGACAGCTCCATGAGTGTTTTGATGAGTGGCTCTGGATGTCCAATATTTATTCCTGGTTCCAACATTTGTGTTACGGACTCCCTGTCCTACCCCCACATCTGGTTCTGGAAAGTTCTTTCCCTTCCTATGACATCTCCGAACTGTCTGGGGTGACACAATACAGGACAGGTCTGGTGTCAGGTTTCTTTTTGTGTGCAGAAGGCACAACTCTTTGATGTGTAGCCCCTCCGCAGTCTGTCCACACCTAAGCCACCCTTTCTGTTACTGTCTGGAAGCAAAACACAATCCCCAACAACAGAGGCTTTCATAGTCATGTGACCCAGGACACAGGCAGAAGGTATACATTGTTGGGGTGAAAACAAATGCCAACTTTCTAAAACTTTTAGTCCCAGATCTCTGTAATGGAGCAAGTGTTTGACATTGTTCAGCATTACGTCCATCAATTGTTCTTTTAACTTTCTAAACAGTGGCATTTTCAGAATTGTGAATCAAAATCAGATTTTATTCATAAAGGTTGCATTAAATTGTAATTCATTTGAGTGTAAACAGCATATCTCCAAATTCCCCCAATCCAAATTTAGCTCTTATTAGATGTAATAAGGTAACCCACTGTTTGTCAATGGGAAAGATAGGCCTTACAGCAGTGGCAAAATGATTTTCGCTGACAGGAGATCTAAAAGTTAAGTACACATGTCCTACTTTTTAAATGCAAGACACCCTGGCCTATGATCATTTAGTTCCTACCTTAGGAGTGATTTATAAAAATAGAAAAAAGGTTAGGCCTGGCAAAAGGTTTATTTGGCCAATACAAAATGACAGTTTAACACTACACTACAGGCTGTGGTGGTAGAACTGAGACTTGCTTTTAAAGTGCTACTTTAGCGGGTGGCACAAGGAGTGCTGCAGGCACACTGGTAGAATGTAACCCTTTTGTTGCTAGGGCTGTCCCCTGACCACACCTTTTTAGGGCTATTTGGTTAGTTCCCGCTTAAGCTCTCATAACTTTTTGTCCACATAAGGTATCCACGCCAAATGTGTGTCCTTTTTTCCAACATCCTGTGAATCCTAAGGGTACTCAGGGTTTGTGGATTCCCTTGGAAAGGACCGAGAAATTAGCCAAATTACAGCTAGATTTGGTTCAGGAAAAATTGGAAGAAAATTGCTGCAGAAGAAAGTGGCAGATTTTTTCCCCTTGCAAATGTTATCAATCAAGGGTTTGTTGTGCTTTAATCACTATCTTCCTGGTCACAGGAACAGGCAGAATTTTGTACGGAAACCAACCTTTTCTACACAGTGTTGGCATTTTAATGGGACATAGCCTATATATTTCCTGTTTTTTGTGCCTTCAACCTCCTTCCAGTTAATGCTAGAAATGAGTGTGAACCAATAAAGAATTCTGGAAAGCTATACATTTCTGAACGGTAGACAATGTTTAGAATTCAGCAAGGGTTAATTTGTGTAGATATGTAAAGGTTTTACTGTAGAAAGTAACAGTTGAAAAAAAAAACTAGATGATCGTGGAGTGGTGCACCACTCAAATTTGTGTTTCCAATCAAATAGACTGACAGAGTTTCTTTTGTGTATAGATTCCTTTATTTCAATAACATCATAAAATAGACTCCAACACGTTTTGTTAAATTATTATTGAACTTCATCAGGACTTGTATTTTATGAGGACAGTGAATGATCCAATTAAAGATGCAATAGTCGATCAGCAATTCATAGTGCAATGTGCAATACACTGATAGCCCAATGTTCCGTAAATGGGATGCAATATCAGTCCGCACTTATCAAATTAAAATTAAAGATGCTGAGGCTCCCTGATAAGGGCCCAACCTCATATCTCCCACACGTATTTGCTGTCCTCATAAAAAGCAAGCCCTGATGAAGTTCAATCGTAATTGACTGAAACACATTGGCTGGAGTCTATTTTATGACGTTATTGAAATAAAGGAATCTATACACAAAAGGAACTCTGTCAGTCTATTTGATTGGAAACACAAATTCGAGTGGTGCACCTCTCCATGATCATCTTGTTTCTGATCTGCTTTGCAGCTTGCACCCAACAACGGCAAGTGCAGGAGGTGTATGTGCACACTTTTTGAGATCATTCAACTCATGATTACAAAAGGAAAACAACACTAAGGTGCGGCGTTCTTGGTCCGCAGTTGGTCCGTTGTGTTAAACAAAATTACATTGAGTAAAAAAAACAGCCATGTGTGCCTACATTTCCACCTGTAACAACTTCTAACTATGGTAGATTTTTTAATCAATACACCTTTACATCTGTGAACCCGTCCGATTGCAGGTAAATATTGGGCTTGTAGGTTTACCAAGAACCTTAGATACCCAGACCCAATATCTGAGTTGCACCTTGCAGTGATTTTTCATTGTGTACCAGGTATACATCAATTCATTTGGTAAACTATAAAGAGTAAAAAAGAGGTATCAAGGAAATATATGTATTTCTTGAATGGGAACAAGATGAGGGATTAGAAGCAGTGGTTATTTGTGCATCTCTGAATTTGTGTGTTCTCCATATTAGCATGTAAATTAAAAGGTATTGTTCAAAATGACTTATTTTTTACCCATTGTCTTACATTTGGAATGCAGAAATGCATAAGACAAATAATAATAACATTTGTTCTACTATTCTGTTTTTCCCTCATCAATCCGATAAAAATGGTACCTCACTTGCGTGGGTAGGCCTAGTGCCCGCAACAGGAAATGATACAAAACTCAACATGGACACATCACATTTTTCCTTTAAAAACAGACTATTTTTTTTGCAATGTACCTGGCTGTGGATTTTTGTCCCTAGTTCAGCCGGCACCTATGGAAACCTGGCAAAGCTGTACATTTTCTACAGCTAGACACCTGGGGAATCCAGAACGGGGTGCCTGTGTGGCTTTCACTAGGTCTGTTACCCAGAATCCCTTGCAAACCTCAAACTTTGTAAAAGAAACACATTTTCCTCACATTTCTGCGATGGAAAGTTCTAGAATCTGTATGGATTCACAAACTTCCACCCACTCCACATTCCCCAAGTCTCCTGATAATAATGGTACATCACTTGTGTGGGTAGGTCTAGTGCCCACACCAAGAAACTGCCCAAAACGCAACATGGACACATAACATTTTTCAACAGAAAATTGACCCTTTTTTGGGCAATATACCTAGCTGTGGATTTGGGACCGAGCTTAGCAGGCACCTAGGGAAACCTAGCAAACCTGTACATTTTACTTTTTTGAAAACTAGACACATTTCGGTGACAGAAACTTCTGGAATCTGTGGGGAGCCACACATTTCCACCCACCCAGCATTCCTCCAAGTTTCTTGAGAAAAATTGTACCTAATTTGTGTGTGTAGCCCTTGTGCTTGCACCAGGAAATGGACCAAAACATATTGCGGAGACATCAAAATTATATCTCACAAAACAATCTGGTTTTGCAAGGGATTCACCTGCATTTTTGGTCCAGAGACCGACAGCCATCTAGTGAAACCGACCAAACCCAAAAAAAATCAGAAAAATAGACACCCAGGTGAGTCCAAGCAGATGTGGCTTGTGTAGATCCTCCAATGATTTCTTACCCAGAATCCACTGCAAACCTCAAATGTAGCTACATAAAATCATGCTTTCCTTATATTTCTGTCTGAGATTAACCGCTCTGGCACACATTTCCTACCACCCAACATTCCCCTTGGTCTCCCCTTGAAATTATACCTCACTTATATAGGTGACCAATGCAGAGTCAATGTATAAAAAAAAATAGTTCTTAGAGCTCAATGTGCTATCCCCTCAGTCAATACCCAGTTGCTAGTATTCAAATAAAAAATAATCCCTGGTGGATAGTATGTTTTCTGCCTCCCTGGGGAGCCAGAAAGGCTAATATGCCCAAACAAAAATTGGGGGAGCAAAAGCCCTTGCCATAGGGGCTACTCCCCCCCCATCCTCGTGTCTAGTTGTGGATCCCTGCTTGTGGATCACCCTTCTGCAGCAATCAGCAAGCAGGGATCCACTAGGGAAGGGTACCATTGGAAAAGGGAGATGTTCCCCTTTACAACAATACTTCTCTCATGTGTTTTATTCTTCTCTCATGTGTTTCGGTGCTCGGCGGGCTGAAATAGCCCCATGAGCACCATAGCACTGAAACTGAAATGAGCCAATCCGCTGATTTCAGTTTCACTTTCAATGTAATGACGTCAGTGTGCCATATGCCCGATCGTCATTATATTAAAAAAAGATGCCTTAGGAGGTTGGGGAAGCTCTTCCCCACCCAGAGTCTAAGAAAATAAAAAAGGAATATTTTTTGCTGGTGTGCCTTGGAAGTAACGGGTTATGTCCTCTGCAAATGAGCGCTGGTGCAGTTTGCTTCTCTCTCCCTTACCCCAGGAATCACCACATTGTATATCCATGATGTTGATACTGGAGACAGCATGCATGTGAAGAACAACATTTCCAGGCTATCTGATAAGGTGAGAGCCAGTATTAAGAAGGAGGTCTCTAAGATGCTGGTGTTAGGTACTATTGGGCCCTCAAACAACCCTTGGTCCAGCCCAGTAGCGCTGGTTCCCCAAGGCTGTACCTCCACCTACCACACCTGAACTTTGGTTCTGTGTGGACTATTATGGACTCAATGCGGTCACAAAGACTGACGCGCACCCGATCCCCAGATCTGATAAGCTCATAGATCGGCTTCCAGCTGCCAAGTACCTCAGCATGTTTGACTTAACGTATGGTACTGACAGATTGCCTTGACCATGGGGGCTAAAGAGAGGTCTGCTATCTTTACACCAGAAGGGCACTACTAGTTGTGGGTCATTCCCTTCAGGTTAAAGAACACCCTTGCCACCTTCCAGAGAATGTTTAACCAGGTCCTGGCTAGGTTGGAGAACTTCAGTGCTGCCTACCTAGACAACATTGCAGTCTTCCGTTCTAGCTGGGATGGCCACCTGTGCCACCTCCAGGAAGTGGTTTGGGCTTTGCATAGTGCAGGCCTGACTTTCAAGGCCAGTAATAGCCAGATATGGCAGCTTTCATAGGTCTACTTAGGACTCCAAGTAGGAGGAGACAAGGAGCAGCCCCTCCAGCCCAAAATTGAAACCATTCTGGCTTCAGAACCCCACAAGACATGGACAGAAGCGACAGCCTTCTTAGGCCTCCCTGGTTTCTAGAGGAGATTTGTCATGGGATATGACACCATTGTTGCTCCCTTGACAGAGCTGACTTCCAAGAATCAGCCACATCTGGTGATCTGAACAGAGGTGTGCAATAAAGCTTTTGACATGCAAAGGAAGCCATGTGCACATCACCTGTGCTCAAGGCCCCTGACGTCTCATAAGAATTTGTTGTTCAGACAGATGCCTCAGAGCATGGCATAGGGGCCTTACTCTCACAGCTAAGTGAAAAGGGCTTGGATCAACCTGTTGCCTTCGTTATTAGGAGACAGCTTCCCAGGAAACAGAGGTGGTACGCAATAGAGAGGGAAGCCTTTATTGTGGTCTGGGGACTGAAGAAGCTAAGACCATACCTGTTTGGTACTCACTTCCGGGTTCAGACAGATCATAGATCCCTCAGATGATTAATACAATTGAGGGGTGAGAATTCCAAACTGTTGAGGTGGTCCATCTCCCTACAGGGAATGGACTTTATCGGGAACACCGACTTGGAACTAACCAACCCAATGCTGATGGTCTTTCCAGGTTCTTCCGCCTTAGTGAAGACAATGCCCAAGGGATTGAGGGGCATATTACCAACAAGTAGCGATATTTATCGCTAAATAGGCTTAGCAACGATTTTTTTATCGCTGAGCATCGCCGGAATTTATCGCTGAGATAGCGTGCTATTAGCAACGTTTATCTCCAAAGCGATACATTTCCCGGCGATAGCGGCGAAATGCGTGAATATCTCTGAGAATACAGCGATATTCACGCATTAGCGACAAAATGTTCTTAGCCATGTTATCCACCCCCCATTGGATACCATGGCTAAGAACTGGTCTGGGCAGGTGTTAGTATTTGGAGATATTCGCGCTTAGCGCAAATATTTCCATCGCTACGCCTGCCTTGCTAATAGGCGATAGCGATGTTAGCGACTGTTTTCAGTCGCTAACAGTTTGGGTACGCCCACTTTGCATGTCATTAGTGATAAATATCGCTAACATACAAATCGGGCCCCAAACCGCTCGCTATCCCCTAAAAGCTGTCGCTAACTGCTGTTAGCGACAGCTTGCTAATAGGGCGATAGAATTATCGCCGCTTAGCGGCAAAAATTCCATATCGCCACCCTTGATAATATGCTCCTGAGTTGCTCTGCCCACTTTCTTCTGGGGGGAGACACATGTTAGACCTGGTATCCTTGGCATGGTTTTCCCTGACTTTTTGCCTTCAGGCCTTCTGTTTTTGCTTACTTCATATTTCTGGTTTTAGGACTCTGGGCACTTTACCACTGCTAACCAGTGCTAAAGTGCATGTGCTCTCTGCTTTAAACATGGTAACATTGGCTTATCCACAATTGGCATATTGAAGTTTTCATATAAGTCCCTAGTAAAGTGCACTACATGTGCCTAGGGTCTGTAAATTAAAAGCTACTAGTGGCCTTGAAATTCTGAACAATGTCAAACATTTAAGCCAGTACAGAGATCTGCACCTTAATCCATTGTTGTTTTGCTCCCCATGCCTTTCCAGTTTAAACCCAGCCATAAGCAAATCAGTCATGAACCTACTCACCATGGGAACAGTCCAGCACGAATTGCCAGGCTAAGTCTTCTCTGGACTGGAAGCAACCATCCTTCAACCGGTTTCAGGGTTTCACCCCATATCAGCCAGACTAGCTTGACTCTAGTGGCATAGAGAGCACAGACTAATATCTGGGCATACCCGTCCTACTTGGGGTGACAATGCAAAAACAACAATTGATGAACAGATTGCTGAACAATGTCAAACATTTACCCCAGTACAGAGATCTGGGCCTAAATCCATCATATTTTTGCTCCTTAGGCCATTTCAGTTTAAACCCAGCCATACGCGAATCTGACTTGACTATGCTCCCCACTGCAACAGTCCAGTCAAACTGCAAGGCCAGGACCTTCCTGTACCGGAAACCAGCATCCTAGGACTGGTTTCATGGATTCACCCCTCATCAGCCAGGCTAGCTTGACTCCGGTGGCATGGTGAGCGTGGGAGCCACGTCTGGGCATACCCGTCCCACTAAGGGTGATGTTGCAAAAAAGAACAATTGATGGACAGAATGCTAAACAATGTCAAACATTCAACCCAGTACAGAGATCTGGGCGTAAATCTATAATTGTTTTGCCCTCAGGCCATTACAGTTTAAACCCAGCCATACGCAAATCAGTCTTGACCCTGCTCCCAATGGGAAGAGCCAAGCCCGAACTGCCAAGGCAGGTCCTCCTTAGAGCGGAAACAAGCATCTTGGGACCAGTTTCGGAGTTTCACACCTCATCAGCAAGGCTAGCTTGACTCCAGTGTCATGGTGTGCACGGGACCCACATCTGGGCAAACCTGCCTCACTCAAGGTGGCAATGCAAAAAGAACAATTGATGGACAGATTACTGAACAATGTCAATCATTCACCCCAGTACAAAGATCTGGGCCTAAATGTCCATTTTTTTACTCCCCATGCCATTCCAGTTTAAACCCAGCCATATGCCAATCAGTCTTGACTATGCTCCCACAGCAACAGTCCAGCCCGAACTACTAGGCCAGGTCCTCCCTGGACAGGAAACAAGCCTCTTGGGACTAGTTTCAGGGTATAACCCCTCATCAGCCCGGTTGGCTTGACTCCATGGGTATGGAGAGCATGGGACCCATGTCTGGGCATACCCGTCCCACCCGGGGTGACAATGCAAAAAAATAATTGATGGGTAGAATGCTGAACAATGTCAAACATTCACCTAGTACATAGATCTGGGCCTAAATAAATTAGTTGTTTTGCTCCCCATGCCATTCCAGCTTGGACCCAGCCATATGCAAATCAGTCTTGACCCTGCTCCTCATGGGAACAGTCCAGCCCAAACTGGCAGGCAGGTACCTATCTGGACCGCAAACAAGCATCCTGGGACAGATTTTGGTGTTTCTGCTCTCACCAGCCAAACTAGCTTGACTCCAGTGTCATGGAGAGCATGAGGCCCATGTCCGGCAATACCTTTCCCATTCATGGTGACAGTGCAAAAAGAACAGTTGTTAGACAGAAAGCTGAACATTGTCAAATATTTACCCCAGTACAGAGATCCTGGGCTGCAACTTTTCATAAGTGGGAATGGGTATGCCCTGATGTGGGGCCCTTGCTTGCTGTGCCACTGGATTCAAGCTATCCTGGGTGATGAGGGGTGTTACTGAGAAACTGGTCCCGCAATGCTTGTTTCCGGTCCAGGGAGGTCTTGGCTTTGCAGTTCGGGCTGCACCGTTACCATGAGAAGCAGGGTCAAGACTGACTCGTTTAAAGTGCAGTCCAAACTGGGATGGCGTAGTGAGCAACAGAATGATTGATTTAATTCAGATCTTTTGACTGGGAGTGAATGTTTGATTCATTCAGCCTTTTCTCCATCATTTGTTGCTGCAGCACTAATGGGCCTGCAGCAGTGACTGTGCCACCCCCTCCAGTAGCTCTTTAAACATGTCTCAGGCCTGCCATTGCAGAGCCTGTGTGTGCAATTTTTAACAGCCCTGTCGACCTGGCAAGATAACACTCTTGGCAGGTCCCAACCTTCCTTTTTAATACATATATGTCCTAAGGGAGGCCCTGGACAGCCCAAGGGTAGGGTGCCCTGAATTTAAAACATACAACATGTTCTTCTAAGTTTTACATGTCCTCATAGTGAAAAACACTTCAATTTGTTTTTCACAACTGCAAGGCCTATTATGGGGTTGCCTTATTACATTTTATAATTGTAATTTTCAATTGAAAGAGATTGGACTACCCACATTTGGTTTGTCTGGAATCACAATTTAAAAACACTTTTGATGGTGAAGTTGGATTTTTAAATTGCAATTCTGCAAATGTCATGTCTAAAAATTTGCCATTTCCTTACTGTAACCATTTAATGCCTTCTGCCTGTCTTTGAATAAATACCTGAGTGGGTGACAGCTGGCTTTGTGCAGTCCCTTCAGACTGCCACACCAAGGGAGCGCAGGAGTGGCTGATGGACCAACCACATCCTGATGGGCCAACATGGGCAAGAAGCGAGGGAGAAGCTGCAACTTAGCTCTGAATAGACTGTGTCAATCCCCACACAAAGGGCTGCATACCCACCTGTAGTGAGTCTTGAGCTAAGTAGGACAGTGACTCTCTGCACGTCAAAGCATCTCTTTGAAGTCTCCCCACTTTGAAGGCACAACTGCCTATAAGTACTGGACCTCTTATACGACAAACTCAGTACACTTCTGTGCCTATGGGCATTCTGCCTTGAAGACGGACAGCTGTGCTGCTGAAAATACTGTCTCTCTGCTGGACCCCTGCTCTGTTGTGCTGTCCTTCTGCCTGCCACCCTCCTCGCCAGGGTGTGAGAAGGACTGGACCCACATCTATCCAACCCAGAACCAAAGTGACTACAAGATCTTGCTGGCTTGACTCCTGTTCTAAGTGTCAGGCATATCAAAGACTTCACATCATTGTGCAACAGCACCTGGACATTGTGTGCTAAAAGTCTTGCCTGCCACGTCATACCAATTCAAGTCAATTTTAATGTATTGATTTAGATCTCTTATGAGATCAACATTTATACTCGAATCATAATTCCATCTCTTTCTATGAAATTCTTCCACACACATATTTTGAAAAGCTCATTTTAAAACACGATTAAAATAGATTTCATAAATACATACAATTTATAAACAAACAGATTAATTCTGTGGGCTTTTAAAAAAAGCAATCAGATCAGTGGTGGAGAAGAGGTCGTATCTAAAAAAAAATAGGTTTTTATAAAAAACTATTTCTAGCCTCTACCACCTCCTTTTTGGAACATAAACATAAAACGTGTTAAATCCTTAGTTCCGTGATTGCATTTGTCACAAACTCTACTCTCTTCATCTAGGTTACTCCAATTTCTTGCATTAGCTTTTAAACGGAGTATACCTAGTCGTAGCATGAAGATACATCTCCTGATACTATGCTCCAAAGTAAATCTTACATATTGTTGAGGAATCTTAAACTCAATAGTAGAGGTGAAAGATTTATAATGAGATAGTTGAAGGCAGTGTTCCTTATCATGCTCATAGCTTCATCGGGGAGACATATTTTTCAAAAAGTGTGTCAAGTGTACTGGGGATTAAGATTAAAGGATGGTTTCCATACATTGAACATTTTCTAAAGCTTTCATAAGATTTATTATTTTTTCCCTGACTTGAAAGTTTTGTGTTTCAATCAGGCCCTTAAAGAGCCTTCTTTGGTGTGTAATAGTTTAAAAGCCCATCTGATTATGTTGGCTAGAGCTATTGAGAATGCACTCACTATAGCGAGTTCCAAACGAAGGATCTTTACTGGAACAGTCTGATTCAATAGGGTTATTTGCCGTAATAATTTGCCTTCGCTGTTATTCAGTACATTTCATCTAGCATTGGGAATCAACTCTGTAGCATAGATTATGGTTGGAGGAATTTCCTTAGTGCATTTGTATGTGCTACTGCTTTTTGCTTCATCTGATGTAGGTGGGGATGGACTTCTAGGGCATGACCCTCCCGAGATAAGTATAGGGTCTTGCTACCTCAATTATTCTATCACCTAATTTCCATTTGTATTGTGTAATTGGGACTACATTATTCTTTGAGAAATGCACCTTTAGGTGATTCATTTCTGAATTTTGTATAAGGACATCAACATTTCTGTCTAAGCCCAACATGTAATGTCGAAGAGTACCACATTGTTGGCATACATTAACACCTGTATATTTTCTGAAGCTACTTTAGGAGGGTAATTATTTACATTTTGGAAAATCTCTGGTAGATCACTTATATAAAGCGAGAACAAGAGGGGAGCTAATAGGTAACCCTGCTTTAGACCATTCAGAGTGGATATCTTGTGAGTCAGCCCTTTTTGCATTCCATCTGGACTTTGCACCACGTTGAAGTGTGTAAGGTGACTATCAGCCTCAAAAGTAAAACCGGCATCGCTGTTTCCTTTAGTTTCCTCCAGAGAGATGGTCTATTGACCCTATCAAAAGCTGTTGAGAAGTCGACAAAAAGGCTATATATTACTTGAGAGTTAGATAGGGCGTACCTATCAATAATTGCCTGTAGTATTATCAATCACAGAATGATTCGGCTGAAAGTCTGTTTGGAACTTCAGGATGATGCCCCTGGAGAAAGCCCAGTCTCTTAGATGCTCCAGAGAACTTGTGGCAAATATTTTCCCTGTGGCGTCCAGAAGTGCAATTTGCCGATAGTTCTTGGGTTATAAGTCAAGAGCCCTTTTTCAGTATTGAAATGATGATACTCCTAGTCCATGAATAAGAAATTTGAGCAGTGGCATAACAATGTCGAAAAAGGGGGACTGAAACACGTTTCACTTCATCAGGTTGTTTTGCAAATCGTTTATTGGTATCATGTCCGGACCCATGGTTGCTGTACTTCTAGCCTTCTTGATATAAAGCTCAATTTGTTTTCCTGAGGGAGAGGGTAAATATTGTACAGTACAATCAAAATATCTCATCAATCAAAATATCTCATCTTGGATGTTTTCCTACAACTGGAATGCTCTATATTCAATTTATAAAGTTCTGCCAAGTGGTGCTAATCCAGTCCTGGGCCCTTGGAAGTGGGTATAAAGTGCAGCCACAGCCAAAATTCACATATCAACGATGTTTCACTGACTGGAACTGATTCATCTCCCTCTGTGCATCACTGCTGCTGCACGGACAGCGATCCTTGCAACGACTACAGGCTTTGAAGCATCTTCGACATTGTGCAGCTCAGCATAGATCCATCTCTTCATGCTGTTCGCATCACCTCTTACTCAGCAGTTCGGTGCCAATGCATTGCTTCTGTGCTTCTCGCCCTTGACCCTGAATGCATCTTTAACGTACTCCAGCTCAAGACCAAAGTATCTCTTCCACTGCTCACTGCATCATCTTTGGCATCTACGCATCTAAGCTACTGTTTCAGCGGGCCAAGGCTGGTCACTGTATCTGACCCATGGCCCATTGTAGTCGGCCTGAACTTTTTAAATTTGATTTTGTCTAGAGTAACTTATTTATTTATAAGCATCACAGAACAGTTTATTCTTTAAAAAAGTATATCTCGAATTATATTTATTGGATTTTTGTCATTTGGTCTTGTTTTGTTCATAACAATATAGGCTATTATTCAGTGGGGAGTCTTTCTGTGTTGTTTTCACTGTGTTACTGTTTGAACAGTTGCACAAATGTAAAACACATTGCCTCTTAAATTAAGCCTGACTGCTCTGTCCCAAGCTACCAGAGGGTGAGCACAGGTTAATTTCGGTTGTTATTGAGACTTACCCCGACTAAGATTGTGCAGCAGGTAATTGCAGAATTGTAGAATGCAGCACACATTGAAAGAGGAAAAAACGAGGCGAAATTAAAACATTTCTCTTAGATGCGTCTCGCTAGGCCACCACTAGGGTGGCGTAGCATTTGCACGCATCTCCAGCTTTACGATTTCTTGTAAATCTGGAGATGTGTCTTGTTCCATGGGTGTTGCGTGGGAACACCCACAGCAAATCCATGGAACGCCCCGTCAACGCACAGTGCTGCATGTGAAGGGGCCATATTTACAAGGAGAGGAAAAGTCACGCAGGGTGGCTTTTCCTCTCCTTGTAAATATGGAGGAGCCCCCTGCGCGACCAGTACGTCACGAAAAGTGACTTAGTGGTGGCACAGGGGGCTTGTAAATCTGCCCCCTAGAGCCTCAAAAACAGGGGTAGGAGGACTTTGCTTGAGGGGTTCCCAGCCAACCACTCAGTCAGAAGATTTGGAGCACCACCAGGGTTCTATGTATGCTTTATCAAACTTGGAGAGCCCTCTGTAACTATGCTCTCCTGAGGACACGGGTGGACGTTGTGTCTCTGGATCCCACACGGCTGTGCCTTCCTTAAAGCGGCTAGATAAGTGGTGGAACTCCTCTTCCCTTGCTGGGGAGGATACAGACAAAATGGCAGTAACTGTGGCTGTGCGGAGTCTTCCTTTGGAGCTACCCTGGTGGTGTCAGTGGCAGGCCCCCGCCTGCCACTGACATTGGGGTGCACAGCGGGTGCTCCCAACAGCAGACTTGGTTGTATTACTTCTTGTTTCAATATTGTTCTGTTTTTCTTTGCTTTTCTTTTTGATTTGATGTGACAAATTCTTCTGAGGTGGAAGTTGGGGTAGAGGGGAGTTGGGGTTGAAAGTGTCCTTGGGGCAGTCTTGTGGCTGCCAAGTTTACAATGCACAGGAAGAAATATAAATCCAGGTTTTACACTACATCGAATGTTAGTACAGGACGTTAATGGGAGGAATAAAGGCCATACCGGCACGAGAATACTTTTGGTAAGCATCAGTGGGCTCAATAATCAAATTAATTTGGCAGCAGTACTTTTGTAAATTAAGAAAGAAAAACAGCTTTAGTGTAATTGCAAAAAACTCAGCTATTGGGCACTAACTGCATTGTCTTTGAACGACAGGGCTACCCTCTGGATTTACCCAGGGTTCCCATGGGGTTGCTATCCTTCTTCAGAAATAGTTTCCACTGGTGGTGAGGACTCTTGAACCAGACTCCCTGGGTAGGTTTATGGTAATAATTGGATCACTGGAACCTGAGCCTTGGACATTGGCTTGAAGTTATGTCCCACCCATGTTAATCGAAGATACCTTTCAAGCTCTCACACTGGATCTGGCACAATCTCCAAGAGGATATAGTGATTTGGGGGGGCTTCAACTTGGTGATGGACCCCTCCTTAGATACTAGCAACCCTAGTCCATCCACAAGACATACCTGTGTTCGGCAGTGGGAGGCATCATTGGGATTGATAGACACATGGCAAAGGAGGCATACATTAGACCAACACTACACACATTAATCCTCTTCCCACTCTTCATACTCTAGGATAGACTATTTATTTCTCCCAACTGTAGATGCACAATGGATGTACTCAACGCAAATTCTACTGCCATGGTTCCTGGATCACTCCCCAGTGGAATTAACTTTTCATTTCAGCATCTCAATTCCAATGAGGCATCTGCAGGCTAGATACCTGGAGCCAGTTTTATTAATAAATCACACAGCACAATGCAATACAGCAAGACAACTTGCAGCGCTGTGTGAAAGGGAGAGAACAGGAATGTGCCATATTTACCAATATATGGCACATTCCTGCTCTCTGCCGTGCTGACAACAATCTGCCTGCTTAGCACCAATGCAGCCACCCTTGCATTATGGTGCAAGGATGCCTGCATTGCAGGCAGAATTCCTTATGTGCAGTAAGGCACACATTTCTGCACAAAACAATCCTTAGATTATTTTTCCTCTTTCTAAGTGGGCTGCATCTGGGGGAAATAAAGATATTTCTCTGCGTTTCAGTGAGACAGTGCAGCATTTTGATGTATTCCAAGGTTTACCAGTCTGGGTAAACCTTGGAATGTACCAAAATTCATGAGTGGATGGGTGGTAACACCCACACTCCACCGATGGAATGCTTTCCTAGGGCAGAATAGAGCAAGGCACCGACTAACGCTAGTCCAGATTTAGCAAACAATGCAGGGCCGCACCAGGTGGCGTTGTGTTGCTTGGTAAATCTGACTTTAGTTTTGTGTTGTCCTTGTGACACCATGCGCGACACAAAGGAAACGCAATACATTGATAAATCTGGCCCCTGATGGCTGCTAGATGGTATTTTACAGATCTCATCCGAGAGAGCATTGTTGAGTATTTTGGCATCAATCAGAAATGAGTCTGCTCCAAGATCAGTCTTTGGGAGATCTTTAAGGTAGTCCTCAGAGGGTGGGCCATGAATTATATCAAAGGGACAGCCCGTCTCTGATCCCTGGGCTGAGTTTACAAACAAATAGATACATGGGGAAGTTGTTATCTGACTCGCTAATAAGAAATATATATCCTGTCTGTTCCAGTGCATTAAACTTCACTCTGGGGAAATGGACTATACAGCACGGACCATAGCAGATGCATTTGCAGATTACTACTAAGAGCTATATGCTTAGTACGCTTCCCTTCAATTAGAATTAGACAACCCCATCTGGAGAGACTTTCTGGTGCAAACATTTTCGGTGCTGTCCGCAAGGATTTGGTGTCACCTATATCTAACAGTGAAATCTAATAGGCCATTAGTTCTGTGCATAGTGGTAAAACACCTAAGGGTACATTTACAAGAATTGCCACTAACTAGCGTTAGCATTAGCGTTAGTTAGCGTCAGTCAGTTAGCGTTAGTTAGCAATAGTTTCAGGTAGCCGTGGTGAAAGCTGCCATTAACACTAGCATGAAGGCGAAACAAATTCTGGTGTTAGCAGGCGAAAACTGATGAAAGGCCAATTTGCCTGCAAAAAACTCACATTAGTCAGCAGAACTTCACCTTTTTGCTTTAGAGGCAAAAATAGCCAATAAGTCCAACTCCAATGAAAAAACATAAAATAAAAACAATGGAATGCAGAATGGAGCAGCCAAGGACAAGTGCAGCACAGATCAACAACCTCTACAAACCCCCAACTGCCAGGATGACCAGCCAGAGTCCCATGGGAAGAGGAAATGCAGAACCAAGGATACATATATGCAAAGAGGTGCATCGCTGTGGAAAACCTGTGATGCATCACTTTTCATAATGCCCTCCTTGCAACACCATGGCAGCCAAAACCTTGAAAGCGCGGACTGTTCCCGGGGCCCAGAGGCATTGTTGTGCCAGCGTCTGGGACCCGGAGTGGGATGCGGAGGTGCTGTAGAGTTGCAGTTCTGTGGCGGTAGACATTGAGGCATCAGCGATCACCCTTACCTGGTGTTGAAGTCTGCCAGGTCACATGGAGATACATTGCTGACCTGTGTGAGAAGATTGCCTGGTGCCCCTTGGAGCTGTGAACGGTAGAGCCACTCAGGCGCACCAACGTAGGGAGGTCTTCATTGCATACCATGTGCCACCACTACACCGGGGTGCACAGAAGGTATTACCAATGGTGGGCCGCACCTCTGTGCATCACAGGCCGGACGATGTAGCCCTGGCCAGACGCAGTGCAGGGTGTGGCCCCTGAGTGCGCCGAACTTGTGTGGCAGGAGCGCTTCAACTTCAGACATAAGAAGGCCTTGTTGCATCATCTGCTTCGGGAAATTCCCTGAGGGACTTGGCGGTGAAAGCTGTACCCAGGCTTGTAAAATCCCTCCTGGCTGACGCTCCTCACAGATTTGGAGAGGGTGCAGCGGATTCTGCCACAGTGTCAATTTCCAGGTGAGGAGAATCTGGGACGCGTAGCAGAAGAGTCCCGGGGGGTCGAGTTGGGCCCAGGCCTAGCGCCTGTGGGTGACGCGCCCCCTGAGGCGGCTCCTCCGCTATGGTGGAAGAGTGTTGCCTCGCTGCTTTCAAGCAGTGCAAGAAGAGGAATCATAACATGATGATATTCTCATGCCATGTTTCTTTTGCGTGCGGAAGAGTGGGTGGGATCTCTTCTGCTCACGGAACAGGGCAGAGGCGGAGTGGTATGCCCACTCAAGTGGGCAATGACTGTTTGGTCAGCCCTCTCAGGCCGCCCAAAGCAGTCATTCAAACTTCCTTGTTCAGCAATGCAGGCTGCATTACGGCCTGCATGGAGAACAAGCCTACCCCTCCAGCCCCTGGCTCAACGCCTTGTCACGGCACTCAAGAACAATCACAACACTGCATTGCAGCATTGTGATTGGCTTAGGGGAGGGAGCCTGACTGTCTGTTTCCTGTTCCTGGAAGCAGACTCAGGAGAGCAGGAGCACAGAAGACGCAGGAGCCGGCCTCGAGGTAAGATTTGAAAAAATATATATTTATAACCCCCTCTCCCCCTGCGTCCCCGCCGCCTCCAGTGACCTTTCCCACGTTTCCTGCCTACCAGCTGTCCAGTCCCACCGCTGCACTACTTGGTGGCCGCTCTGCAGCCATGCGCAGCGGGTGTACCACTGGTGCGCCAAAGGCAAGCCCATCTGTGTCCATCCGCTCCTGCACCGTACCCAGCACCAAGGACCCTTCCTCTCAGACACTCCACCACTACGATGCCAGCACCCTCCTCGCCATCAGCCCTGGACGCCACACTGCCTGACCATCTAGCCTCACTGCAGAACTCCCTTGCACCCTGTGCCTGCTGAAACTGCAAACGCACCTTCTGTCACATCAGCACACCAGCACCTCCTGCTGCCCAGCCGACCAACAGCACAGCTGACCTGCTCAACTGCATCCTCTTCAACGTTCGGTTCTCCACAAACACGCAACAGAAATCCGGGACTTCCACAACGCCACCTCTTCAAACATCACCTTGTTCATGGAAACCTGGACCAACCTCTGCTCTGCACCGGACCTCGCCATCACTATCCACAACAGCTTCAAATTCAGCCCCAAGGAACACTCCGAGTGCCCAGGAGGAGGCATTGCCATTGTCTTAAAAAGCACACTCCAACTGACCATGCACTCTAATGACCCGACAGCTACCATGGAACACCTCCACTTCCAGATCTGTACCAACCCAATCCCACCTTCCACGGCACTCTAATCTACAGGACCACCGGCGCATGAACCCCCATTCGCTGATGCCATTGTAGACCTCATCGCACCCCAGGCTCTCCCATCCACTGACTACATCCTACTCGGACACTTCAACTTCCACCTGGACATCCCCAGGGACCAGAACACCACCACCCTCCTGGAGAACCTCGCCAACATCGGACTCAAGCAGCTAGTCACCGCACCATCCCACATAGCCGGATACACGCCGACCCCAGATTCTCTGCCAGCGGGAACTAAAACTACAGCCACACCATCGAACTCTCATGGACCGACCATCATAGTATACATCACACCTTCACCATGCCCAATGTACACCACCACCTTCATCGACCCCCCCCAGCCGCAGCTGGATCAAGGCCATCAAATAACTTTTCGTCAACTCCCTCAGCACCACCACTCCGCCAACACTTACAGATGCCAACATCACAGCTTGCAAACTCCACCGATGGAGCTCCAACTGCACCGACACCCTGGCAGCTCCTCTTTGTCAGTGGATCGAGCATCTGGGGGTCTCTGGCTGCCATAGAAGGTGACAACAGATACCATGGACGCCAAACTAGACTCTGTACAAAGGGACGCATCTAGGCATATGCGTGACCTCGTGAAAGCCTATGCCACTTTATACCTGCGTCAGATAGGATGTATGCAGGGTGGGTGTTCCCATGCAACAAAGCCTCGTAGGAGTGGCACAGTATAATCTATGAGATTTCACTGCGACAATTCTAGGATGCCACTGCCTCAAAACATTACGCCTGCCTCATAGCGGGCGTAAGGGTGACGCAGTGCCATAGGGATAGGCCTGCCCCATGCATTACTGGAGTTGCCTCATGCCTGTGCCAAAATTGCAGCAATGCATGATTTTAGTGCAGACAGACATCAGGAATACTGACATATCTGTAAATCCTTGCGACATAGAGGACCATACAGTTAGTACCCCAAACTAGGGTGGTGTGGTGAGCAAATGAATGATGGATTAAACCCAGATCCTTGTGACTGGGGGTGAATGTTTGCATTGTCCAGCATTCCGTTCATCAATTGTTTCTTTTGCATATTGTTAGACCTGACACCCTTGGCGTGGTTTTCCCCTATCTTTTTGCCTCTACCTTCCTGTATTTTTGATGCTGTGCTGGATTTCGTTTTTGCTGGTTTAGATGCTTGGGACACTCTGCCACTGCTGAACAGTGCCAGAGTGTAAGTGCTCCCTATGTAAATTATCATGTTGATTGGGTATACCTGATTGGCATATTTGTATCACCATGAAGTCCCTAGTAAAGTGCACTGTGTGTGCCAGGGCTGGTGATGACAGATGCTACTAGTGGGCCTGCAGCGCTGATTGCGCCACCCACATAAGTAGCCCTAAAATTGTGTCTCAGGCCTGCCACCGCAGTGCCTGTGTGCAGTCAGTGAACTGCCATGTCCTCCTGGCCAGTGTCCCCACTGGCTGGGCCTAACCCTTCCCTTTATGTACACATTGGTCACCCCTATGGAAGGCTCAAGGTACCCCCCTGGCCAGGGTGCAGTGTATAGGAAAGGTAGAGCATGTACTAGTGCAGGTAACATGCCCTGGTAGTGAACAGCAGCCATTTTGTGTGCTCACTGCTGCAAGGTTATCTTGCTCCATAGACTAACATGGGGGAGGCTGGTCCCAATTGATACCAGCCTATCTTCTCATAGGAACAAGATGGGACATAAGTGATTGATATCCCTGAACTCAGAATTTAATAACACATCTGTTAGGAAAGGTTGTTTTTAAATTCTGTGTTTGAGAACAGTACTTCTAGAAAGTGGCTGTTCTCTTGTCTAACCTTTCTGTGTGCCTGGGCCTGCTTGTGGATTGACTGTCTGGTTTGAGGGTGACAGGGGCTGGGGAGCCCCCAGGAGGTTGTCTGAGTCAGCCTGTGGTTGAATGACTGCATCTGCAACTAGAGTGGTGGGAGGATATAGCACCTGGGAGTGGATAGGGCTGTGCCTGCCTGCCACAATGCTGGCTCCACCTCCTGCTGGGTGACTGACACCTCTGCCCCTCACACTGAAAGGAAGGAAGAAGCCAGGAAACCCAAGTACTCCAGCAACACCCAGAACTGGTTTAGACCGGGCTCAGGGCCCACTTGCACAAAGGCTTCAAAGACTTTTTGGGGTTTAAGAGAAGGACCCCTGACAACAGATTTTCAGATTCTACAATCAAGAGGAACCTCTGCCAGAAGAAGGACTGCTGAAGGAACTGAAGGAAGACTGCCTTGCTGTGTGCTCTAAGGGCTGACCTGTTCTACTGTCCAACTGAAGGAGAGAAGAGGAAGGACTTTGCTGTGTGCTGTGTCCCTATCTGCTTGAAACTACCAAGACTCTGCTGTGTGTTGTGTCTCTGCAAGAATCTCCAAGGGTCTGAGAAGAGCTGGCCTCCTGTCCTGGAACCCAGGGTTAAAAGGTTCCCAAGCATTTCCAAACTGCTGTGAAGATCGTGCTGTGTCTTGCCCTCAGTGCCTGTTTCGAACTGCTGGCTGTGGGAGAAGATCGATGTGCTCATCGGCACATATTCAAGGGTGACCGGAGGACTGTGGTGCCTCTCTGCGACAAGAATCACCCCCAACTAACTGGTGGCCTTGTGGGCGGTCTAGTCACGACCTGTGGCCCTAAAATCACTTGCCGCCTTTTCATCGCCGCTGCCCGGGGCCAGAAACACCCTGAGAAGTTCGCCGTCCCTTGCCGGGGCCGCGGAGACGGAGATCGAAGCCGCTGCGCTCCAATTGGCTAAGAGAAACGAGCCCCCTCAGTGAACGCCGTGCTGGGATTGGCCCAGCGCCGCCGCGTCGTCTTCGAGGCCGCGCACTGATTGGCTGCCGGCTTCCGCATCATCAGGGGCTTGTCCCGGGAGCCGCGCTGCCATTGGCTGACTCCCGGGTATCTGCAGGGGCTCGTCTGTGGAGCCGCGACCTCATTGGTTGTCCCCCGGGAAGCCTCGTCGAAAGACGCCGGAGCCGCGCTCGAGGCGGAAGAGTGACCCGTCCTCGCCGAGGGAGCAGCGAGTGTGCCCAGCTAAAAAACGGTGATGGATCAAGCCCTGATCTTTTGACTGGGTAGGAGTGTTCTGCTTAATTCAGATACTCTGTCCATCACCACCCCCCTTTATGAATCGTTTTGGCCACCACAAGTGTGGAAGGGTATGCTCAGATGTGAGTCCCTTGCTCACTGCACCATCAGGATTCAAGTAAGCCGGGCCGAAGATGGCTGTAATGCCAGAAACCGGTCCCCGGAAGCTTGTTTCCTTTCCAGTAAAGAATTGGCTTGGTAGTTTGGTCTGCCCTGTTCCCATGATGCACTGGGCCAGGGACAGACTAATTTGCATGTAGCCAGGTTCTGAACTGGGATGGTGCAGTGAGCTAAAAAACGGTGATGGATCAAGCCCTGATCTTTTGACTGGGACTTGATCATTCTCGCCTCGGTGCCTACTCTAACCAGGGATCACACTCGGCAACTCTGGGCATTAAGCTTGCCTCATCTCTACAACGGCCCCCCACATTCGCCGGGGATGCCTGGTTTCACCTTGGAGATACCCAGTAGGGAGCCTCTCACAGGGATAGCCAGGACGGGTTCCCCAGCGGTCTACAGCGCCACGACGCCTCAGGGCAGCAGTGCGCTTTACAAGACACATACATTTACATTTACATTACTGAGCTTTTGTTTTTTGCACAGGGCTGCATAGCAATGATCTTTGCTGCGCTGTCCAGCACCTAAACCTCTGAAATGAGGCCCTGAATGTTTGCACCAATTTTAAAACCAGCTTTTTTCGG
Source organism: Lissotriton helveticus (assembly GCF_964261635.1). Lineage (NCBI taxonomy): Eukaryota > Metazoa > Chordata > Amphibia > Caudata > Salamandridae > Lissotriton > Lissotriton helveticus. The sequence continues at coordinate 1,923,451,956 of NC_136057.1, read as the reverse complement.
ATCTTAAAAAACTGTCTCTAACTGAAGGCAGTTTTTGGGGTTTGCATCATACAGGGAATGCCTTGTAAATATCTAGAAGTGGGGTTAGCTGCAGTTTTTTCAGAGGAACGCCCACCTTGCATCTCATTTTCGTTAACTCTCGCAAACTGAAGTGGGATCTTTAAATTTCATGTTTTCGCCAGAAAAGTGCGGCCATCTCCAGTTAGCGGCAACTTGTAAATAAGGCGATAAAAAAATAGCTGCTGTAATATCAAAAACTTGATGCTACTGTGGCGTTAAATCCTTGTAAATATACTCTCCTAGCAGTAATGGACTCCCATTGGAGTTATTTAAGCGCTATTCTACACTCCTGAAGTCATGCCTGAGAAGCCTCTTTGCGGGAGCATTTGATAATGTCCTACTTCTGTATGATCTGAGGGAAGCCACAATATCAATTATACTGATCCGGAACAAACCTCCAGAGGAATGTAGCACTTAACTCCCCATTTCTGTGATTAATATTGAAACGAAAACACTGGCTAAAATGTTCTCTTCCAGGCTATCAAAAGAAATCCGTTCTATAGTGAGAGAAGACCAGAACAGTTACAGTCCCAAGAGGAGAACAAGACACTGTTTATGACACCTTAATGTGATACTGCCCAATAGGTGTCGACTATTGGGTGATGGGGGTCTCATTCTATTAGACGCAGAGAAGGCTTTTGACACAGTCAAATGGTCATTCCTCTTTCAAGTCCTTGAGCATATGAACTTTAGACCCCAATTTAGATGTTATGTTAAAACCTTGCATATGGACGCATGAGTCCAAGTCGGGGTGAGCTGTGCATTGTCAGCCCCATTTGCGATCCGTAGGGGCAAATGGCAGGGGTGTCCACTGTCTTGTCTGTTATTTGCTTAAGTGAGTGAGTCCTTGGCAGAATGCTTGTGAACAGATGACCAAATATGGAGGATCAGGTAGTCCACCCACCACAAAGACCGAGGGGCAGATTTATGTTGCCTTACGCATCTCTGCAAATCAGCAGATATGCGCCAGGAAAGATACGGCACGCAAGTTTATCCTTTCGCCACCCATGATGCGCCGCATTTACAATGCGGCGCGCCATTGGCGCAGGAATAAACAGATGCGTGTCGCATCTAGTGCGTGAAGTTGGCGCAGTGCTTAAGTTGTGTTGCGTGCGGCACGCAACTCCAGCACTATTCCAACTTGCCCTATCTCTAACGTGATGCATCAAGCCTTACGCCTACTTCAAGCAGGCACAGGGTTTTGACACATCAGCGTTGGTAAAGTGACTCACTGAAATCTTGTAGATTTCACTGAGTCACTTTTCAGGAGCATTCATGCAACAGAAAGCCCCTCCCCCCACATGAAACCTGACGCAGGTTTCATGTGGCGCAGGGCCTTACACCGTGACGCATCTCCATAGATGCGTCACGATCTAATTATGTCGGCACGTGGTGCAGGGTTTACGCCGCCGCTGCGTCACAGAAGTGACGCAACGACGGCGCGAAAGTGCCGCAAGTCCGACATAAATCTGCCCCGAGTATCCTTGTATGAGGACAATATGCTTCTCTACATGCAAGACTTAGATAGGTCTGTTGCTCATTATGGAAATACTGAAAGATCAAATGAGAAGCATCAGATATGAAGGTTAACTGGGGAAAACCAGCTATGTGCTTTTGACGGGAGAATGCCCTAAGGATCTTGAGCAGCTGGTTTGAAACACGGGGGAGACCATTTCCGATATTTGGGAATGGAAATTAAGCGTTCTCCTGAAAGAGGGTGGAAGTTACTCCTCTTGCTTAAGAGACCGCCGACATCTGACATTAAGACATGGACTTCCTGGCCGATATCCAAGATAGGGAGAGGCGCATTCTATAAAATAATAGCACACCCCCTCTTTCTATAGCTTTTCAAAATGACCTCTACATACTTCCACCCACATTCTTCAGGACCCTCCAATCTCAAATAATAGCGTTTCTGTGGGACTACGAACTCCCATGGGTGGCATTTGTCAAATGCAACCAGGGGATGTACGATGGAGGCTTAAACCCGGCTGGTGTGAGACTATACCTCTGTGCCATACAGCTCATCATTATTAATGATTGCATGTATGGATTGCGGCAAGATACAGTTTATTTTCTAGAACTGGACGCCATACAGAAATATGGAATGTGAGTTATTGTCTATGCTATATAGTATGGCTACTCCCTTCCGACTGTCGATGGTCACTAAACTGCCAGTTTTGTGCTGGCAAGAGGCTTTGAAGCATTTCAAGCTGCATGGCAGGCTGGCGAAACGGCTGCATTATGGAAGGGTACAAGGCTGGCACAGGCGATAGATAGGATTCCACGTTTGGGATTTGATTGGAGTATCGAATTTGGGCGCTGTGTGGTTTCAATGTACTATGAAGTCAAACACAGAATTGTCAAATTGATTTTTACTACATAAATTACTGTTTTTCTTTATATTTACAGGTTTGTCATGCCATGCAATACTAAAGGACCAAGTTACAAAACACTCCAGAGTGTAACCCACTGGAGATGAACCTGGTTGCAAAGGCATTGGGCTTTTGGGCTTGATGCGAGTGTCACAACTTTATTGCACAGTGCTTGTTAATTCCCCGGACCCACTAGTCAAGTTGCGGCAAAAATGGGAGGCGCACATGATCCTGTTGGAGAACGAAGACGGGACGGAGGCAAAGATGGCAGCCCGAACTCTTGCAATCTCGTCCCACCTTTACCTGGTGCAGTTTATATACGTTGCTACAGTCCTGAACGGTTGTGGAAGATGGGTACACTTCCAAAACCGTGTTGTGCCAAGTGTGCTGCTCCCATGGCTTCCTTTTATCCTGTCATATGGGCCTGCCCTAAAGTAACTACATACTGGGAGCAGGTGATATAAATCTTAGGTGAAGAGATGAGGATACCGGAACTGTTAATAGTGGGAATCCTTGAGGGGTGAAGTCATGGGCAAAATGGAAAATGATTTGCTGGAATGGGTGCAATGCTGGCCAACAGAGATATTGCAAATTACTGCTGTGCTCCAGATACACCCCTATCAGTGAAGTGGCTCCGGTGGTGAATAATTGCAGTCACAGAAGAAAGTGTCTGCAAAGCTTGTGGATGCCCTAAAATATGTGAAGATATGGGGCAAATGGTGGGATTATGCACAAATGAATGGCATGCAATGGCACTGCTTATCTGGTTAGTTGCCCAGGAGTTGTATGACTGTACTGATTTTTTTTTTTTTATATTGATGTATTGCACTTTCTGTCCTACTGTATTACAGAGGAATACTACTGTAATCCCATGCAATGATTTACGATCATTGCATTGCAAACCCCCTCAAAAATATATAAGAACAGGATCTTGAATGCATATATGCTAAGGATATTCCCAAGTAAATGTATGATGAGGTGCCATCTAAAAGGGGCCAAGACGGCGACAAAACTTTGTAGTTTACAGAACTTGCCACATTTTGTAGTCAGAGGTCGAAGTGAACGGGATCGGAGCGGCACGATGTGCCCATACTTTTTTCATTTTAGGAAAACAGTTCCACTATTGTCTAAGAAAAGATAATCGTCCCTGGATGGTTAATTCCGAGAGCTGAAATGCTTCAGCTGAAGTGCAAGGCAAGGAGACTTCTGTGCTGTGAAACTGAGGAAGGGGCAGACAGCTAAATAAGCCTTCTTGCCAGGGTGCCTGCTGCTTGAAAGAAATGTAAGTGTGCGCTACTGGTCAATTTGCAAATGTAAAGGGAGCTCAGAATCACTTAGCGCTTCCTGATGAGACAGATTTATTATTTTTGAGTGGTATAGGAAAGGAGTTAACAGCTGAGCTGTGAAGTGTGTGCTTTTTGAAGGGGCATAGCACGGGCCCCTGTGCCGAAGGACCTGCAGAGGACTGTACTAAGCTTCTAACTATTCTCCACTGCTCCAATCAGGATTCAAATCCATGGCTCTCTGGTTACAGACCCAGACCTCTGCAGTGCATTAACTAATTGAGTTTTCATAAAGTACCGACAGGTGGAGATAACTTGCATTTAATTTACATTTAAACTGTGATATTTTATATGTACATACCTGAAGGTAAAAGACCGGAAAAAGTAACAGAATAGTTTGGTTAGCCACGCATTTGACCGTTCCCCCATTGTGCACAGCATCACAGTTCCGTACTTGTTTTTTGACAATCGACTTTATTGATTTTACAGAATAGAGACAAAGTTACATTGACAGCACTGAATGCAAAATCACGCATTAGACAATAGAAAACATCTGATGTGAAGTCACACGGTAGGTACATCAGACGAGGACCTAGCATCATGACAAGAACAACCGTCTCCCCTCTCCGGTCCCCTAAACCATGTGGTCTGCCCATTTTCCCCACACCGGTTGATCCTTGGCTGGACAACCCCTGGCCTCATATAAGAGTTTTTCCTGAGCGGTGCACCAGTCTACCCCCCGGTGCCACTTAGCGATCATGGGGGGGTCAGGCTGTGCCCAGGACATGGTGATGTCCCGTTTGCCCACCACAATAGCAGGGCCCAGGAACAATGTGTCTGCCCGGGTACCGTCTAGACCGTCTGTGATGCCCAGGAGGAAACGCAGGGGATCATGGGGTACCTGCCACCCCAAAATGTGGGTATGTTCCGTTTCTATTATGTCCCAATACCCTGCGACGCAGGGGCACAACCAAACCATGTGGAAGAAGTCCACTGGGGGATGTATGACATTACAACGCATGCTTTTACCACGCATGCCTTTACAACACGGTTTTTACAACGCATGCCTTTACAACGCATAGTGCTTTGGGGCGCTGGATAGTGAATTGTTTAATTTACTATTCCAACTCCAGTCCCCGTGGATAGTAGGGAAGGTGTTGGATAGTAAATTAAACCTATTCCCTATCCTAGAGCGCCCCCCAGCGCAATGCGTTGTAATGGTTTGCGTTGTAAAAGTTGCGTCGTAAAGGCACTGCGTGGTAAAAGTTGCGTTGTAAAGGATGTTTCCCTCCACTGGGTGGTGTCCGCATCACGCGCAGTCAGGTGAGGCCCGCAGACCTGCTTTGTGCAACTGTTCTGGAGTAAGGTATGCGGTGTGGAGGTAGTAAGTCTGGACGAGACAGAGTCTGGCCGAGGTAGTGATCTGTTTGGGAGCCACCAGAGCATCCCGCCAGTCCTCCTCCTCTAGGGGCCCTAACCAACCCTCCCAGCGAGCCCTAAGCGGGTCAAAAGATGTAGGGCTGTTGTTTGTGAGAGTACGGTATATGCTGGATATGTCTCCCCTCCCGAGGTTCCACATCATGACCTGCGCCTTAAGGGGGCTGAATTCAGGAAGCGTGGTACCCGTGGGGATATGCGAATCGATGGCGTGCCGAATTTGTAAGTACTTGTAAAATTGTGAGGTATGGAGAGAGAAGCGACTCTGTAAGTCCTGAAAAGATCGTATGTGATCCCCTACCCACACATCACCCAGCAGGGAGATTCCAATGTGATCCCAGCATGCAAACCCTCATAGTGCCGCCACCTCGCCGAGCCATGTACCTTGCCGGAGTGGCGTCTGCTGAGTCAATTTAGTTTCCCAGCACGTGTGACGTAAGGCCGAATACCAGGCCAGGAAGACGGTCCGGTTCACCGTTGGGAGTGCTTGGGGGACAGGGAGCCATAAAGGAGGGCTTGGATCCATGAAAAGTCCATGCCTTGAAGTTTGGTTTGGTAGGCAGGGTCAGACCATCCCCCTATATACCAGTCATGAAGGACAATCAACCTCGTCGCTAAGTAGTATAGGTAAAGGTCATTCATGCCCTTTCCTCCGTCAAAGGACGGAATACAGTAATGGTCAAGGGACATGCGCGGCCCATAAGAATCGTGTGGTTATGGAGTCGATCTCTCGGAACCAGCTACGGGGGTAATGGAAAGGGGTGTTTTGAATGATGTATAATAAGCAAGAGAGGATCATCATTTTAAAAAATGCCCCCCCCCCCGAGTGGGTTGAGGGGCAGAGCTTGCCAGCGACTGAGATCTGTCCTGGTCCGCTTGACGGGGGGGGGGGGGGGGTGACATTCAGCGCCCATTCCAATTCTGGTAGCAGAGCCACCCGTATGCCGAGGTATTTAAACAACTTCCTCCTAATAGGGTTGGTAGACTGCCAGGTTCTAAGAAATAGCATTAAATACAACACAACATCAAAAGCAAGTGCCAGCGGCTGCTCGCGCTCACTAAATGAGCACTTAGGGTAGGTTTTTCACCCAATTTACTCATGACATTTAGTGCCCTTTTCTTAGCTAGTGAGAGAGCACAAGCACTTTAGAATTGGTTACTAATGGTATAGAGCACAGAGTTCTAAGGCCAAAAAAAGTGAATGCAGAAAAGAGTGGAGGGTAAAGGGAAAACGTTTGGGGGGGATCCTGCAGAGAAGGCCAGGTTAAACACAACTCTACCTCTGAGTAAACCTCACCTCTCTATTTCAGGTATGTCTCTCAACTTCCTAATTTTGCTCTACACCATATTTCTCGTTCAACCTTTCACCCCTCTCTGTCATTTTCTCTTCCCCACTACTCTCTTTATCTGTTTATGTGATTAGTTTTCCATACCACTTCTCATTTCGCTTTTTCCATATCTAGTATCTCTTTGTTTTTCATCAAGTCTCTCTTTCTGCCTTTACCGCTCTCAAATTCACCTCTTTTCTACATTACCTCTCTCGCTACCTCACTCCTTTGGATACTGTACTCCTCTGTCTCTCGCTATGTTTCCTTCTCCCTAGCTCTGTCTCTCTCTAGCGTACTCTAAAAACGTATCTATTTCCTACCTACATCATCCTCTTTTTACTATTCCTTACCTTTCCTTCAAACGACTTCACTTTTCTTTATTTACTTACATCGCTCCTTACCGGACATATTTCTTTACACCACGTCTCTCTCGTTCCCCTTCTCCCTCTATTTCGCATGTCTCACTATAGTGTTCTCTTTATGTGTCTATCAATCTCGTTTATGAAAGCCCTGTTCCATTTCTCTTACTCAGCAGGGCCACATGTGTCTGTCTAGTCAGAGAAATACACACCCATATGAAGAGAAGAGGAACAAGGCAGGGGAAAGCAACTGAGAGAAGAATATTCGATTTTCACTAATGAACTGCTGAAAATCCTCAGAGTAGCACTTTGATTTTTACTGTTGCAGGAAGAACCCCATTATTGAAGGAGTGTATATATATATATTTATATATTCACTTACAAAACCATAGGTTTCAGGCCTTAAATAGTTAGGAATTAGCATTTAAAAAACCATTGAAATTGCTCCTATATAGTTAGTTGTACTAACTATATTTCGCGCACCCGCAATCCACTGCTGATGATGTCACATATTACATCATTCATGACATGGTCAGTGACATCACTGATGACATCTCAAATGACATCACTGATGACATCACTGATGACATCTCATTTGACATCACTGATGACATCACTGATGGCATCATCCAGTGACTGTGTGTTTCTGTAAAGTTTAAATATGTTTTACATATTGAAGAATGAGTGGATGTATAAGTGTCTGGATGAAGGATTTAGTAGGTGCGTGACTGACTGTATGGGTGAGAGATTAAATGTGTCTTACTAAATGCAGGGGTTAGTGACTAAACTGTCTGAATGTGTGCATCAGTATGTCTGTTGTTGTGTAAGCTGCTGCATGTGTTGATCAGTAGCTATATGAGTGGCTATATGGGTTATTGATTGGTTGCCCAAGTATTTGAATGGGAGACTGAGTGTGTGTGTGGCTGGGAGGTTTGTGACTCTGTGCATAGATGTGTGAGCAGTTGATTCACTAGGTGTATGAGTTCAAGAGTGCATGTGGAAACAGCTATATGGGCGGTTGACTATGTGCATGAGTGTGTTGGTGAGTGCATGGATATCTCAGTGCTACATGTGCAAGTAAGTACATATGTAAAACACAGTGCATGTGAGAGTTGGCATATATAAATGACTATACATGAGAGCCAGTGAATGTGCGAGTGGTTATATGGATCATTGTGTACTTGTATCAGTGATTGTATAAGAGAGTAAGTATGTGTTGGTATATGTTTGAATAAGTAAGGTGTTGTGTGTATAACTGTATAGTTGAGGAAATGGAAGTGTGATTGATTCTTTGCATGACTGACTAGGTGTGTGAGTAACTCCATGGATGAGTGGCAGTGTGTGAGTGTCTGTATAGGTGTATAAGTGCATATGATAGTGTTGTATTGATGAGTGACTGTATGTATGAGTGATTCTATGGGTGAATGAGTGAATGTGTGTGTAGACCTAGGAATCATATAATATAATATAAGTCCTGAAACCTATGGTTTTTTCAGTGAATTTGCCAGGTTTTTTAAATGCTAATTCCTAACTATATCAGGCGTGAAACCTATATTTTTTTTCAATAAATTTCAAAGGTTTTGTAAATGCTAATTCTATTAGCGGATAATGTTTATATATGTTATTATCCTTCTGGGACCACCTGAGCAGCCATCTTGTTTCTCAGGAGAAGTGAGGCACAAGAGAGCACAAAACAAGAGTGGAAAACGCGAAAAGGGGGCAGGGTTGAGACCCCATGACCCCCTAGCCCTTCTCAGGGGGTCCCAGAAGGACCACCAAGTGCAAAACAAATGTTTTTTTTAAAAATCGCGGGGTACGCGCACGGTACGTGTACCCTACGCGTACGGTGCGCGTACCCCGCGATTCTTTTTTTTTTTGTGCCCTTGGGGGCTAGAGGTTTGGGGGGTCTCTACCCTGCCCCCTTTTCGTGTTTTCCACTCTTGTTTTGGGCTCTCTTTTGCCTCAGTTCTCCTGAAAAACAAGATGGTGGCCAACACTTCCTGGTTTGGACAGTTTGGAATGTTGATAGTCGACTGCCAGCCAATCAGAAACTCGCTCGCGCACGTAAGGGTACGCGCTCGTACGCGTACGGTACGTGTACCGTATGCGTACGGTGAGCGCATATAGATATATAATTTTATCAAATTCAATTTTCTCAACAACTACTGGAGGGATTTTCACCACATATAGAAAAGGCACTACTGCATACCTGTCCCTATCATTTTGCCAAGTTGGTGTAATTCCGTTCAGCCGTTCGGGCTGTAGCCATGTCTAAAGGTCCCATAGAAAATGCCATTTGAAAAATGTCAAATTCAATTTTCTCAAGAACTACTGGAGGGATTTTCACCAAACATAGCAAAGGCACATTTGCATACCAGGCCCTACCATTTTGCCAAGTTTGGTGTAATTCCATTCAGCCGTTCGGGCTGTAGCCGTGTCTAAAGGTCCCTATGGAAATTAACATGGGGAAAACACGTTTTGGGACCCCCCTTTCGGCCCCCGCTTGACGAATCCGCCCGAAACTTTCAGGGAAAGAGCGGAGCGAAGCTAGCCAAAATTCTGGAAAATTACACACAGATTCCTCAATCAGCGCCAAAGTTTTCCCAATAGAATGTTGAGCGCATATAGATATATAATTTGCTTAAATTCATTTTCTCAGCAACTACTGGAGGGATTTTCATCAAATATAGAAAAGGCACTATTGCATACCTGTCCCTACCATTTTTCCAAGTTTGGTGTAATTCCGTTCAGCCGTTCGGGCTGTAGCCGTGTCTAAAGGTCCCATAGAAAATGCCATTTGAAAAATTTCACATTCAATTTTCTCAAGAGCTACTGGAGGGATTTACACCAAACATACAAAAAGCACTGCTGCATACCAGTCCCTACCATTTTGACACATCTGGTATAATTCCGTTCAGCCGTTCGATCTGTAGCCTTGTCAGAATGTCCCTATGGTAATTAACATGGGGAAAACACGTTTTGGGACCCCCCTTTTTTCTCAGCCCCCGCTTGACGAATCCCCCCGAAACTTTCAGGGAAGGAGCGGAGCGCAGCGAGGCAAATTTAAGGAAAATTACAGGCAGATCCCTCAATTGCCGCCAAAGTTATTCCCAATAGAATGTTCGGAATTTCCTATGGTAACTAAGTCCTAACTATATATACCTAATGGCGACTGCCAGTAGGTAATATATATATATATATATATTTGCGAGGCTCGTCACTTAGAAGACAGGGAACTGCCGAATCTGTAGCGACAAAGAGTCGACCCAAAGGAGTGCTGGTGCAAAGGTGGTTTAATGAAACAAAGCCAGCGCTGCCGCCATTATGCGTTTCGCCTTCGGAAAGGCTTGATCACATGACAAACTGCTCGTCATTGAGCGGGGCATTTAAAGTGACAGTGCATCAGAAAGATCCATAAAAATGGAAAAATTACTGTACATAGTAACGCTGTAGGAGTGCAATCAATGAAAGAAAGCTTTTAGGAAACACGTAAATTTCCCCAAATGTTTTACATTCAATAAAACCGATAATTCAGTTAATAAAAATACAGGTATATTTACACAACATGAACTAATAGAAGTCGCATCAAAACATGACAAATAATTATGTCTATGTAAAAGAGTATCGGCCCAATGTCTACATGTAAACAATTCAAATATCTATGTTATGCAAAAAGTCAAGTGATATGCTCAAATGTGGTACAACAGCGTTGATCCAATTTTATGAAAATATAGCAAATTAATCTGAATAGAGCCTAAGTGGGCCTGTCACTAATGCCTGCTAGAAACATGACAAGTGCAAAGTGATTGTGCAAAATTAGCAATGTAAAGTGCAACTTTAACAACAGATAATTTCTGAGATAAATCAGAAACCGATTTCCTATAAAATCTAATTTTCATAATAAAAATATATACAACAGAGTCATCACAATATCAAAAAGCTTATGTTATAAAAAAGTGACATTACTGGGGTAAGAATATTTTTGAATCCGGACAGGGCTTGTGGGCATACTAACATATCCTAAATGCAGGTATAAAGGTCTTCCCTGTCATTTAATCCATTAGGATTTTTCGTATTAAGCTCCAAAATGTACCTTGTCTCAAGGAGACGAAGTTTGGCCTCACGGTCTCCTCCTCTCCTTGAAACTTCTACACAGTCAATCCAAAAGCTTTGGAGCTTGTCAGGTATGCCTAGATGTTTCTCCTGAAAATGCCTGGCAACCGGATAATTTTGGTCGTGCCCGGAAATTGCACGTATGTGTTGGAGTATCCGTTTGTGGGTGGGCAGTTTAGTACTGCCCACATACTGAAGCCCACACGGACACTCCAACACATAGATGGCGTATTCAGTCTTGCAGGTAAGTCACTTGGAAATGGCAGTTAGATGTTCACGAAATGGGCTCTTAAAGTGGGTCCTATTGCTGCCGAACCGGCAGGCTTTACATTGTGGACATACCTTGAAGCCCTTCTTAAGTGTTGACCAAGTGGTGGAGGCTCTTGGCTCCAAGGTGTTGCTGACTAAAGCCTTTGACATAGAAGGAGATCTTTGGAAGGTGAGCTCTGGTTTGCTGTCTACTTTGTGTCCAATGACTGGATCACTTCTGAACCAGGTTCCAGTTTTTGTACAAAATTTTCCGAAGAGCCCCATGTTGTCGGTTAAATGTCAGTATAACTCGTGGGGAACTTATTTTAGCCTCCCCTACCACGGAGACATGTATGTGGATGTTTCTAGCTTTGGGAATCAGGGCCTCCTGTCTGCTGACTGAATTTGAACGCTTGATCGCTTTGATGAGATTGTCATTTGAATATCCCCTGGCAAGGAAACGTAATCTGCATGCCTCTTGTGCAGCCGCACATTCGACATCAGTGCTGCAGATTCTTTTGATCCAGAGCATTTCCCCAAAAGGAATGCTCCGAATCAAATGTGCCAGATGTTGGCTATTAGAATGTAATATAGTATTCCCTGCACTGGGCTTTCTGTACAATCTTGTATTCAAGGTGTTACCTTCTACAAATACCTCAACATCCAAAAAACAGATAGATTTAGAACTCATGTTTGAAGTGAAATTAAGATTAATGGTGTTTATATTAATCAAATCTACAAATGCTTTGGCGCTATCCACACTGCCCTTCCAAATAAGAAAAACATCATCAATATAACGTAAGTACAAAACAATGCTATTGGAAATAAAATTGCGGTGTTGGCCGACTAGGACCTGTTCCTCCCATAGCCCAACGTGTAAACACGCGTAGCTAGGTGAGAAACAGGCCCCCATCGCCACACCTCTAACCTGATGGTAAATTACGCCATTGAAGATGAAAAAGTTCTGTTCGAGGCACATTTTGGTCATATCCAGTAACATTTTGTTATGTGCCATCGAATGTGGAGGGCCTTTGTTCAAGTAGTAATCCAAAGCTTTGAGTCCATCACAGTGTTATATATATATATATATATATATATATATATACATATATATATATATATATATATATATATATATATATATATCCATTCCCCTCATACCAACGGGTACGCAGTGCACTCTTCGCAAAAATTCTCGTCAGTCAGACATCTCAACTTTCAATTCGAAGTCTGTTGATATACGCAGATGTTTGAAAAAGCATTGGCAGGTCCTACATACGGAACCTGCATTAGCAGAAGTAATTGGGAATTCCCCAAGTATAGCATATAGAAGGGGTAACTCCTTGAAAGATAGGCTCTGCAAAAAGGAAATTACTCAACAGAAATCTACTTCTAAAGATATCCAAGGTTTTTATGTTTGCATGACATGCAAAGCGTGTAAATTCAGCTCCCATGTTAAGATGGTACATTACCCTTTGACTAATTCCGAAAGAAAGATTGAAACATTTCTAACTTGTTTATCTGACTACTGTGTCTATGTGCAAAAAAATATGTAGGAAGCACGATGTTTCCTGCCAAGGAAAGAATTTTGGAGCACATGCGGGCGATTGCTAACAAAGATAAAACATCTCCAGTGGTATGCCACTTTGAAGAACTACACAATAGCAATCGCAATTTACTACGCTTCTTTGTGATTGATAGGGTTCCTCAATCCAGCAGAGGTGAGGACAGAATTCGCAAGTTACAACAAATGGGATCGAAGGTCATTTTAGAGCTCGACATCAAAATTCCGGGGGGCCTTAACTCTGAGGAAGAAATGTATTGGTTCCTGGGAGAATAAATGTGTTCCGATGAAGTTAGCGTAGTCTGAAATTTTGAAATCTTGAATTTCTGAATCATGTATATATTCTGCAAATATTTTGCTATTAAAATTGTATATATTTAGATTATTTTTGATTAACATAGTAATATACGTTCTTGTATGCACTCCTTTGCGCCTTTCATTAGTTTTATAATGTTTTTAAATTCACTAATATCTGAGGCTAGAATCATATTAGACTACATATTTAAGACCCTTTGTATGTCTATTTTTTGTAGGTATATCTTCAACAAGATGGCCTGTGCCATTATTACTGGAACAAAAGAATCCTGGAATACCCACTGGGAAATAACAGAATTACTTAACTGAGAGTCTGAAACGTTCACATTTCTTTGCTGCTATTTTGCAAATTTGATATTGCCCCCTTGGGAAGATATTTAGTTGCAGTAGTTGTTGGAATGACAATTACAAATTGAGTCCTAATGCGTGTATGCTTAGGCATAATTTGGAACTGGAATAATACGCCGGGAGAGGCACGATTTATTTGTTTCAAACTCACTGGGGCTGCTTATTAAATTGTGTACATATAGAGGTGGTCGGAGTCTGATATTTGGAGTAACAAATATCTCAAAACATCACAAATTTCTCAGTAAATCACTTTCGCTTATATCTAAGCCACAAATGTCATTCAAAATAGAACAGGTTCATATATTCGGTGCATATTTTTATTTTTGCACATCTCAATTATTAAAATGCGTGAATTCCAAACTTTGGAGTAGAAAATATTGCAATTGATACATTGACAATATAAATCAACTTAGAGAAAACACATTTATATACAATGGATATATTCAAGTGAGTTAACGCGCTCACGGTGCACAGAAAGGAAAGTATTTAGAAGGGATGGGTGTGTGGGGGTAGAAGTGGGGACCGGGTAAAGGTGGTGTGACTAGGTTGTAATCACAGTGAAAAGTGAAGCCTTTACAGTCTATATACAGATCAATGGGTTCCGAAATAATCTCAAGCATAGGCGCTGTAACCATCCATTATTAAGTCCTATGCTTGGAGAGATAAACAGTATCGGTTGTCGACGTTTCGACCCCTGAAGGTAAGGGCAGTTCAAAACCTCATGCTGGGGTCTTCATCAGGACGCGTGGTGTAGCAGGAGCGCCTATAAGTAATGCAATAGTGATGAGTGTATCTGGTACTACCATAAATCATTTGTTGCACTCGAAATAAAGTGAAAAATTACATACTTTGTATGGGGCCCGGAGTGGGCCTCGGACTTAGGACCTTCCAGGGTTCCTATGTTGTGTGATAAGCCTGTGAATTGGGTAAACGGATCATAATTACAATGGGCTGTCCAACATGTGGGCAGTGCACCAGTGTAACACACAGTCAAGTTAAAAACAAGGGGAGCACTTACTGGGAGCTTTAGCACAATCCGATTTAATTTCGTGGAATTCTTAGGCCAGCTATACCGGCCGGTCCGTGGAACCTTCGTAAGTCTCTGGAAGTGAAAGGTTACATAAGGATCAGTCTGAGTGAGGGAGAATATATAATTAACCGCCACTGCTGCAAACTAGTTGCCTGGGAAATGTGCGGTGTTAAGCATAAGCTAAGGAAAGCCTCTTAGGTTGGTAATGAAGTGAATTATTTGATAGGCCAACTTTCAAGAAGGTCGTTAAGAGAAAACGTCCGGGTATGCCCTGGCTGCTTGGCATGAAACAGGCATGGCAGGCGGCACAAGATGCAATTAAAAGCCGTTAGCCATTAATAAAAGCGTATTCAGGTTGGCTGCCCAGCGATACGCTCATAGTATGCGTGGGTAATCGACAGATTCGCTCGTCGCTAATCAGATTGAGAGTGTTATGAGGCAATAAACAGAAAAGGAAAACACCGCGCAGACAGATTTTTCGACTACACGCCAAGTTTGCTGTGCGTTGGGAATGACTCATATTCCTAAAGATCCTTCACAATAACGGATCTGTAAAGCATCTTGGGGCCGCAGAGAAGCGCTGGAATGCGTCCGGGTCTCACCTGTTGACTCGCAGGACAAGTCTGTCTCAACCAATTCCTCCGGCTGTCAGCGGCAATCTGAGCCGCCTCGAGGTGCCGGCGCTAAATGCTGCTTGGGGGCTCGCCGGATCCTGGCCAATCACCAGCGAGTGAGCCCAGGGAGCGGGGAAAGGTGTAGTCCTTGTTAAAAATAAACGTCAATCACAAAGGGATGCATGGTGAGTTCATGCATAAAGGTAATCTGCCTTGAAGTGCTACTATACAGGCGGATACATTCAAAAAGGTGGAGAGCCGAGTCACTTGGGGTGTGCGAGTTTAGTTACAAAAAAGTATTTTGAAAGGATAAACTGAACCCGGGCACCATTGTGTCGGTGACATAGCATAGTAAAGTATACTTCCATATTACATGATCTAGATTATTAGGTGACTTTAAGTCCGCGGGGCTAAAAACTGCATGTTAATGCGACATGGAATCACAATTATACAGTAAACATTCAAAAGGCCGCTTCGACGCCTTAACACAATACAGACACCAATCCATGACATACAAAGCAGTTCAAGAATATTTGCATAGCGTACTTTCTAGATCAAACCCCTTGCTGTGATTGTCTGGGTTGCAATAGAGTGAAGTTAAGTGAAAATAATAAGAGGCTCATTGTCTTGGTGCCTTCAAGGTTGAGCTGGAAAACCCCTAGTTCATCAACACCTGGTATTGGAATCACAATTATGCAGTAAACATTCAAAAGGCCGCTTTTACGCCTTAACACAATACAGACATCAATCCGTGATATACAAAGCAGTTCAAGAATCTTTGCACAGCGTACTTTCTAGATCAATCCCCTTGCTGTGATTATCTGGGTTGCAATAGAGTGAAATTAAGTGAAAGTAATAAGAGGCTCATTGTCTTGGTGGATTCAAGGTTGAGCTGGAAAAACCCCTAGTATATCAACACCTGGGATTGGGTCTAAGGCATGTTACAGAGAGTGGGGAGGAGCCTCATGGTTCAATCTGGGTCTAAGAGTGCCATCTGGGAGAATGTTATTTCCAGTTCATTCAGGCCATGCTGAACAGAGTTGAAGGATTGCATCCATTTACATTCACGTACATTCAGGACAGAATTCAGATTACCACCCCGTGGGCCCAGTGTGATTTTTTCAATGACCACCCACTTGAGTGATTCAGGTGTGTGGGAGTGTTCTTGAAAATGTTCTACGAGAGGTGCTCCAGGTGTTTTACATCTTATCCTGCTGCAGTGCTGTAGCACACGGTTCTTTATTTTTTGTTTAGTTTGGCCTATGTAAATCATTCCGCAGGGGCAGAAAATTGCATAAATGACTCCATCGGTATTACAATTCGTGAAAGATTTCAGAGTCACAGTCAAACTGTTATGTGTTACAGTTTTAGTCTCTAGACACAGTGAACAGGCCTTGCAATTGCCGCATTTGTGATTACCAAGGATAGCAGGTAGGTTCCACATTGATTGTATAGTGGGGGCTGCCGGGGTGTCCAGCATAGAGCAAACTACAAAGTCTCTAATGCTCTTTGCTTTTCTGAAAGCATGCATGGGTAGATGGTGCATTTCAAGAGCCTCTGACACGATATCCCAATGCTTGTTCACGATCCTGCGTACTGCATTGCTTTTGCTACAATACGTGGTCACGCAGATCATCTTGTCCTCCAACGGTTGCCGCTCCTTAGGTAGCAGCAAGGAGTCTCTATTGCTGAACCATGCCCTCTTCCGTGCTCGTTTGACCAGTCTCTTCGGGTATCCTCTTTCTATAAGTCGGAGGATAAGTTCATCTGATTCGTGAAAGTAATCATCCTTCATCGTGCAGTTCCTCCGAATCCTGAGGAACTGGCCGAATGGTAGATTATCACGTAGGGCCCGGGTGTGGTGGCTGGAGTACTGCAGCAGCGTATTTCTTTCAGTCGGTTTTCTATAGAGAGTGGTATAAAGCAGCCCTTCCTTTTCTTTAATGGTGATATCCAAGAAGTCAATTGCTTCATTACTGCACGTGCTGGTGAACTGAATGTCACCTGACTGAGTGTTGAGCCAGTGCGTAAAGGACTCCAATTCTTGCTTGTCTCCTGCCCATATGATCAGTATATCGTCTATGTACCGGCGGTATTCCAAGATCTTATCATGATATGGATTGGTTGGACAAAGGATCCTGTGTTGCTCATACTCATTCATAAAGAGGATGGCCAGATCTGGGGCAAAGGCCGCCCCCATGGCTACTCCTTTCATCTGCATGAAGAAATCATCTTGGAATATAAAGAAGTTCTTTGTCATTGCGATCTCAAGAAGGTCAATGATAAATTCCGTGGGGACTTCTGCTGGTTGTGGTCTTGATTCCAAAGCCCTTCGTATGGTTATCAGAGCCGGTTCTTGAGGGATGCTCGTGTACAAGGACATGATATCCATAGTTACCAAAAGTTGTTTCTCTTTGTCAAATGGGCGTTGGTCTATCAGGTTGATCACCTGCATGGGGTCCCTCAAGTAGGTAGTGGTGGCTTCTTAAATTGTGAACGTCATTAATTGGCTTAACAGGAATATCGAATATTTTGAGAAAAGGAATACTATTGAAACAGCAATATGTGCACATTACGTTCATGGTACACTTGAAGAAAACAATTATTTTCAAAGGTGGAATTGTATATGAGTATGGATAATTATGTAATATTCATCAAACACTCCAAGTATGAATTAGTGACGTATTTAAATTCAATACATATCACGTAGAGAACGTCCATGATTGGAAACATGGTAATACTATATGTAAGATTATATGTATATCGTTTTGAAATACAACATGTTTCGTTACAACAATGTTGCTAATTCACCATTTTAAGATGGCCGACACTTGTGTAGTCCTATTTTGATTATCATGCACCAGTTTTTTGAGCACGTCAATAATCTTTATTTGATGTCAGTCTCATAACAAAGAAATCCCTGTGACCAAGGCGAGTGTGTTGCTGAAACGCGTTGGGTGTTTTGAGTTGGCTGGATGTGAAATAAAGTCTGCCAAGCTACTTCTGACTGACGAGAATTATTGCGAAGTGTGCACTGCGTACCCGTTGGTACGAGGGGGAATGGATGTGTTACAGGGCGACCTTGTGTCCTAACGTGCACCGACGTGTAAGAGTCCCGACATTACAAGGACGGTGGAAAGGTGATATATATATATATATATATATATATATATATATATATATATATATATATATATATATATATATATATATATATATATGAAACAACAACCTCCTCTCCAGTGAAAGAAGCAGAAGCCACAGCCGGGGTGAGAAGACAGCTCTGTTTATTAGTAACTAAGGCGAATGCATTTCGGCCGGTGTGGCCTTCGTCAGCGCCAGTAAAAGTTCAAAAGGAATCCCACGATGTGCAGTTTAAATGAGTCCACCCGCACTCTGGTAGGTGCAATGTAAGCTCCGCCCCTAAGCTCAAATTAGCTCAGTTCAGCTGGTCCAGACGATCTCGGGACTCAGTTTCCCAGGTTGCAACAGTGGCTCCCGGGTATATATATATATATTTGTGTTAAGCAAAAGCCCTTGAGCTTATACAGGGCACTCTGACACCCACCATCCGGTTTGCAACCTTGCTGAAGCACACAAACAGCCTTTCACTTGATTGTCCCCAAATCCGACGCGTTTCAAGGCTGATCCGCCCCTTCATCATGGATTATGCACAGGGGGAAGCAATGACTTATACCTCATTGCTTTCCAACCTTTTATTGATAGAAAGAACGCCCCCAGGGGGCGTGGCATTATGACAACCAGCCAGCTGCATGCTGGTATTTACAGTCGAAACGAGGTGTGTAAGTAGTCCTTAAGTAGGTTTGCTTCCGCTGCAAATTGCATTTATTTTAACATTCCTTAAGTAGGATTGAAAGGTTTCATCTGTGTGCCCACTTGGGCGAATGGACTAAAATACATATATAGATTGTTGTTTGCATGACGATATAAATGTCGTGCAGATTAGGATGTAGTGATATAATATTTGTTTGATAGGTTTCCTTTCTCTTATTGATTATAAAATGTTTTATACAAATACAATTGTGACATGTATGACAAGTCTATATATAATCAGGCATTGAGATGTAACCATGATAAAATGGCCGCCACTGTTTTAAGTAATCACTTTACTCACATGGTCTGCTTTTGATGTTTACACTGTTGAAAGAAAAAAACGTTATAAAAATGCACCAAAAATACCTGTCACCTAGCGTGATCAAGGCGTAAAGCTGGAACACGTTGCTGTGTGGCTGAAATAAAGAACTTCTTGCAACGAACCCCTGGTGTTGTGCGTATATGTTCAAAACCAAGAAGGTAGCGATTCATAATAGTACAGGGTTGCCGGTACCCTGCATACGGACCGCCCTGATTGACGCCCTCTCCTGCACCGGTATCATTGCTGATATATGTATATATATATATATATATATATATATATATATATATATATATATATATATATATATATATATATATATATATATATATATATATATATATATATATATATTCACTGAAAAAAACATAGGTTTCACACCAGTTATAGTTAGGAATTAGCATTTAAAAAACCTATTAAATTCACTGAAACAACCATAGGTTTCACACCAGTTATAGTTAGCTGGAAATTTTACTCGCATAAAACCATTGAAATTCCCACGTTATAGTTAGTTGGACTCACTATAACTTGCGCGTGTGTATATGTAAAAGTTGATGGAAGAATAAATGATTAATACGTGTTTACATGGCTGTTTTTTTTTAATTGATTGGTTAACTGGTTTATTAAGTGTATCTTAGTGAATACATATATTAGTGAGTAATATTTAAATATTTAAATATATGTATTAGTGTTTCACTTTGTGTGTAAGTGGCTGCGTGGGTTGGTGAGTAGCTACATGTGTATGTATATGGGTTATTAGATGGTTTTTTTAGTATCAGTATGAGTGTCTCTATGGTTTGGTGGGGGTATTACTTAGCACATAGATGCATGAATGACTGACTCTCTCTTAGTATGTGTTTTGAAGACAGCATATGTGCAGGACTGTATGGGTGGATGAGTGTGTATATGTGTGTGTTAGTGAGTGAATGACTGTCTCACTAGTGTCTTTATCAGTAAGTACATATGTTTTAATCTAGTATATGTGAATATTGATGTATATAAGTGAGTATATGTGAGAGTGAGGGATTGTAAGAGTTCTTGTTTAAATTAGTATATGTTTCTATAAGTGATTGTTTACGAGAGTAAATATGTGTAAGTTTCCTTAGAAGTAAGGTGGTAGTGTGTGTATAGCTGTATATGCAAATAAATGGATGTTCAATAGTTTATTTGCATGTGTGAGTATGTGTGTGAGTAACTTTTGGATGACTGTCGGTGTGTAACAGGATGTATAGGTGTATCACTACATATGATGAGTGAGTATATGTATGAGTGACTATATAGAACTGTTGGTGAATGAGTGCATGTGTATATAGATGGTGGAATTACGGAATTGGTTGTTGTAACTGGTATGGGTATCTCCATTATTTTGAAAATTTTAGTTTCTATTTTTGAATATGTGTTTCAAAGGTTACATTACAGTGAAAAGAGGGCTGTCACTCTGTCACAAGGATGGTGTCATCAGTGATGTCATGAGTGATGTCACTGACCATGTCATGAGTGATGTAATATGTGACGTCATCAGCAGTGCATTGCACGCGCATGTTATAGTGAGTTCAACTAACTATAACGTGGGAATTTCAATGGTTTTATGCGAGTAAAATTTCCAGCTAACTATAACTGGTGTGAAACCTATGGTTTTTTCAGTGAATTTCAAAGGTTTTTTTAATAGCAAATCTCTTTAGGTATGAAAAGTAATATTTTTTATAACGAATTTTATATTGTATAATTATGTAATAGTATTTTTTTATGTTTATTTATTTATGTTTATTTTTAATTTTTTTGCTTTGGGGCACTCCCGGGGCGCGTACCGATGCGCTCACCGGTAAGTGCAGTAAGGCCGCGCCCCGTTACGCGTACCGGTGAGCGTCCCGTTAGCGCTATTGCCGTGAACGAAAACATCATCGTGACGTATCGCGTAGCCGCGTGATGCATCTTATGACGCACGGCGTAAACGCACCCGGAAGCGCTCAAGCGCATACGATCGCGCTACGTAAACGCCCCTGAGCGTGACCCAACGCGCTTACGATACGCTTCCCCGGGCGCGACCCGGGGCGCGTAGCGTAAGTGCGTCGGCTCATGTGATCTGAAAATAACACTTTTCATTGGTTCAGAACAGTTTTGTTTTCCAGATAATGAAAGCCCCCACCTTTTTTCCTCATTCTCACTTTGTTGTTTGAGTGAGGAAGACCTGCTTGTCTTGTTATAGAAATGGCTACAGTAGCAGCAGCAGCTGGAGCATCTGCACCACCTCCACCACCACCACCACCACAAGGACCACCACAACATCACATTGGTGGTCAAGAAGAAGAGGAGGAGGAGGAGGAGGAGGAGGAGAGAAGGCAGTTCCTGCCAGAAGACAATCCCCCATACAAACCTAGGGAGAATTTTATATGGGAGTTTTTTTTAAATCCCAAGGGGAGCAAAAAAAGTGAATGCTGCTAAGATGACATGTCTCATCTGTGGTGCTGTGCTATCCAGGGGGAACCCTGCAAAAAAATATTCCTTTGGGAATCATACAATGATTCGGCCCATGCAACGTTTGCACCCAAATAACTATTCTGCAACAGAGGTGAGAGAACTCTGCAGAAACCTACCCCAATTATCTACCAGAACCTCAACAACAAAAGAACCCACTCCATCGGGTCCAGAGGCAAGTCAGATGATTTCAAATATACACCCAAAGTTTGGGGGATACAAAATTGTTTGTGTACATTGTGGCAAAACAATTACTTATGGTGAGCAAAGTATTACACTCATCATGCTTGCTGGTGATAACCACAACTGCCCGAAGAAACCTTAATTTTTTCCTGATTTTTTTTTGCTCCAGTTGAGCCGTTTTCAATTCCCTGTTTTTTGTTTCTCCCTATAAAAATACAAAAAAATTATAAAACAATTCAGAAAAGCCAAAAAAAGTAAAAAAATGTTTTAAAAAAAATAAAAAAAATATAAAACAACAAAAAGAATAAAAAAAACAGTTCTTTTCAGAACTACCTCTAATTTATAAAAAAAACTATATTTTTTAAAAATCTCTGTCATTGTTTTTTTCTCCAGGGTACGCGTACAGGGGTGCGTACCCAAAAAAAATAAAAATAAATAAAGGAGTAAGCATGAGGGAAGGACACAGAGAGAGTGATGTTAAGAGAAAGAAAGCTAGAGGGAGCAACATAGAGGGACTGTTTATTACATAGTAAAACAGAGAGAAGGTGTAATAGGGTGTAAGTGAGAAAAGGAAAATGAATAAGGGAGCGAAAGAAGGGAAGAGAGAGGAAGAAGACTAAAGTAGAGGTACTGGGAGAATGTGAGTGGGTGTTGAAAGTAAAAGGAAGGACAGTAAAGGATAGGGAATGAGGGGTATTGACGGAACCGGAATAAATGAACAACGGTCAGGGAGGGTGAGAAAAGAGCATTGAGTGTAAGTAAAGAGATGTGAAAGAGGGTGGATAAAACTGAATTAGGGTAAGACATAGGGAGTGACAGAGAGAAAGGACAGAGAGAGTAAAGGAAAGAGTGACTGAAAGGGTCTGAGTGAAGCAGCAAAGGAAAGTAAGTAAGGGAGTGTGGGTGAGTTATAGGGAGTGAGCATGACGAAAGAGTAGTGACAGAGTGAGGGGACAGAGACAGCGACGGTAAGAGAGACAGAGTGAGGGAACAGAAGTGAGGAACTGTGAGGACAGACGGACTGAGAGAACGAGTGAGAGGAGTGAAGTAAATGAGTAAGGGAATGAGTGAGGGAGCAAAGGAAGGGAAGATAGGGTAAGGGAAGTAAAACAGGGGGACTGACAGAAGTTGAATGTGGTAGGACAGTAGGGAAAGAGGAGTAAACATGGAGGATAAGAATAAGTGAGGGAAGCAGAGTAAGGAAACAGGAGTGAGGTAGGGTGAGAGAATAGTAATGAGGTTAAAGCAAAGGGTGATGACAAATTACATTTTTTTACTCATACTTACCATATAATTAATGTAAATTTAATTACTTGTTTTAACTACACTTTGTATCTGTGAAAGAGAGAAAAAAATAAGTTACAATTAAGAAAATATATATTTTAAAATAGAAGAGACAAGTCAAGAGGTTCAAAATCCCAAAAGTGTACAAAGAAATAAAGTAAGAGTGAAAGACACAGAAAGGGAAATAAAGTAATGTAGAAGGACAAAAAGAGGGAAAAGAAATAGAAGGAGAGCAAATTACTAAGAGTAAGGCAGATACGTTCAGTAACACAGAAGAAGAGAAGAAGAGAGAAATGAACTGAAGGTAAGAAAGATACTAAAAGAATGTGAGTTAGCAAAACTAAATCAGGAAACAGGAGTAAGTAAAAAGGAAATAACTGAGAGAGAAAGGAGTCTGATTGAGGATGCATGTACAAGAGTGAGGAATGGAAGATGACTGAAAGTGAGTGAAGGGGAGTCACAGAGTGAAGGGATGAAGAGAGAGAGGATAATATAGAATGATTGAGGGAAAAGGAGTGAGGAAGTTAGTAGACAGAGGTACTAAGGGAAGGACTCAGTGAAGTGGAATACATTGAGTGAGGAAAGGAAAATGAGTAAGGGAGGAAAAGAAGGAAAGAGAGGGTAAGAGGAGTAAAGCAATGGAACAGAAAGAATGTAATTCGGTGATGAAAGTAAAGAAAAGGACACTGAATAATAGGAAGATTTGAAGTAGTAATGGAACCGGAGTAAAAAAAAAGGGGATGAAGAACTATGAGAGAGGAGCAGTGAATGTGTTTTAAGAGAAATGATAGAAGGTAGATAAACATAAGTGAGCATATGACAAGGAGAGTCAGGGACTGAGGACATAGAGGTAGTGAAGGAAAAACAAAGAGAAGAGGACAAAAGAAAGGAGCATAGAAAGATAAGTCAGGGAGAGTGGCTGAGTTATAGTGACAGACTACGACAAAAGAGCTGAATGACTAAAGAGGAATTACTAAAACAGGAAAGAAATAAAACACGGAAAATGGAAATAAAACAGAGAGACTGAAAGTTGAAAAGTGATGCAAGGGAGAGAGGGGATGCAGATAGTTGAAATGGGAATAAGGGGTTGTGAAAGAAGTGGAGTAAAGGCACGGGGGTGAAAGAGAGTGAGAGAAAGACATTATAAGTGAGTAAAGAGAGCTGAAAGAGGGTGGAAAAAGGAAAGTGAGTGTGAGACAATGGCAATACAATTTAAATTACACAATACAAACTATACAATAACTTGTACAACATGTTACATAGTTTATTTTTGCTGTTCTCAGAATATATTGAATTTCACTTAAAACAGTGAGTTCAAACTACTCATCATATGACAGCGGGAAAAATAAAACACAATCTAAAAGATTGTGTTTTAAAAAAAACATATAAACTTAAAAATCACAAACGTACACTAATCTTTGATTCACTTACTTTTCCTTTAGGCCAAATAGTACATCATGAAGGTCCTTTTCGTTGGAAAGTACTCTGCTGTTCACTAAAAAATCCATTTCATCGACTTTCTAGAAGAAAAGCTCCAAGAACATCTGAAAAATGTTTCAATATTTTTATATACTCCTTTTTTTCAGTCATGACTCTTTGCTCATTCCTTCACTTTTCCTTAAGGCCAAATAGTGTCAGATGTATCAATATATATTAATTTTTTTTAAAACAAACTCTGAAATTACCGTTTTCCCGACGTTCTGAAATAAAGGCTTATACAACATTTTCACAATATTTAAATATTCATAATTCCATCTCTGGCTTACTCATGTTCAACATTTCGTATGATACTAATATCACTTACTATGAGATCCACTTACAGTACCTATATAACAACTCAATTTTTTAAATTATCTTGATCAATTTTACTCAGAATATAATTTTAAACAATAAACGAACTTTTATTAACTGCTCCCGTCTTCATAGGCCAATTACCTTTACTTAAATTTTGGTTCTAAAAACACTAGTTTTTAGAACCAAAATTTAAACATTTAAACATTTCTATAAACACCTCAGTTTTGTAGGCCATACTAAAAGGATGGCGGCCTGCTGCTTTGGCATTTTGCGTAATCTGAGACCTGCACTCAAATTTTTTGACGCCGCGACCCGTCAACTTGTGGTTCAGGCGACGGTGTTGTCTCGGCTGGATTATGCCAGCTCCCTTTTTATAGGGTTAAATCAGGCCGAGCTCACCCGCCTCCAGCGAGTGCAAAATGCAGCAGCCAGAGCAGTTGTAGGCCTTCCTAGGTTTTGTCCTGTTTCTCACACCCTGCGTGCTCTCCATTGGCTGCCCATCAGGCAGCGGATTCACTTTAAGGTGCTTTGTATGTCCTTTAAGATCTTAAAAGGCCCCTACGCTCAGATACTGCATAACCTTCTGTGTCCCTATATTCCTGGTCGTTCTCTTCGCTCTTCGGACCGTGAATTAGCAGCAGTTCCACGTTTTAAACGCAGCCGAGCTGGGGGACGCTCCTTTCGGGTGCGGGCTAGGGTGACCAACCGTCCGTAAATTTCACGGACAGTCCGTAATTTCGGCTGTCTGTCCGTTGTCCGTGAAGGATTCTTTAACGGACGCCATTTGTCCGTCATTTTAACAGGGCACCGGTTGCCTCACCCTAAAGCCGGCACAGCTTGCACCCACCTCCCTTCTTCACTCCGATGCTGCACCAAAGCTCCTCAGATACTCAGCAGCAATGGAGAGGCACAGCGGGATGGCAGCCCTCACACCTCCAGCCCTTGATGAGCTGTTAAGAGGTGCTTCGAAGGTGACTGAGAGGGAGGGGCTGAAGGTTCAGGAGCAGCAACATCTATTCACATGCAAACAGCCCTGAATGCATCATGTCTCTGATATTTAAAGGGGGGCTCACACATTCCACTTCTACCCAGGGCCCCAAACATCCTAGACTCGGCCAGATTACACCCCTGATTACACCGAGGCAGCATGTGCTTCTCTTCACCGAGCTTAATTACTGTCACTTAATTGTAAGCAAACCTCGGTTCTTCAAACATGCAGTCTATAATGTAATACAATAAAGAAATGGCACAATCGCACCCACACTGACTAACAAAGTATGGAGGACAATCAGTTCAATCAGTTCTCTTAGAGTATCTCCTGTAAGTACTGTACATCACAGTGGGGGATGGCATTTTGGACAGAGAGCCTGTCTTCTCGTTGTCTTGTGTAGGAGGGGGCGATTAGCCCAAGATGATACTAGAATACTGCATGCCCACCCCTGTGCCCACCCTGGTGGATCCTGTTCCCTCTCCTGTGATGGCTCCTGCCCTCCCCACAGTGATGGCTCCTGTCCCTCCCATGTGGTGGCTCCAGTCCACCCCCCGCCTGTGATGGCTCCTGTCCCCCCATGTTGTGGCTCCAGTCCACCCTCGCGTGTGATGGCTCCTGCCCCCCCCCCGTCTCACCTGTGATGGCTCTTGTCCCCCCCTGTGGTGGATCCTGTCTCCACCCTGGGTGGCTTCTGTCCCAGTCCTGGAACGGCCCCTGCAGCGAGGGTGAAGTTCTTGATGGGCCTCTTCTCAAAAGGGCTCAGCTCAAAATTAATATGGAAAGGTGGGCGAGTAAGTAAGTGAAGTGATGGGTGAATGGCTGGATGAATTTGTGAAAGGGTGAATGGATGAATGAAAGATTGAATAAATGGCTAATGAGAGAGGATGGATGGATTGATGAGTGAGGGGAAGGATGGAGAGAAAATGTAAATAGCTGGATGTATGGGTGGAAGGATAGCTGGATGATGGATGAGGGGAAGGATGATGGATGAGGAGAAGGATAAATGGATGGGATGGATGGATGGGTGAGGGGAAGGATGGATGGATGAGGGGAAGGATGGATGGATGAGGGGAAGGATGGATGGATGAGGGGATGGATGGATGAGGGGATGGATGGATGAAGGAAAGTTGGATGGATGAGGGAAAGTTGGATGGATGAGGGGATGGATGGATGGATGAGGGGATGGATGGAGGGGAAGGATGGATGGATGGGTGGGTGAAAGGATGGATGGATGTATGATGAGGGGAAGTATGAATGATGAGGGGAAGGATGGATGATGAGGGGGTGGGTGAAAGGATGGATGATGAGGGGAAGGGTGGATGGATGGATGATGAGGGGAAGGATGGATAGATGATGAGGGGAAGGGTGGATGTATGGATGATGAGGGGGTGGGTGAAAGGATGGATGGATGGATTATGAGGGAATGGAGGGTGATGAGGGGGTGGGTGAAAGGATGGATGGATGATGAGGGGAAGGATGGATGGATGATGAGGGGAAGGATGGATGGATGATGAGTGGGTGTGTAGAAGGATGGATGGATGATGAGGGAAAAGGATGGATGGATGATAAGGGAAAAGGATGGATGGATGATGAGGGGAAGGATGGATGGATGATGAGGGGAAGGACGGATGCATGGATGGATGGATGGATGATGGGTGGGTGAAAGGATGGATGGATGGAGAGTGGGTGGGTGAAAGGATGGATGGATGATGAGGGAAAAGGATGGATGGATGATGAGGGGAAGGATGGATGGATGATGAGGGGATGGACGGATGATGAGGGGATGGATGGATGGATGGATGATGGGTGGGTGAAAGGATGGATGAGTGGGTGGGTGGATGGTGGGTGGGTGGATGGTTGGGTGGATGATGGGTGGGTAGGTGGATGAGTGAAATGATGGATGGATTGATGGATTGATAAGTGCAAGGGTGAATGAATGGATGTATGAGTGAAAGGGTGGATGTAAGGATGGATGAGTAGGTGAAAGGGAGGGTAGATGGATAAAAGGATGAATAGATGTGTGAAGGAGTGAAATGATGGATGAGTGATAGGGTCAAAGGATGGATTCATGAGTGGATGAGTAGATGGATGGATGGGTGGGTGGATGGATGGATGGAAGGAAGGATGGCTAAGTGAAAGGGTCGATGGAGAGAGAAAGGGAGGATGGATGGATGACTAAAAGAGAGGATGGGTGGAAGGATTAGTAAGTGAAAGGATGGCTGGATTGGTGAAAGGGTAAATGGCTGAATGGATGAGTGAATGGATGGATGGGATGAAGAGTGGATGGATACGTTTACAGATGGATAGGGTGAAAGGGTGGATGGATGGATGGATAATGGAGGATGAGTGAAAGGATGGATGAGGGGATGGATGGAGGGATGGATGAGTGAAATGATAGATGGAAGGATACATGATGGATAGGTTTGCAAATGGTTGAATATGTTTGGAAATGGCTGGGCTTACTTATATATTATTTCGCGACCTCTGATGTGTCTGTAAAACGTACCTATTGTCCTGAAGTTTTGTCCTGAATTTTGACCTCCTGTCCTGAATTTGTGTCCTGAATTTTGACCCTTTGTCCTGAATTTTTACACTCACCGTCCTGAATTTGCACCAATGCCAGTTGGTCACCTTAGTGCGGGCGGCCGCTCTGTGGAATGCTCTTCCTTTTGAAATCCGGACCCTTGCTGACCTGCTTTCTTTTCGTAGGGCTGTCAAGACTCTTCTGTTCCCGTAGCCCTCTCCTCTCTTAAATGCCCATCTTTTAGTTATGTTGTGTGGCTTCCTTGTCAGGCGCCGGGACGCTCCTTTGCTGGAGCAGCTGTGCGCATAATAAATGCCAGTAACATAACATAACTAGGTATGAGTTTTTTAAGTCAAAAGTCAAACGTTGTTTGAAAGTCAAATGAGTATCATTACACAACTTCCACCCTTTTTGACATTTTAAATAGCATGCGTAATGCCCTGATCTTGTCGATGGACCGTCATGATAAATAATAGCTACAGTTGCAAAGGTCCTTCCTGAAATTGATAACGGAGAAGCCACAAAATTTTTAATAGAAGTTGTCAATTTCGTTCCATCAGGTCTACATCGTTGGAACATTAAAATGACAAAGTGACCATAACTTTGTAGAAATAATGTGGACAGCATTGCAGACTTACATTGGGTACATACCATATTGTGATCAGCTGCTTTAACTAGATTATTGAAAGACACTGATTTGCAGTCTGGTAAAGTCAAATATATAAATCTTTCAGTGTCTATTCTAGTACTACTTGATAAACTACAATTGTCACAGTCATGCTGCCATTGATAAGAAAGGCCAAATAGACTTTCTACATCTTCTAATACACCAAACATATACATTAAAAATTCCTGACAATCCTGCTGAATATTCTGTGAAAATTGATTTTGACCAGAACATATGTCTAAAAGATTTTGAATTTCTGAAACACTTTCTATTTTTGCTCTATCAGTGTTACATTTCTCAAACACTGAGTTCAATAAACAGCAGAATGTTTGATCTTGATTTTCAACAATCTGTTCTTGTAGATTTTGAAGAAAAAAAACAATATTAACCATAGCAGTAGACACCAGAACTGTTTTCAAATTGAAATCCAACAACATCTTCAACAGAATCCTTTTTCTTTCTGCTTACAATTACAGTTTCATCTACTTTTTGTCTTTTTGCTAGTACCTCACTGCAATTATTCTCACTTCTTCTTTTTCGGCCTACCACACGTTTTTCAAACAAAGGATATTGAGGCAAATGTGGAGCATATTCTCTTCTTAACCTGTTGTATTCTTTAACACAATCTAGATCTGCACAAATCTTTGTCTCATCACACTCAATCAAGTACAATCCTGATAAAGTTCTGACTCGTGATAATGCCACATATGCCATACCCTCTTTAAACACAGAACTTCCAATGTTCACCAAAGCATTATCTACACTTAAACCTTGAGATTTATGAATTGTCACTGCATATGCCAAACAAATAAGAAACTGTTTTCGGCGAACATATTAGTCTTTTACAAGCAAAAATCTAGCAGAACAACAACTGATTTGTTGTACTTCCTCAATGCCATCAAATTTAATTTTTAAAAATTCAATTCCATCTCTATTTCTGTAATTCAGAAAATCAACAACTTGACCCATTGCTCCATTTACCAGACCTCTTTCAACATGTAAATTCCTTCTCAAAATGATACGACAATTTAAACACACATTCAGAGTCTTTTCAAAACCAGCAGTTTTAGATATACTCTTCTCTAATGAATCCAATTTTGATTTCAAATTTTCAGACAAAATAATTGTTGCTCCCATATGCTCTATTTTATCTATAGCTTCCAGTTTCACAATCTCTTCATATTCTAACTTTAACATTTTGTTGTTGAACATGGAACATTCTTTCACAGTTGGCATCAAACATATCCCAGATTTGTTGTCAGTAATTTTCTTAAAAATATCCTCTGGAAGAATGTTTTCTTCTGGATACAAGTTTGAAATTAATCGTGCATATAAAGCTTCTTTCCCATGCTCACTTAGTTTTCTGATTCTTACATCTTGTAGAATATTTTTATAATCTTCATCCTTTGCCTGTCGCATATTTTGAAGCAGTTCTGCATATTTGAAGTTTAACCATATATAAATTTTTCCAATGCTTCCTAGGCACTTCCTGGTACCTTCATGCGTGAGCATTTTAAACACAGGTTGTCCTTTCACTGGAGTCAACTGCAGTAGATCTCCAAAAACAATAATGTGTTTTCCTCCAAATAACACATCATAGTCTGTTCTAAGAATTTCTTGCATTTTCAAATGCACAAAAGCAAGCATTATATTTGAGACCATGCTTACTTCATCAATGATAAGAAGTTTCATTTTCTTCAGGATTCTCGAAACTTCAGAACACGCATCTCCAGATAACTTGTGGTATTGCAATTTATTATCATGCTCAACTGGTAGCATCAGTAAACGATGTAAAGTAATTCCTTTAATGTTATGTGCTGCCAGCCCAGTTGGAGCGGTTACAACACAAGACAGCGGTGATTCAGTCCTTTTCTGCAAATAAGTTGCAATTGCTTTAATCAGAAAACTTTTTCCAGTTCCCGCTTCTCCACTCACGTACAGTCGGACAGGCTTAAATGATGTACATGAGCACTCTTTTTTCTCATGACTGAATCCATGTTCAATCTATTCTGTGACTTCATCATGTATCTGTTTCTGCTCAATGTTTAGTTGTTTCACCAAATCTTCTAAGTTAATTACATCCTCTTCAGCTTGTTCCATAGCTCTTTCCACCTCATCCATGGCAGTGGCAGCCTCATTTTGAATAATTGGTCCTCCTAGTGGATCCTGACTCAATGAAGTAGAACTCTGACTGTCTTGAGAACTGTCTCTAGAAATCTCTGCAGCAATTGTGGCTTCTTGCTCTATTTCTTCATTCAACATTTGCAGATAATTTGGAAAAACAGGACATTCTATGGTATGCATTAAAAAAATCTTCGTAACAGAGAAAATCTCCAAGTAGTTCCTCTTCTGTACGCCATGGTTTAAAGAGTTGCAAGAGAGCCAAATAGTAAAATTCCCTTTTGTCTGGATTTTCGCAACTCAATTTTCGATGATTAATCAAATGACCTTTTCTCTGTTTCACTAGACATCCTTCACATCCAATGACAGCATATATTCCATTATTGATATCTTCCCTGATGTTCCTCTTATAAATATAGCTTTGCAGAACTTCATAGAGACAAGCGTTCTCAAGGTGAGGACTTCTATTTGGATAGTATGTATCCAACATGTTTGTCTTCAAAATATCTGTACTTTCTGGTTCTTTCTCCGCCAAATACTCTATTTCTTGTACAGATTTCAAAACTCTGTTTCGTGTTGCAGCAAAGCCTAGCCTCACCCAAATGATGGTTCTAGATTTGGCCTATAGGCTTGCTGATGACAATCAATCAGAACATTCATATGCTCCAATTTCTCGATGTGACAACATCTTCAGACTGTAACTGTATAATTTCTTGCTTAGACTCTTTTCATGTGAAATATCCTCCCACATTTCCTTCAGTTCTGTCTTTTCTTTTTTTGTGATGTAAGACGTCACATCTCGAGTCACAGCAATAGAGTTTTCAGCAACGAATTGAATATCCATGTTAGCATTCCACATAGACAAAATCACTGGGTTGTAGTCGTTGATGTACTTGGATTCTTCGTTTCTTTTTAAATTGTATGTATTTTTGGGTGATTTCCTCGTCACAGTATGTCGTAGAGAAGACATCAAATTATTTACTCTTCCTTTAGAAATCACTGGTCGTGAAAAGCCGAAACGACATTTTGTGTAGAACTTTTCCTTGTTTTTGAATTTTCAACGACAATACTTCCCAAAACGATGGGATTGAAAGCGTTAAACTTGTTGCCTTAAACTGTTTTCCTCGGTAGTTTTCGGAACAGCACATGTTGAATACTCTTCAATGAAACTCATCACTGTTTCATCCGAATCTGTTCCAAATTTGGGTGTATCTTTAATCCACAACAACATATGTATGTGAGGAGTACCTCTCGCTTGATACTCCTTTCTCCAAAAGAAATCCAAAACCTCTCCAAGGGGAGGATTTTTTTTGTTGGTAATAAAAGACATCATAGCTTCAAATCTAGGATTAAAATATGTGCATACATTCACTGGATCCAAAGAACACAGTTCTCCAGGTGTTTTGAATTCTATATTTTGTATATTTGCATTTGCCTCGCGTATAAATTGAAGTAAGTCGTCCCATGCATACTCGGCACAGCTAAGAGTGAGGAACCATGTAGGAGTTCCTAAGTTTCTTAGCATACATTTCAATTCCCCATGACGACGGTACCAATACTCGTTTGTACTACGCTGACATGCCATGAGATTGATTAGATGAGATTCCAAAATATTATCTTGCAGATTGACTTTCTCCATAAAGTCCCTCGCCGAAACATTTTGCAGATGTGCTCCACTTTTCAGTATATGATCTACTGCATAATAAAGCCCAGACAAGTCACTTTCATACAGTAGATGAAACAAATATGGAATGCATTGACGAAACCTTGGATCTTCAGCATATAATCTTAAAGTCCGGTATTCAGATGCAGGAATTTGAAGTGGTCGATCATCATATCGTCCACCTCGACCTGTTGGAAATAGCTGTGGAAAAGAACGAGCTTCCAAACTTTCTTCCCATACACTAATGGGACTTCCTTTTGCTGCTTTCATTTGAAACAATTCAATTGCATTCCCCATTACTTCTTTGGAATGCAAAGGATGAACAGTATAATGTTCATATATTTCTTCACTTCTAGACACATCAACTTTTTCAATTTGGCTGCCTGAACAATCACTGTCTTCATCTGCAGCTGTTTCCTCTGCTGCAACACATACATCTTTGTAATACTCATTGTTTTTGACTAAATACAACGTTGCCTTTTTGACTTTCCTAACATCCACTAAATCTTGCCAGATTTTCTTACTCTTTGTCGGAACCCCATTAACTAGAATAACTAAAGGTTCCTCTTCCACTTTTTCTACACCAATTGTATCAATATTTTTCTTGAAATCTAGAGGCAAATAAACAACTCTTCCCTTTAATCCTCTCTGTAAATCCGAAGGAGGCAATTTCCCTATTTTAGGCTCCAGGCGAACAATAGCCTGAAAAGGATGGACACATTGAATCAAAATAGATTCATATGTATTTAAATCCATCAATTCAGCAGGAATGTCTACCAACTCAAGATTATTATGAACAGCTCTAGCAGGCATTCTGTTTTCATTTAATTTATTATAACAATATTTACAAATACGCTGACCAGAACTCAAATCAAAAGAATTCTCCACCAACAAATAAGTTGCAAAATTCTTCTATTCACTATTATTTTCCATTTCACTTTTTGCATATAAATCAACTAACCGTGTCTGAATCTTATAATGAGTCTGTCGACAACACACACAGGTAAAATTAGGCCTTTCACTTGATTTCACCTTAAACTTGCTAATTTCCAGGTCAGACTTTTCTGTACTTTAAATCTGTACATTATCTTCCACATTACCTTCTATTACTGTGTCAATGTCTACACTGTCCGCTTTTTCACCAAAATAACAAATCTCAATTTCTTCACAAATCTTCTTCACATCTAATTCAGTTCCATGCAAAGAGCACTGTTTAACTGCTTAAGCTTAAGTGCTGGACTTTTTGCATAATACAACCTTCTCACTAATTTCCTCATTTTGTTATGATGCACTGCTAACATCCTAAAATGATGAAAAACACTCTGACATACTTTTCTTGAAAGACAAGCCAGTGAATGTCCATGCAAACCTGTGTTTTCTCTCACTCTACAATGATCTAAGTCTTGCAACATCTTCATTTTCTGTTTTAGACTTTTCTTACTATATGTACGTAAGAAATTACGAAGCACATCGATTCAATCCTGTCGCACACTACAAATACTACTACACTTCCAAGTGTACACTGGACCCTTAGTACGTCTCCCTAAAACTTCATCAGCTAACACCTCTTCTGCATCTCTAGATACAAGTTTCTCTTTTTCAATCGGACAACCATCTTTCACCTCATATGCTCGACCACTGGTGTCAACTGCATGCACCAAATCATTCTCCTGGAAGTAACTCTCCTCATTAAAAAATGGCTCACAACTTGAACTATGCATCCATTCTCCAGAAAAAACTTTACAAAAATTAGTTCGATTAATTACTCTTTTGCATCTACTGTTGGATTTGAAAACATCAACTGTCTTGTTAAGTGTCCTAATTCTATTAATTACAAAAATGAATATTTTTTTCTTAACTTCAAAAGCTTGATCAACAATCTTCTCTACATTTTTCTTTTTCTTGTAAAAAGCAGCTCTCTGTTTACCTTTTTTAAAATTTTTCAACTAATTTAAAACTACCCTATTGCGAAACATTCGTTTACGAATGTCCCTAAATTGATTTTGCCTTCTATTCCTATACATATTATTGTCTCCTGCTGCAGTAGTAACATTTTTTGGGGATCTCTCCTTCCTCTTCAAATTTGCTCTCTCCTTCTGTAAATTCACATGTATATTATCATTTTTTTGGATCTACATATGTTCCGAAAAAAAGACTTAGTTGTCTTACCAGGAGCTTTTTTCGCGTTTTTTTGAAGTATTTGTTGTAGGAGACTGCTTTAATTCCGTTGCTGTTTTTGATTTTTTCCGCTTTGCATCTTTCCTTCTCCTCTGCCTTGAGGGCATATTTCCTTACTATTGAAATCTTGATTTCAATCTGTGGTAAACAAAAAAAAAAACACATTATAGGCCACTATTACCAAACAACAAAGCAATGACAAAAAGCTAACGATATAAACACTATAATGCTTATACATATGACCTTATCTCTGTTTTTTAAATGTTATTCTAAAAAAATATTTCGGGCACATGAATTGGTTTTACATTATTGACAAGGATTAGATAGTATCTGCATGATTAAAAAAATATATTTGCACATTTCACAATCATATCACCTGTGTTTCCTCAGATTAGTAAGCAGATTGTACACATGAGGTAAGGCCTGTCCTGGGGAGCATAGGTGGTGAGGCCGGTGTCTAAGAGTGCACTGGACTGGACTTCATGAAGCCTATCCCCCACTACACTCTTAGACACAGCCCTCACCTTCTTTCAACCCCTGGACAGACCTCTCTTCCACTACACTCTTCAAAACAGGCATCACTTCCTATGCACCCCTGGACAATCCTCACCTCATCTGCAACCCTGAATAGACCTCAACTCATCTGCACCATTAGACAGGCCTCAGTTCATCTACACCCCTGGACACGCCTCATCTCATCTGCACCCTGTTACCATCTACAATACTCAATGTATTGAGGCCTGTCCAAGAAGCACAGATTAGATAATGCTTGTCTAAGGGTCAGAGGAGGTAAGTCCTCTCCATTGCACTCATGGACACAGGCCTCAACTCCTTTGCACCCCTAGACATGCCTCACCTCATCTGCACAATCCACTTCCTAATTTGAGGAAACACAGGTGACATGATTGTGAAAGGTTCAAATATTTTTATGTAATCATGCACACACTATTTATTCCTTCTCAAAAATGTAATAGCCATTGATTTGCCCCAAAATCGTTTTTTTAATAACATTTTAGAAACAGAGCGCAGGTCCTATGTACAAGCATTCAATTTCACTACTGAAACCTCACTATTTCACAAAATAAAAATCCTCTATCTTGCAAATGTAGATACCAAGCATTATCAAAAAACATGACACAAACCAACAAGAAAGAATTTCAAGCTGCTTCCTAATCTGAGGTAACACAGGTGACATCATTGTGAAAGGTTCAAAAATATTTATTTAATCATGCAAACACTGTTTTTTTCTTCTCAAAAATATAAAAACCATTGATTTACCCCAAAATCGTTTTTTAAATAACATTTTAGAAACACAGCGCAGATCCTATGTACAAGCATTCAGTTTCACTACTGAAACCCATTGATTTGCCCTAAAATCGTTTTTTAAAGAACATTTTAGAAACAGAGCGCAGGTCCTATGTACTAGCATTCAATTGCACTACTGAAACTCACTATTTCACAAAATACAAATCCTCTATCTTGCAAATATTGATACCATGCATTTTCAAAAAGCATGACACAAACCAACAGCAAAGAAGCTCAATGTGCTTCCTAATCTGAACTCTCTATCTATATTGAATGAATCATAATTCACCTTTACAAATGCTTTGGGAGATTGAGAACAGTGTCAGATACACACACCAATATTTCTTTAGCAGGGCAAAAGGTATGTACTCCAGGCACTGCAACCATGAATGGCACAGAAAATCTCTAATTCTACACACATATCCCTCATGTTACCAATCAAAACTCTTCCCTCTCTATTTTCAAACCAACACCCTTCCCCCCCTCAGCCCTTTCTACATGTTACCATAGCAACTCCCTCCTCACTGAGCTCTCAGGGTTAAAAGTTTATTCTACAATGTTGCAAATGAACTCAGCAAGGATGTTTGAACTCTCAATACACCAGCTTATCAGGTGCAATGTTTCTTTAAATGACTTTTTCTTAACCATTCAAATTACTTCTTTCACAGAACAGAACCATGCACCCTAACTTTCAGTTTTCAACTATCTGAATCCACCAATCTTTGCTTGTGATTCAAGAGCACTGAAACTCCAGTTTTTTTTTTTGCAAACTCCTGCTGTTCCAACTGCCATTTTATTACAACACTTCATCTGACTGCACTAGAACCTCCTCTCACCATGTATTCTGTCTGGATTATTGGACATAGCTACATCCACTGGGCTCAAAGGTATGCAGCTCTCAGACATTTTCACAACCTTGATTTACCAAATGTGCACCTCAAATGGATTGGCCAAAGAGGATTGAGATGTCATCAATTGATACCATTGATGAAAACCTTTCACCATCAGCCACACCCTGACCTTATAATTTTGCACTGTGGTGGAAATGACCTAGGCACTTTGACTGGGGTAGGTCTGGAAATGGTTTTAAAGGACACCCTTGGGCAATTGATGACACTTTTTTCACAAACTGCCTTGGTATATTCCAATATATGCCAAAGACCGAAATGGAAGTGGTCCAACCAATTTTGTCCACAATTTGAGAAAGCACGGAAACACGTGAATAAATCTGTTTCTGCTTACATGAGAGACTATGGAATGGGTTCAATATACAACAATAACTTGCGTTACAACCTGCAAGCTATCTACAGAGGAGATGGTGTGCACTTCTCAGATGAGGGGAATAGAATATTCCTCCTAAATTTAAGACTGTGCATCGGAACCTATTTGTAGGTACCTAAATCAGCCACAGTACTCAAAAGCTCTTTTCAGGGCTACCCTACCTCTGATCACTCAAAATGATTACTTTACTCTAACTTTTTTCACTGGTTTTCACCAAAGTACGCTCCCCGGTATGCTCCCCAGTACGCGTACCGGGCGCTCCCCCCACGAAAATTAATTTATTTTTTATTTTTTTACCTATATGGCCCTCCTAAGACCCCCTCAGAAAACCTAGGGGGTCAGGGGGTGTCTACCGTGCCCCCTTTCACCCATTCCCAACGTTGTTTATCCTCCATCTTGTGTCTCAATTCTACCGAAACACAAGATGGAGGACTCCCGTTGCGCTGCCGGTGCGCGTACCGGGGCGCGCACCAGTAAGCGCCCTTAAAAATATTTGGAAGTCAATTTACTTAAAAAACACTGGAGAGACTTTCACCATATATAGAATAGGCCCCACTACATAGCAGTCCCTACCATTTCCCCAAATTTGGTGGAATTCCATTGAGCCATTTGGGCTGTAGCCCTGTCTAAATATCCCGAGGTAAATTACATGACTAAAACACATATGAAAGTGTTAGAATTTGCAACCAATGAAAATGTTACTTTCATTTTGTATTTTTATGTGCTGACATTTCATTGGTTATGGACATGATTATATATGAAAAATGAGAGGGAAACACGGCCATTTTGAGTACTACTACCTGAGGTACATTTATAAAGGATTTCCTCTGAAAACATCAACTCCTTCCTCAAAGGTAATTTGTTAATTTGTAAGGGGAACTATGTTCTGTACTTTAAGTTAAATTGGAAAAACGTTTTATGATAGTTTTTACTGTCCCTCTGTTATAGTTATAGATTCAGATAGGCTTCTCTGTTGTAGTTATGGATTGAGTTAGGCTTCTCTAGTATAATTATGAATTTACTTAGGCTTCTTCACATGCACTTTTTTATATTTCTACTTCCTGCCTGATAACATACACAGCCCAAAGATAACTTCACTGGTAAAAACTCAGAAGTACCTGTCTGAACTTAAACCCAACAGTGCCCTAACTCTACTAATATAGTTATTTTTGATGCAATTTACAGCAAAAAAATGGAAGGTAAAGAGGAGACCAATACAATTTCTTTTGAAATTATAGATAACAACATTCTTAACGAAGACTTTGATTTCATGGATGAGTCTGGGGATCAAGAACTAATTAACTGTCTTGAAGCAATGGAATCATGCAATGAAATTGTGGAGGAGATTCCAGATAATCTGATGTTAGAAGTTTTAATAGATTATGAAAAATCTGAACAATACATTTTTATTTAATAATTAAAAATTGTTTCAGACATTATTCATTTTTATATGTAATTCTTATGTAATTCTTGAAGTCGTACCAAAAAAATTATATTATAAAGTGAGACTTATACTATACTGTGCAATTTTTTGGAGTTACATAGTAAGTTTGCTCATAGTTACTTCCTTTCTCCCACTATATTATCTCCAAAGTGTATTTGACATCTGTTTTTCATCTCCTGCCTCCTTTCCCTCACTGTCTGTCTCTAATGCACGATATCACCGCCAATTTTGTGTAGATTTAGAAGAGATTAAATGTAATACTGGAAAACATCATAAGGGAGCAGGATAGACTACCTATGATCCCCTAGACCTTCTCGGGTGTGCTTAAAGGATCTGTTTCTACTTTCCTGACAGACTATGCTATGGATTCCATATACCACAATAACTTCTGTAACAACATGCAAATTATCTACAAAGGAGACGGTCTACATTGAATTTAAAACTCTGCATTGGTACCTACATGTTGGTACTTAAATCACCCACACAACACAACAACTCTATTCAGAGCTACCCTACCTCTAAGCACTTTCAATTATTATTTTACTGTTACACTGGGTTTTGCCCATGTTACGCTCCCCGGTAAGCTCCCCGGTGCACGTACCGGGCGCTCCCCCCGCGAAAATCGAAAAAAAAAATTAAAAAAGTTGCCCCGCGGGGCCTTTTATGGCCCCCACATCAAACCTAGGGGGTCAGGGGGGTCTACCCTGCCCCCTTTTGGTCATTTCCCCCTTTGTTTTTGCCACCTCTTGTGTTTCGATCCTACCGAGACACAAGATTGGGGCCGCTCCGGACTGTTTGGAATGTTGACAGACACCCGAGAGGCAATCAGCGTTCCGTTCGCGAACTCGCGTAGCGCGCCTGGTGCGCTCCCCGGTGCGCGTACCGGGGCGCGCTTAGATATATATATTTTTTTAACCTAAAATACTCAAAACCCACTGGAGCACATCGGGCTACCAGTCCCTACAATTTTGCCAAGTTTGGTGGAAATCCATTCAGCCGTTCGGGCTAAAAGTGAGTCCAACCGCCCTATGGAAATGAACATGGGGAAAACACGTTTTGGGACCCCCCTTTTATCTCGACCCCCACTTACCGAATCCCCCCCAACCTTTCAGGAAAGGAGCAGAGCGTAGCGGCCCATCTTCTTTGAGAAATTCGCGAAGATTCGTCCACCGGCGCCAAAGTTATTCCCAATAGAATGTTGCGGATTTCCTATGGAAAGTAGATCCTAACTATAACTACCTACTGGCGACCGCCAGTAGGTAATAAATATATATATATATATATATATATATATATATATATATATATATATATATATATATATATATATATATCAATCTATATATATATATATATCAATATATATATATATATATATATATATATATATATATATAT
Source organism: Lissotriton helveticus (assembly GCF_964261635.1). Taxonomy (NCBI): domain Eukaryota; kingdom Metazoa; phylum Chordata; class Amphibia; order Caudata; family Salamandridae; genus Lissotriton; species Lissotriton helveticus. The sequence continues at coordinate 1,923,411,417 of NC_136057.1, read as the reverse complement.
ATATATATATATATATATATATACCTACTGGCGGTCGCCAGTAGGTATATATAGTTAGGATTTTTTCTCTATGGGTTTTTTGAAAATTCTATGTCTAATAACTTTGGCGTTTGTGGACGGAATTGGCTGAAATTTTCAGGAAAATGGCACATTTTGTTTCTGAGCAGCCCCTGAAAATTGGGGGGGGGGTTCGTCCAGGGGGGGTCGAGAAAAAAGGGGGGTCCCAAAACGTGTTTTTAACATTGAGTTTTCCATAGGGCGGTTGGCCTCACTTTTAGCCCGAACGGCTGAATGGATTTGCACGAAACTTGGCAAAATTGTAGGGACTGGTAGCCCGATGTGCCTTTTGTAGGTCTCAATATATGTGCTACAGTGGATTTTGAGAAATTAACGTTTAAAAAAAGATATATATCTGTAACAGCGGACCGGGCAGCGCTCCAGGACGCGTACTTTTCGCGCAACGGAGCTTTGTGAAGCGAAGCTGATTGGTTCTCCGGCGTCTGTCAACATTCCAAACAGTCCGTAGCGGCCGCCATCTTGTCTCTCGGTAGGATCGAGAGACAAGAGGAGGCCAAAGCGAAGGGGCAAATGACCATAAGGGGGCATAGTAGATCCTCGCTGACCCCCTAGGTTTGATGTGGAGGTTTTAAAAGGGCCCGCGGGGCAAAAAAAAATAATAATAATAATAATCGAACGGCTGAATGGATTTGCACGAAACTTGGTAAAATATTAGGGACTGGTAGCCCGATGTGCCTTTGCTAGGTCTCAATATATGTGCTTCAGTGCATTTTGAGAAATTAACGTTCAAAAACAAGATATATATCTGTAACAGCGCTCCGCTTCGCAGAGATAAAATTATATCTGTATTACCTAGCTGTTGCTAACACCAGTTAGCGACGGCTAGTAGGAGATAGCGACCATCTTGGGCCCCACTTTGCATGTGAGTGATATTTTTCACTAATGACATGCAAAGTGGGCATGCCAAGATGTTAGCGACTGGAAACAGTCGCTAACATCGCTATCTCCTATTATCAACTTTTGGAAATATTCGAGATAAGCGCGAATATCTCCAAAAAGTAACAGCTGCCCTGAGCAGTTCTTAGCCATGTTATCCAATGGGAGGTGGATAACATGGCTAAGAGCATTAGCTCGGTAATGCATGAATATCGCTGAGTTTTCAGCGATATTAATGCATTGCGGTCGTTTTTTATCGTATTTGCGATAAACCTTGATAATAGCAAGGTTTATCTGCGATAATTTCTGACGGTAAAAAAATCTTTGCAATGCATCGTTAGGGATAAATATCGCTTAACTTTGGTAATATGCCCCAACGTCTGTTACCGTTCGATTCGAAGGAAATCAGGAAGTGTTGAAAAACATTGTCTGCGCCATCTTGTCTTTTTTCAAATGCCACACTTTTGTCGTGCACGGCAGCCATTTTAGATGCCTTGACCAGACCCACTCTGTGCACGCTGTCGATCCTTAGCATGGCTCCCCACCCTCGCAAGCATCTCACCCAGGCAGTGGTCACCCCCGCTCTCTGTCTTATGCATGGGTAATAAACCTCCCCTCATCTGCGCTGCTCTTCCCTGAGAATCACACCCTGTGCCCGCCCGACACCTCCCTTTCACCCTATTCACTACCGCACCCTCTGACACTCCTTTTCCTCTGTGTCCGATTGTCCAGGCCGGTCCTAGGCTATCAGCTAGCCCTGCAGATGCAGTTTATGGCCACAGCTGTAAAGAATCACCCCTCTTCAAAGAAGTTATAGTAGATCAAGGCCCACACTCGATGAGATCCGTCACAGCAGAAGCGTTGCTATTATCTGAAAACCATCCTGTATTGTGATTGGGGAGGGGACCGAGCGTGAAGCGGAAGATTCCAGGGATGACTCTTTGTACATCAAAGTTTTTACAATTATGTGTCACATTAAAAATATATAGCACTCCGACAAAGTAGTAAGATTATAAAACTTTAATAATTTATAAATATATACAAGAAAACAAAAATAGTAATAACATATAAACATTTTTAGGGAAAAACAACGAAGTAGCGGTCGGCTGTGCGAATAGTCCCAACGCAGCACAACGTCCAGATTTCCGGCGTGGGGCGTCGCGGGGGTGGGTCATCAGTAGCAAACTGTTGTGCGAATAGTTCCAAGGCAGCAGAACGCGCCGAAATCTAGATGACACGAAAGTGATGTCTAGTAAGTTGCCACCCAGCAAATAACGGCGTGGGGCGTCGCGGGGGGTGGGTCATCAGTAGCAAACTGTTGTGCGAATAGTTCCAAGGCAGCAGAACGATGGCACCAAGGTGATGTCCAGTAAGTTGCCGCACTGGTTTTGGTATCCTACAATGCTGCTCCGAATAACGGCGTGGGGCGCCCCGGGGGAGGCGGCGTGAACGGGCCTCTCCAGGTGGAGTGTCATCTGTTGTAGTGGGGCGCCCCTTTACCGTTTCAGTTGCCATTCCGTCCGTTTTTGGTCCACTGTGTCAAAAGCCGCAATTCAGCTGAGTTGCGCCCACTCTTGCGGTGCAGCGATAGGCGGCTGTCACAGGACTCTCAAAATGGCGGCAGGCTCTTTCCTTTTTGGGCCTGGTCCACTGAAATGGCCCTGGGACACCTTGGAAATCGGACGCTTGTCTGCTAGGTCTTGGACCCCATTCTCGAAAGCGTCCCCTCCGCCTTGAGAATTCATCAAAAGTTTTGGGGGCCCCGACTCCTGCAGGCTTCTGGTGGGGAGCGGCTGCCATGATTGCTCGCGGAATGACCACGACGGAGCTACGAGATGGTGGTGCTCTCATGCTGACGCCAGTTTAGTCTGAAACATCCAGAAACAAGGTGGGGCTTTCATCGTTTGGGAAAAAAAAAAGTTTTCATCCAATGAAAAGTGTTGTTTTTAGGTCATATGATCAAGCCTTCCATCATTAGGAAACCAAAAGTAAAATGAACCAATGAAAAGTTTTATAAACAAGTCACATGACCTGTTATGCGGCATAGGGTATAAAATGCGGAGAAAATACGTTGGCACGTGAGGCGGCGTCAGTAGCGGACCGATGTGCGAATAGGCCGAAGGCAATACAACGCGCCAAGATCCGGATGGCACCGAGGTGGTGTCCAGCAAGTTGCAGCACTGGTGTGGCCATCCTACAATGCTGAAAGTCGGCGTGGGGCGCCCCGTTGGCCTGTGAGTTTGCGTCAGTAGCGGACCGATGTGCGAATAGGCCGAAGGCAGCACAACGCGCCAAGATCCGGATGGCACCGAGGTGGTGTCTAGTAAGTTGCCGCACTGGTGTGGCCATCCAACAATGCTGAAAGTCGGCGTGGGGCGCCCCGTTGGCCTGTGAGTTTGCGTCAGTAGCGGACCGATGTGCGAATAGGCCGAAGGCAGCACAACGCGCCAAGATCCGGATGGCACCGAGGTGGTGTCTAGTAAGGTGCACTGGTGTGGCCATCCTACAATGCTGAAAGTCGGCGTGGGGCGCCCCGTTGGCCTGTGAGTTTGCGTCAGTAGCGGACCGATGTGCGAATAGGCCGAAGGCAGCACAACGCGCCAAGATCCGGATGGCACCGAGGTGGTGTCTAGTAAGTTGTCGCACTTCTGTGGCCATCCTACAATGTTGAAAGTCGGCGTGGGGCGCCCCGTTGGCCTGTGAGATGGCGTCAGTAGCGGACCGATGTGCGAATGGGGCCAAAGGCAGCGCAACAATATTTTCTGATTTGAAGACACCACAAGGCGCTGAGATGCCAAGATCCGGATGGCACCGAGGTGGTGTCTAGCAAGTTGTGGCACTGGTGTGGCCATCGTACAATGGTAAAAGTCGGCGTGGGGCGCCCTGTTGGCCTGTGAGATGGTGTCAGTAGCGGACTGATGTGCGAATGGGGCCAAAGGCAGCGCAACAATATTTTCTGACTGACACCACAAGGCGCTGAGATGCCAAGATCCGGATGGCACCGAGGTGATGTCTAAGTTGCGGACTGATGTGCGAATGGGGCCAAAGGCAGCGTAACAATATTTTTTGCATGGAAGATACCACTAGGCGTTGAGATGCCAAGATTCGGATGGCACCGAGGTGATGTCTAGCAAGTTGCTGTACTGGTGTGGTCATCCTACAATGCTGAAACTCGGCGTGGGTCGCCCCATTAGCCTGTGAGATGGCGTCAGTAGCGGACCGATGTGCGAATAGGCCGAAGGCAGCACAACGCGCCAAGATCCGGATGTCACCGTGGTGGTTTCATAGTTGAGAGGCACTTCATCTGCAGTGGGGCGCCGAGATCCGGATGGCACCGAGGTGATGTCTAGCAAGTTGCTGTACTGGTGTGGTCATTCTACAATGCTGAAAGTCGGCGTGGGGCGCCCCATTAGCCTGTGAGATGGCGTCAGTAGCGGACTGATGTGCGAATGGGGCCAAAGGCAGCGCAACAATATTTTCTGAAGAGAAGACACCAAAAGGTGCTGACATTCCAAGATCCGGATGGCACCGAGGTGGTGTCTAGCAAGCTATGCAGTTGAGTTGTGTGCGCACTTGCGGCGAATAGGTCGAAGGCAGCATAACAATGTTTTCTGAATAGAAGACACCACAAGGCGTTGAGATTCGGTTACCACCGAGGTGATGTCTAGCAAGTTGCCGCACTGGTGTGGCCATCCTACAATACTGCTCCGAATAACGGCGTGGGGTGCCCGAAGGGGGGGGGAGCCGGCGTGAATGGGCCTTCCTAGGTGGAGGCTCGTCTGCTGTAGTGGGGCGCCCCTTTACCGTTTCAGTTGCCATTCAGCTGAGTTTCGGCTGCTCTTGATGCTAGAGCGACAGGCGGCTGCAAGAGGACTCTCAAAATGGCGGCCTGTTCTTTGGATTTGGGCCTGGTCCACTAAAATGGCCCTGGGACACCTTAGAACTCGGACGCTCGATTTTTTTTTCCTTTCCTGTACATGCAAAAAAAGGTAAATGCCCGGTACGTTACACGCTTCATCTGCCACGATGAACTCTCCAGAGGAACCGAAAAAAAATATAGTTGTGGTAACTATACCATGCATCGTCATATGGAGAGGTGGCACCAATTAATTATAGTGCTGCATAAAAGAGATTTGGAGGAGAACCCCTGACCTGCTAGTACATTCATCAAAGAAGTGGCACTGAGAGCTTCAGAGGCAAGGGAAACGGTCCCAAATATTTAGAAGAACTTTGGAAAGATTAAAATGACATGTTTAGATTGTGGCAAATTAATTTCATGTGGACAGATGAGTGTTACTCTAATAAATACAGCATATGAACATCATCATAGTCGATGGTTGGTAGAGACATTTTGACTATATCCTGGACCTGCCCGTCCTCGCCCAAAATGGCGCCGGAATAAATGGGACTCGTAACTCCTTGTTGTGTACTGGTTGCAGAACCTTGAAATCACGAGATACGTATGCAGTTTTGAAGCACATGGCGGGCGGGGACGAGAATTGATTGAATATTTCGACATCCCTATTGATATTAAGTTCTGATGTGTTATTGATTACTGTACTGTTGAAAGTTCGAATTAACGTCACCCATGGTACTTGCCCGCAAATGTATATCTAGATAATTTTATTGTAACTGGCCCTGTCGTATTTTAATTATAAAATGTACGTCCACCGATTCTGTAACTGTTAGACACCTTAGTTCTTGCAACCTAATGGCCCGCCCGTTACGTTCCTCTACAGTGTAAATGTCTATTCATCATATACGATTACAGTTTGCTCCGTGGCAGGCCCACGTGGTTATAGGCTCGTATTTGTATAATGAAATTTTCACAATAAAGGTTTTTAAAAGAAAACATGGTAGTAGTATATACATTGGTAAAGTTTTTAATAATAGTGACTGTTTTAGAATCATTAAAAGGCAAGTGAAATAAAGCAGACCAATTACATGAAGGGTAAAAGGTATAATACGAAGGAACGCAGTAAAGATAAATGGTCAAGGGCTGTTGTGTTTTCTATTCCTGCAACATAAAGTGATCGATAAGAATCTCATATTCAGGCGTATCGGCGTCTAAGACAGCAGGTCGACCCTCTTTTGCTCAACGGCTCCGTCATGGGACGAAGAAACGCTCTTTTTCTCGAAAAAAGAATATATTTTACTTGCAGGACAGTTGTAAAATTTCCGGGAAAGTACATTAGCCTGGAACATTATAACATATATTTAAGAAAAAATAATGTTCGGAAGTAATGAAAAGCGTAATTTTTAGGTCATATGACCAAGCCTTTCATCATTACAATAAGAAAAGTAAAATGAACCAATGAAAAGTTTTATTAACAAGTCACATGACTTGTTATGCTTACGTTACGCGCTGCGCGCCCCGGATGACTTCCGGATGCGCTAACGCGGCGCGTCATATGACGCATTACGCGACAACGCAGGTACAGAATATAGTCAAAATGTCTCCACCAACCAGCGGTCGGAACACAACCCCTTTCAGCAGGCTAAATAGTTCTGTTAAATGACAACAGAAGGGACAGGCAACAAGAACCATCAGTCAAAGAGGGGAGGGCTAGTTCTTCTCTACCGGGTTACATTGGGGCGCTACCGGAACTGATCGAATTGGTAGTCTACAGTGTTTCTGGATGTTTCAGACTGAAGCTGGGGTTAGCATGAGAGCAGCACCATTTCGTAGCTCCGTCGTGGCCATTCCGCAACCAATCATGGCAGCCGCTCTTTATCGTTATTTTGGGCGGGGTGGGTGGCGGAGCCGAGCTGTTTTGCAGCCATCATTGTGTGGAGTTCAGTTCATCTCACTAGTTTTGTATTTGTCATGAGGGGTTGTTCCTAATGTTTCTATTTTAGCGAGGTCAAAAAGAGATCCCATTAGTGGCCTACTGATTTTGCTCGATTCCTTTTCTTTTTTTTTACACGATTTTTCGTTATCTGCAAAGACTAAACAGAGTATTGCGACTCTGTGTTTGTTTGTAAATAGAGAATGAACCAAAGAGAACTAATTCTAAAACAGTAAATACTTGGATAACAATCAATCAAATGGAGAGAGAAGCAGGCACGACGGATTACAACGGGGGCAAAGGCCTGCGTTAACTACCTTTCACTATCTGCAAAGAGAGAGTACTCCTAATAGAAATGAGGGGGGGGGCACCATTCAAAGCAGATCAGTGTGCATAAACACGAAAATGTTTTCACTTACCACGTACTTGACATTCGACAGCTTATGATATTTGCTATTAAAAAACCATTGAAATTCACTGAAAAAACCATAGGTTATAGACCATATATAGTTAGGAATTAGCATTTACAAAACCTTGAAAATTCACTGAAAAAACCATAGGTTATAGACCATATATAGTTAGGAATTAGCATTTAAAAAACCTTATTTTACTCACACAAAACCATTGAAATTCCATATGTAGTTAGTTGCACTAACTATATATCGCGCACCCGCAATCCACTGCTGATCATGTCACATATTACATCATTCATGACATGGTCAGTGACATCACTGATGACATCACTGATGACATCTCAAATGACATCACTGATGACATCACTGATGACATCTCAAATGACATAACTGATGACATCACTGATGACATCTCAAATGACATCACTGATGACATCTCATTTGACATTACTGATCACATCACTGATGACATCATTCATGTGATAATACGATGAACCTCTTCAGACTCTAATATAACCTTAGATACACTCAGTGTAAACAGACACTCATAGACTGTCACTCATCCATGGAGTTACTCAGACACTTAGTCAGTCATGCAAAAAATCAATCACACCTCCATTTCCTCAACTATACAGTTATACACACCTTACTTATTCAAACATATACTAAAACATATTTACTCACTTATACAATCCTGGATACAAGTTCACAATGATCCATACAGCCACTCACACATTCACTGGCTCTTATGCACAGTTATTTATATATGTCAACTCTCACATGTACTGTGTTTTACATATGTACTTACTTTGACATGTAGCACTGAGATATCCATTCACTCACCAATACACTCATGCACACAGTCAACCGCCCATACAGCTGTTTCCACATGCACTTTTGAACCCATACATCTAGTCAATCAACTGCTCACACATCTATGCAGAGAGTCATACACCTCCCAGCCACCCAGACACACACTCAGTCTCCCATACAAATGCTTGGGCAACCAATCAATAACCCATACAGTTAATCATATAGCTAATGATCAACACATGCAGCAGTTTACAGAACAACAGACATAATGATGCACAAATTAAGACAGTTTAGTCACTAACCCATGCACTCAGTGAGACACATTTAATCAGTCACTCATACAGTCAGCCATGCCCCTACTAAATCCTTCATCAAGACACTTATACATCCACTCATTCTTCAATATGTAAGACATATTTTAACTTTACAGAATTATACAGTCACTGGATGTAGTCATCAGTGATGTCATCAGTGATGTCATTTGAGATGTCATCAGTGATGTCATCAGTGATGTCACTGACCATGTCATGAATGATGTAATATGTGACATGATCAGCAGTGGATTGCGGGTGCGCGATATATAGTTAGTCCAACCTTTAGAAGTATTTAAATAGCATGTGTAATGCCCTGATGTTGTAGAAGGACCGTCATGAAAAATAATAATAGCTACAGTTGCAAAGGTTCTTCCTGATATCGATAACTGAGAAGCCACGAAATTTTTAATAGAAGTTGTCAATTTAGTTCCATCAGGTCTACATCGTTGGAACATTAAAATGACATAGTGACCATAACTTTGTAGAAATAATGTGGACAGCATTATAAACTTACATTGGGTACACACCATATTGTGATCCGCTGCTTTAACTAGATTATTAAAAGGCACTGATTTGCAGTCTGGTAAAGTCAAATATATAAATCTTTCAGAGTCTATTCAAGTAGTACTTGATGAAGCACAGTTATCACAGTCATGTTGCCATTGATATATCTACTCCTTCATCTTCCAATACATCAAACATATACATTAAAAATTCCTGACAATCCTGCTGAATTATCTGTGAAAATTGATTTTGACCTGAACATATGTCTAGAAGATTTCTAATTTCTGAAACACTTTCTATTTTTGCTCTATCACTACTACATTTCTCTAACACAGAATTCAATAAACAGCACATTGTTTGTTCCCGATTTTCGACAATCTGTTTTTGTACATTTTTAAGAAAAAAACCAACATTAACTACTACATTAGCATAGCAGTTGACACCAGAACTGTTTTCAAACTGAAATCCAACAACATCTTCAACAGAATCCTTTTTCTTTCTCTTTACAATTAAACTTTTATCTACTTTTTGCCTTTTTGCTAATACCTCACTGCAATTAATCTCATTTCTTCTTTTTCGGCCTACCACACGTTTTTCAAACAGAGGATATTGAGGCAAATGTGGAGCATACTCTCTTCTTAACCTATTGTATTCTTTAACACAATCTAGATGAGCACAAATCTTTGTTTCATCACACTCAATAAAGTGCAATCCTGATAAAGTTCTGACTCGTGATAATGCCACATATGCCATACCCTCTTTAAACACAGAACTTCCAATGTTCACCAAAGCACTATCTACACTAAAACCTTGAGATTTATGAATTGTCACTGCATATGCAAAAACAAATAGAAAACTGTTTTCGGCGAACATATAAGTCTTTCACGAGCAAAAATCTAGCTGAACAACAACAAATTTGTTCTATTTCATCAATGCCATCAAATTTAATTTTTAAAATTTCAATTTCATCTCTATTTTTGTAATTCACAAAACCAACAACATGACCCATTGCTCCATTTACCAGACCTCTTTCAACATTTAAATTCCTTCTCAAAATGATACGACAATTCAAACACACATTCAGAGTCTTTTCAAAACCAGCAGTTTTAGATATAGTCTTCTCTAATGAATCCAATTTTGATTTCAAATTTTCAGACAAAACAATTGTTGCTCCCATATGCTCTATTTTATCTGTAGCTTCCAGTTTCACTATCTCTTCATTTTCTAAATTTAACATTTTATTGTTGAACATGGAACATTCTTTCAGAGTTGGCATCAAACATATGCCAGATTTCTTCTCGTTAATTTTCTTAAAAATATTCTCTGGAAGAATGTTTTCATTTGGGTACAAATTTGAAATTAACCGTCCATGTAAAGCTTCTTTCCCTTGCTGACTTATTTTTCCGACTCTTATATCTTGTAAAATATTTTTATAATCTTCATCCTTTGCCTGCCGCATATTTTGAAGCAGTTCTGCATATTTGAAGTTTAACCATATATAAACGTTTCCAATGCTTCCTAGGCACTTCCTGGTATCTTCATGCGTGAGCATTTTGAACACAGGTTCTCCTTTCACTGGAGTCAACTGCAGAAGATCTCCAAAAACAATAATATGTTTTCCTCCAAATAAAACATCATAGTCTGTTCTAAGAATTTCTTGCATTCTCAAATGCACAAAAGCAAGCATTATATTTGACACGATGCTTACTTCATCAATGATAAGAAGTTTCATTTTCTTCAGGACTCTCGAAACTTCGGAACACGCATCTCCAGATAGCTTGTGATATTGCAATTTGTTATCATGCTCCACTGGCAGCATCAGTAAACGATGTAAAGTAATCCCTTTAATATTATGTGCTGCCAGCCCAGTTGGAGCGGTAACAACACAAGACAGCGGTGATTGAGTCCTTTTCTGCAGATAAGATGCAATTGCTTTAATCAGAAAACTTTTTCCAGTTCCCGCTTCTCCACTCACATACAGTCGGACAGGCTTAAATGATGTACATGAGCACTCTTTCTTCTCATGACTCAATCCATGTTCAACCTGTTCTGTGACTTCGTCATATATCTGTTTCTGCTCAAGGTTTAATTTTTTCACCAAATCTTCTAAATTAATTACATCCTCTTGAGCTTGCTCCATAGCTCTTTCCACCTCATCCATGGCAGTGGCAGCCTCATTTTGAATAATTGGTCCTCCTAGTGGATCCTGACTCAATGAAGTAGAACTCTGACTGTCTTGAGAACTGTCTCTAGAAATCTCTGCAGCAATTGTGGCTTCTTGCTCTATTTCTTCATTCAACATTTGCAGATAATTTGGAAAAACAGGACATTCTATGGTATGCATTAAAAAAATCTTCGTAACAGAGAAAATCTCCAAGTAGTTCCTCTTCTGTACGCCATGGTTTAAAGAGTTGCAAGAGAGCCAAATAGTAAAATTCCCTTTTGTCTGGATTTTCGCAACTCAATTTTCGATGATTAATCAAATGACCTTTTCTCTGTTTCACTAGACATCCTTCACATCCAATGACAGCATATATTCCATTATTGATATCTTCCCTGATGTTCCTCTTATAAATATAGCTTTGCAGAACTTCATAGAGACAAGCGTTCTCAAGGTGAGGACTTCTATTTGGATAGTATGTATCCAACATGTTTGTCTTCAAAATATCTGTACTTTCTGGTTCTTTCTCCGCCAAATACTCTATTTCTTGTACAGATTTCAAAACTCTGTTTCGTGTTGCAGCAAAGCCTAGCCTCACCCAAATGATGGTTCTAGATTTGGCCTATAGGCTTGCTGATGACAATCAATCAGAACATTCATATGCTCCAATTTCTCGATGCGACAACATCTTCAGACTGTAATTGTATAATTTCTTGCTTAGACTCTTTTCATGTGAAATGTCCTCCCACATTTCCTTCAGTTCTGTCTTTTCTTTTTTTGTGATGTAAGACGTCACATATCGAGCCACAGCAATAGAGTTGTCAGCAACGAACTGAATATCCATGTTAGCATTCCACATGGACAAAATCACTGGGTTGTAGTCGTTGATGTACTTGAACTCTTCGTTTCTTTTTAAATTGTATGTATTTTTTGGTGATTTCCTCGTCACAGTATGTCGCACAGAAGACATCAAATTATTTACTCTTCCTTTAGAAATCACTGGTCGTGGAAAGCCGAAACGACATTTTGTGTAGAACTTGTCCTTGTTTCTCAACGATGGGATTGAAAGCGTAAAACTTGTTGCCTTAAACTGTTTTCCTCTGTAGTTTTCGGAACAGCACATGTTGAATACTCTTCAATGAAACTCATCACTGTTTCATCCGAATCTGTTCCAAATTTGGGTGCATCTTTAATCCACAACAACATATGTATGTGAGGAGCACCTCTCGCTTGATACTCCTTTCTCCAAAAGAAATCCAAAACCTCTCCAAGGGGAGGATTTTTTTTGTTGGTAATAAAAGACATCATAGCTTCAAATCTATGATTGAAATGTCTGCATACATTCACTGGATCCAAAGAACACAGTTCTCCAGGTGTTTTGAATTCTATATTTTGTATATTTGCATTTGCCTCTCGTAGAAATTGAAGTAAGTCGTCCCATGCATACTCAGCACAGCTAAGAGTGAGGAACCATGTAGGAGTTCCTAAGTTTCTTAGCATACATTTCAATTCCCCATGACGACGGTACCATTACTCATTTGTACCACGCTGACATGCCATGAGATTGATTAGATGAGATTCCAAAATATTATCTTGCAGATTCACTTTCTCCATAAAGTCCCTCGCCGAAACATTTTGCAGATGTGCTCCACTTTTCAGTATATGGTTTACTGCATAAGAAAGCCCAGACAAGTCACTTTCATACAGTAGATGAAACAAATAGGGAATGCATTGACGAAACCTTGGATCTTCAGCATATAATCTTACAGTTCGATATTCAGATGCAGGAATTTGAAGTGGACGATCGTCATATCGTCCACCTCGACCTGTTGGAAATAGCTGTGGAAAACAACGAGCTTCCAAACTTTCTTCCCATACATTAATGGGACTTCCTTTTGCTGCTTTCATTTGAAACAATTCAATTGCATTCCCCATTACTTCTTTGGAATGCAAAGGATGAACAGTATAATGTTCATATATTTCTTCACTTCTAGACACATCAACTTTTTCAATTTGGCCGCCTGAACAATCACTGTCTTCATCTGCAGCTGTTTCCTCTGCTGCAACACATACATCTTTGTAATACTCATTGTTTTTGACTAAATACAACGTTGCCTTTTTGACTTTCCTAACATCCACTAAATCTTGCCAGATTTTCTTACTCTTTGTCGGAACCCCATTAACTAGAATAACTAAAGGTCCCTCTTCTACTTTTTCTATACCAATTGTATCAATATTTTTTTTAAATCAAGAGGCAAATAAACAACTCTTCCCTTTAATCCTCTCTGCAAATCTGTAGGAGGCAATTTCCCTATCTTTGGCTCCATGCGAACAATTGCCTGAAAAGGGTGGACACATTGAATCAAAATAGACTCATATGTATTTAAATCCATCAATTCACGGGGAATGTCTACCAACTCCAGATTATTATAAACAGCTCTAGCAGGCATTCTGTTTTGATTTAATTTATCATAACAATATTTACAAATACGCTGATCAGAACTCAAATCAAAACAATTCTCCACCCACAAATAAGTTGCAAAATCCTTCCACTCATAATTATTCATCTTTTCACTTTTTACGTATAAATCAACTAATCTAGTTTGAAGCTTATAATGACTTCGTCGACAACACACACAAGTAAAATTCGGCCTTTCACATGATTTCACCTTAAACCTGGTAATTTCCTGCTCAAACTTTTCTGTACTTGAAATCTGTACAGTGTCTTCCACATTACCTTGAATTGCTGTGTCAATTTCTACACTATCATCTCTTTCACCAAAATAACAAATCTCAATTTCTTCACAAATCTTCTTCACATCTAATTCAGTTCCATGCAAAAGAGCACTGTTTAATTGTTTAAGCTTAAGTGCTGGACTTTTTGCATAATACAACATTCTCACTAATTTCCTCATTTTGGTATGATGCACTGCTAACATCCTAAAATGATGAAAAACACTCTGACAGACTTTTCTAGAAAGACAAGCCAGTGAATGGCCTTGCAACCCTGCGTTTTCTCTCACTCTGCAAGGATCTAAGTCTTGCAACAACTTCACTTTCTGCTTTAGACTTTTCTTACTATATGTACGTAAGAAATTACAAAACAAATCAATTGATTCCTGTCGCACACTACAAATACAACTACACTTCCAAGTGTACACTGGACCCTTAGTATGTCTCCCTAAAACTTCATCAGTTAACACCTCTTCTGGTTCTCTAGGCACAAGTTTCTCTTTTTCAATTGGACAACCGTCTTTCACTTCATACGCTCGATCACTGGTGTCAACTGCATGCACTAAATCATTCTCCTGGAAGTAACTCTTCTCATTAAAAAATGGCTCACAACTTGAACTGTGCATCCATTCTCCAGAAAAAACTTTACAAAAATTAGTCCGATTAATTACTCTTTTCCATCTACTGTTTGATTTGAAAACATCAATTGTCTTGTTAAGTGTCCTAATTCTATTGATTATTAAAATAAATATTTTTTTCTTAACTTCAAAAGCCTGATCAACAATCTTCTCTACATTTTTCTTTTTCTTATAAAAAGCAGCTCTCTGTTTACCTTTCCTAATGTTTTTTAACAAATTTAAAACCACCCTATTGCGAAACATTCGTTTACGAATGTCTCTAAACTGATTCTGCCTTCTATTCCTATACATATTATTCTCTCCTGCTCCAGTTGTAGGAGGTTATCTCCTTCCTTTTCAAATTTACTCTCTCATTCTCTTTTTCTACATGCTGTCCATCATTTTTTGTTTAAGTATATATGTTCCGTATAAAAGACTTACGGCCACATGCATCAACCTATTTAGGAAGTGCAAACGGTGCAAATCGGTAAATTCGGCCGTTTGCGATTCCTAAATAAGTTTTTGGGATGCATCATACATTTTTGTGAAAATCGCTATTTTTAACGATTTCCAAAAATGCGATTGCTTTTAAGGAATCGCAAATTTGCGAATCCTTAAAAGCAATGCATGATTGTTTTTCAAATTGCAAATTAGCAAATAGGGGGTGCAAATTACCACGAGGTTGAACCTCGTGGTAATTTGCGAAAAGTTATGGAAATGCTCAAAAATGCATTTTTTAAACTTTTATGTTACAGACACACATGTCCTTAGGACATGGAGGACATGTGTGTGTGAAACATGCACTTTAAAATACATTTCAGGGGTGCGGGGTCCTTTGGACCCCCCCTCTGCACCCTTGCAATGCATCAACAAATTGCGAATTGCAAAAAAAAAATGCAAAACGGCATTGATTCCTATGGGCCTCTAGGCCCATAGGAATCAATGTAATGCCATTCCTTAATTGCGATTCGCAATTAAGGAATCGCAAATTCCGAAAATTAAGAAATCCTAAAATAAATTAGAATTTGTTGATGCATAGGATTTTGCAATTCCTAAATTGCGATTCCTTAATTTTCGCAATTTAGGAAAAGCAAAATCCTACAATGATGCATGTGGCCATTAGTTGTCTTACCAGGAGCTTGGTTCCTGTTTTTTGAAGTATTTGTTGTGGAAGAGTGCTGTAATTCCGTTGCTGTTTTTGTTTTTTGGCGGTTATGTTGTTTTCTTTTCCTTTCCCTTGAGGGCATCTTTGCTTACTCTTGAAATCTTGATTTCAATCTGTGTTAAATAAAAAAATAGCACATTATAGACCACTATTACCAAACAACAAAGCAATGACAAAAAGCAAACGATCTATTCAGGGTTACAAATCAGGTGAGGATTCTCCAGGGGTGCACAAAAGGTGAGGCCTGTATTGAAGAGTACAGTGGAAGACAGCTATGTCCACAGGTACAAAGAAGATGAGACCTGTGTCTAAGAGTCCAGTAGGGGATAGACTTCATGAAGTCTAGTCCACTGCACTCTTATACACAGGCTTCACCACCTATGCTTCCCGGGAAAGGCCTCTCTCCCACTACAGTCTTGATCATAACCCTCACCTCCCCTGTCCCTCTGGACATGTCTCACCTCATCTGCACAATCTACTTCCTATTCTCAGGGAACACATGTGACATAATTGTGAAAAGGTCAAATTTATTTATGTAATCATGCACACACTATTTATTCTTTATCAAAAATGTAGAATTCATTGATTAGTCCCAAAATCGATTTTTCAATAACATTTTAGAAACACAGTGCAGGTCCTACTATTTAAACTTTCTCAAAAATGTAAAACTCATTAAATAATTTGCATCAAAAATATTTTAGTAGTGTAATGAAAAGCTTATACATATGACCTTTTCATTGTTTTTCAAATGCTATTCTAAAAAAAAATTATAAGGCCTAAGCAGGAATACTCATGTGATGAAGCCTGTCCAGGGAAGCACAAAACGTGAGGCTTGTGTCCAAGAGTGCAGTGGACAGGACTAAACTGGAGTAGAGTACAAGAAAAAGATGACCCTCATTTATAAAGCCATGCGTCAGTTTTACACTACTGATGCGTCACTTTTTGTGACGCATTGGCGGCATGAAACATGTGCCTTGTTGCACCATATTTAAAAAGTGACGCATGTAGGTAGATGCGTCATTTTTTAAACCTCTGCGCCACATTATACCTCTGTCAAGTGTAATGTACACAGAGGGGTAATTTCTCCGCAAAAAAACCTCGTAATAATGACGCAGTGAAATCTATAAGATTTCACTGCGTCACTTTTAGGACACTGTTACATCAAAATCTTGCACCTGCCTCACAGCAGGGATAAGACTGAGGCAAACACTTTCACATGGAGCTTTCCCCATGTGATAGGATTCTGACACCTAAGCAGGAGTGCAGATGAGATGAAGACTGTCCAGGGGAGCACAAAAGGTGAGGCTTGTGTCCAAGAGTGGAGTGGACAGGACTAAACTGGAGCAGTGTGCAAAAAAAAAAGAACCTCATTTATGAGGCCCTGCGTCAGTTTTGCACTGCTGATGCGTCACTTTTTGTGACGCATCGGCGGCATAAAACATGTACCTTTTTGCGCCATATTTAAAAAGTGACGCATGTAGGTAGATGCTTCACTTTTTAAACCTCTGCGCCACATTATACTCAAAAATGTAAAAGCCATTCATTTTCCCCAAAATCGTTTTTGACATCACATTTAGGAAACACAGCACAGGTCCTATGTACAAGCATTCCATGTCATTACTGAAACCTCACTATTTTACAAAATACAATTCCTCTATGCAAACAAACTCAATATGCTTCCTACACTGAGTTAACACAGGTAACATCATTGTAAAGAGTCAAATTGACGCCTGTGTCTAAGAGTGCAGTCGGGGATAGGCTTCATGAAGCCTAGTCTACTGCACTCTTAGACACAAGCCTCAGCACCTACGCTCCCCAGGAAAGCCCTCTCTCCCACTACAGTCTTGAACAAAGGCCTCACCTCCTCTGTACCTCTGGACATGCCTCACCTCATCTGCACAATCTACTTCCTAATCTGAGGTAACACAGGTGACATCATTGTGAAAGGGGCAAATTTATGTCTTTAAGCATGCAAACACTCTTTATTCCTACTCAAAAATGTAAAACCCATTCATTTTCTCCAAAATCGTTTTTGACATCACATTTCAGAAACACAGCACAGGTCCTATGTACAAGCATTCCATGTCACTACTGAAACTTCACAATTTTACAAAATACAATTCCTCTATGCAAAGAAACTCAATGAGCTTCCTACACTGAGTTAACACAGGTAAGACTGTCCAGGGGAGCACAAAATGTGAGGCTTGTGTCCAAGAGTGCAGTGGACAGGACTAAACTGGAGTAGTGTGCAAAAAAAAAAGAACCTCATTTATGAGGCCCTGCGTCAGTTTTGCACTGCTGATGCGTCACTTTTTGTGACGCATCGGCGGCATAAAACATGTACCTTTTTGTGCCATATTTAAAAAGTGACGCTTGTAGGTAGATGCGTCACTTTTTAAACCTCTGCGCCACATTATACTCAAAAATGTAAAAGCCATTCATTTTCCCCAAAATCGTTTTTGACATCACATTTAGGAAACACAGCACAGGTCCTATGTACAAGCATTCCATGTCATTACTGAAACCTCACTATTTTACAAAATACAATTCCTCTATGCAAACAAACTCAATATGCTTCCTACACTGAGTTAACACAGGTAACATCATTGTAAAGAGTCAAATTGACGCCTGTGTCTCAGAGTGCAGTCGGGGATAGGCTTCATGAAGCCTAGTCCACTGCACTCTTAGACACAAGCCTCACCACCTACACTCCCCAGGAAAGCCCAAACATGTACCTTTTTGAGCCATATTTAAAAAGTGACGCATGTAGGTAGATGCGTCACTTTTTAAACCTCTGCGCCACATTATACTCAAAAATTTAAAAGCCATTCATTTTCCCTAAAATCGTTTTCGACATCACATTTAGGAAACACAGCACAGGTCCTATGTACAAGCATTCCATGTCATTACTGAAACCTCACTATTTTACAAAATACAATTCCTCTATGCAGTAAAAACTTTTTACCAAGCATTATCAAAAAGCATGACACAAAGCAACATTGAAAAACCACAATTTGCTTCCAAATCTTCTCCATAGAGTATACAAGTCTCTATGTATATTAAATGAATCATAACTCACCTTTACAAATGCTCTAGGAGATTCAGAACAGTGTCAGATACACACACCAATATTTCTTTAGCAGAGCAAAAGGTATGTTCTCCAGGCACTGCAACCATTAATGGCACAGAAAACCTCTGTTTCTACACACATATTGCTCATGGTAACCAATCAAAACTCTTCCCTCTGTATTTTCAAACCAACATCCTTCCCGTCTCAGCCCTTTCTACCTGTTACCATAGCAACTCCCTCCTCACTGAGCTCTCAGGGTTTAAAAGTTTATTCTACAATGTTGCAAATCACCTCTGCAAGGATGTTTGACCTGCGAATACACCAGCTTATCTGGTGCAATGTTTCTTTAAATGACTTTTTTTTAACCATTCAAATTACTTCTTACACAGAACACAACCATGCACCCTAACTTTCAGTTTTCAACTATCTCAATCTACCAATCATTGCTTGTGATTCAAGAGCACTGAAACTCCACAGGTTTTTTTTGCAAACTCCTACTGTTCCAACTGCCATTTTATTCCTACACTTCATCTGACTGCACCAGAACCTCCTCTACCATGTATTCTGTCTGGATTATTGGACATAGCTATATCCACTGGGCTCAAAGGTATGCAGCTACCAGAAATTTTCACAACCTTGATTTACCAAATGTGAACATTAAATGGATTGGCCAGAGAGGATTGAGATGTCACCAATTGATACCATTGGTGAAAAACTTTTTGCATTTGCCACACCCTAACCTCATAATTCTGCACTGTGGTGGAAATGACTTAGGCACTTTGACTGGGGTAGGTCTGGAAATGCTTTTAAAGGACACCTTTGAACAATTGATGGCACTTTTTCTTCAAACTGCCTTGGTATTTTCCAATATATGCCAAAGACAGAAATGGATAACAAAATAGAGGTTGGATTGATGCACAGCTGGTTTGACCAATAGTTCTTGAGATTGCAATGCTTTGGATGTGTAGAAAAATTGTTAAGGTGCTCCGTCAGGCGGCGCCGAGGGCCCCGCGGCGTCAACGAATACGTAAATAACGTGAAATTAGAGAATCTCTAGTTCCATCCCTGCACAGGCACACTTGTTGTTGTCTTGATATCTAAATAAAGACTTCCAATCAAAAAGGTTTTTTTGAACGTTTGTTTTATATTTTAGATCATCTTAGTTTTTTTGAGTTCCCAAGTGGTATGATACATTCAAATTCATAATGTCAAATTGTACTTCAGGCAATGTCCTTTTGAACATATCCAATGCATTTCGGGCATTGATTTCATGCCCTTCGTCAGGGAAAAGACACTGTGAAAATAACATGGGGAACTGTTAGTGTGGATCTTAACAGAATCATTTATACAATACGTGCTGTATCAACAAACAATATAATTGAACATGGGTATGATGCATAATACGGTTCATAGTGCTCGTGCATGTATGATACATTGATTCTTAACAAACTATGTTGTCTTGCAGTGATTCTAGGTGAGTATATGTTGTGAGGGGTAAACCAAAGGGTGACGTGTCACTTACGTGCCTGCCTTGGGAAAATGAATCGGGTTCTGGAAAAAGTGAAAGAAACGCAGTCAGTGCGTGCTGTTCGAGTCTATGAGTAAAACGGTCAAAGTGATCGGCAATCAGGTTCAGTAACTGACCTTGAGTTCGGAGAAACGGGTTATGGAGATGGCTGCTCGTCTTCACGGGACGCCGGTGCAGCTGGTTCTGCCCGCGTTTTCATGTTTGAAAAAAGTCTAGTCATGTGACATGGTTCACATAGTAGAAAGACTGCCATGAACGAAAAAATCTAGTGGAAGTGTGTGTGAGACAGAAATGGAACTGGTCCAACCAATTTTGTCCACAATTTGAGAAAGCACGGAAACATGTGAATAAATCTGTTTCTGCTTACATGAGAGACTATGGAATGGGTTCAATATACAACAACAACTTGCGTTACAACATGCAATATATCTACAGAGGAGATGGTGTGCACTTCTCAGATGAGGGGAATAGAATATTCCTCCTGAATTTAAGACTGTGCATTGGTACCTACTTGTAGGTACCTAAATCAGCCACAGAACCCAAAAGCTCTTTTCAGAGCTACCCTACCTCTGATCACTCCAAACGATTATCTTTTTCTAACTTTTTTCACTATTTTTCACCAAAGTACGCTCCCCGGTACGCTTCCCCGTGGGGCGTACCGGGAGCTCCCCCCGCGAAAAATTAAATTTTATTTTTTTTATTTTTCGCCTATATGGGCCTCCTAAGACTCCCTCAGAAAACCTAGAGGGTCAGTGAGTGCCTACGATGCCCCCTTATACCCATTCCCAAAGTTGTTTGTCCTCCATTTTCTGTCTCAAATCTACCGAAACACAAAATGGAGAACTCCCGTAGCGCTGCCGGTAAGCGTACTGGGGCGCGCACTGGGAAGCGCTCCCAAAATGTTTTTAAAGTTAATTTACATAAAAACCACCGGAGACACTTTCACCAAATATAGAATAGGCCATACTACATACCAGTCCCTACCATTTTCCCAAATTTGGTGGAATTCCATTGAATCATTTGGCCTGTAGCCCTCTCTAAATATCCTGAGGTGAATTACTTGACAAAAACACATCTGAAGTGTTAGAATTTACAACCAATTAAAATGTTACTTTCATTTTCTACTATTATTTCATGACATTTGATTGGTTATGTACATTAATATATATAAAGAAAGAGAGGGAAACACAGCCATTTTGACTACTACTTCCTGAAGTACATTTCAAAAGCATTTCCACTGAGAACTTAAACTTCTTTTTGAAAGGTAAGATGTTATTTTGAAAACTGAAGTATGTTGTGCACTTTAAGTTAATTTGGAAAACACTTTCTGATAGTTATATACTATCCCTCTGTAATAGTTATAGATTGAGATACACTTCTCTGTTATAGTTATGGATGGAGTTAGGCTTGTCTTGTATAATTATAAATTTACTTAGGCTTCATGATATACACTTTTTTATATTTCTACTTCCAGCCTGATACCATACACTGCCCAAAGATAACTTCACTGTTAAAAAATAAAAACTACCTGACTGAACTTAAACCCAACAGTGCCCTATCTCTACTGATATATTTATTTTTTATGCAAATTACAGCAAGAAAATGGAAGGAGAGCAAAATATTTCCTTCGAAATTATTATGGAGAGCAACAATGAACAAGTTATTGAACCCAATGATGACTTAGAATTCATGGATAAATCACGGGACTATGAATTAGTTCAATGTGTGGAAGCGGTAGATTCGCTAATTCAAAATGAGGACATTTCCGACAATCTGTTATTAGAAGTTCTATCAAATTTCGAAAAAGAATCTGAAAAATAAATTTATATTTAATAATTCTAAAATTGTTTGAGACATTTTTCATTTTTATATGTAATTCATAAACTAGTACCAAATTTATTATAATGTAAAGTCAGATTTATAGTATACTGTGCAACTTTTTTATGTTACATAGTAATTTTGCTCATAGATACTTCCTTTCTCCCAATATATTATCTCCAATGTGTATTTGACATCTCTTTTTCATCTCCTGCCTCCATGTTGTTTCTGCTTTCCTGACAGACTATGATATGGATTCCATATACCACAATAACTTCTGTAACAACATGCAAATTATCTACAGAGGAAAAGGTGTACATTAAATTTAAGACTCAGCATTGGTACCTACATGTTGGCACTTAAAAACACCCAAACAACACAACAACTCTATTCAGAGCAACCCTACCTCTAAGCACTTTACATTTTTATTTTAGTGTTTCACTGAGTTTTCCCCATGTGTGGGGCGGGGAGGTGTATGTGGGGGATGTGTGGGGTGTGTCTGTGAGGTGTGTGTGTGTGTGTGTGTGACTGAGGGGGGATGAGGTGTATAGGTGTGTGTAGGTGTGTGGGGTATGTGGGTGTGGGTGGGGATGTGGATGTGTAAAGTGTGTGTGTGGGTGTGGGTGTGTGGGGTGTTTGGGTGTAGGTGGGGGTGTGGGTGTGTGAGGTGTGTGTGGGGTGTGTGTGGATATGGGCGGGTATGTGTGTAGGATGTGTGTGTATGTGTGGGATGTGTGGGTGTGTCTGTGAGGTGTGCGTGTGTGTGTGTGTGTGTGGGGGGAGGTGTGTGTGTGGGATGTGCGAGGTGTGTCTGTGAGGTATCTGTGTGTGCGTGTGTGTGTGTTGGGGGGGTGAGGTGTGTGTGTGAGTGTGTGTGTGTGGGATGTGTGGGTGTGGGTGTGGATGTGTAAGGTGTCGGTGTGGGGGTGTGGGGTGTTTGGGTGTGGGTGGAGGTGTGCGTGTGTGAGGTGTGTGTGGGGAGTGTGTGGGTGTGGGGGTGTGGGGTTGTGTGCGTGTGGGTGTGTGTGGGACATACTTGTAGGTACCTAAAACAGCCACAGAACCAAAAGCTCTTTTCAGAGCTACCCTACCTGTAATCACTCAAAATGATTATTTTACACTATTATTTTCACTATTTTTCACCAAAGTACGCTCCCCGGTACGCTCCCCGGTGCGCGTACCGGGCGCCCCCCCGCGAAAATCGAAAAAAAATTAAAAACATTGTTTGTCCCGCGGGACCCTTTTATGGCCCCCACATCAAATCTAGGGGGTCAGGGGGGTGTACCCTGCCCCTTTTTGGTCATTTCCCCCTTTGTTTTTTGCCACCTCTTGTGTCTCGATCCTACCGAGACACAAGATGGTGGGCCGCTGCGGACTGTTTCGAATGTTTACAGACACCCGAGAGCCAATCAGCTTTCCATGCGCAAGTCGCGTGGCGCGCCCGGAGCGCTCCCCAGTGTGCGTACCGGGGCGCTGCCATAGATATATAAATTTTTTTGAACCTAAATTTCTCAAAATCCTCTGGAGCATATATCTTGAGACATAGCAAAGGCACATTGGGCTACCAGTCCCTACAATTTTGCCAAGTTTGGTGAAAATCCATTCAGCCGTTCGAGCTAAAAGTGCGCCCGACCACCCTATGGAAATTAACATGGGGAAAACACGTTTTGGGACCCCCTTTTATCTCGGCCCCCACTTGACGAATCCCCCCCAAACTTTCAGAGAAGGAGCGGAGCGCCGCGAGGCAAAGTTGCTGACAAATTCAGACAGATTCCTCAACCGGCGCCAAAGTTATTCCCAATAGAATGTTGCGATTTCCCTATGGAAATCAATCCTAACTATAACTACCTACTGGCAACCGCCAGTAGGTAATATATATATATAATTACAAAAAAGAAGTGACTCAAACAGATAGATTCACCAAAGAACAAAAATATATTTCCACTACAACGTTTCAGCTTCCGCCTTCCTCAGGTAGTTTCAAGATGGTAAGCTTAGTGCCTGCACAGATGACACAGCTGAATTTTCAAAAAGCATCATGAGTGGAGATTCCATTTGGAATGTGGAATCAATGCAGTCCTGAGAGTTCTTGAGATATGCAGTAATCAGGTTGTATTGTCAGTAATATTCAGACCATCATCCTGTCTGGCTGGTGTCTTGTGATCCTTCATCTTCAAGTATATATATAATTACAAATATTCTTTAAATAAAGCCACATATTTCAAGCACTCTGTGAATATGTTCTACTTTATAATTATGCACAAATCAACTAAACATCTAACAAGTCACTCTTAACATGTTTTTCAATGGGAGAAACAAGCTGGCTAGATACTAAATTCATGAAACACACAAAAGGTGATGGCAGGCTGCTTGCAATAAGTCTACTGGCAAAAGCTCAGGGTAGCACTCCAATCTATCGTTCTTTTGCTCACTATGCCACCTCAATTTGGACCTCCCCATATGCAATCAGTCTCTACCCTGCTCCTCATGGAAATAGTCTAGCCCGAGGTCCTCCCTTAACTTGAACACAAGCAACCCAGCTTGGCTCAAGTGCCACATTTCACAGGAACCACATCTGGGCATACCCATGCCACTTGAGTACATGAAAAACACAAAAGATGATGGAAGGCTGTTTGTAATACGTCTACTGGCAAAAGCTCAGGGTAGCACTCCAACCTATTGTTCTTTTGCTCACCATGCCACCTCAGTTTGGAACCCCCATATGCAATTAGTCTCTACCCTGCTCCTCATGGAAATAATCTAGCCCGAGGTCCTCCCCTAACTCGAACACAAGCAACCCAGGACTGGTTTTGCCCTAGATATGGACTCATCAGCCGGTTACAGCTTCTGTCCATTGACACAGTGAGCACATGACCCACATCTGGACATACCCATGCCACTTAGGGCGGTATATGAAACACACAAAAGATGATGGGAGGGCGCTTGCTATAAGTGTAACCACTAACAATAACTCGGTGTAGCACTCCAACCTATCGTTCTTTTGCTTACTATGCCACCAAAATTTGCACCCAGCCATATGCAAATCAGGTTGACCCTTATCCTCATGGGAACAGTCCAGCCCGAACTGCCAAGCCAGATCCTCCCTGAACTGGAACACAACAAAGCCAGGATTGGTTTTGCGCTAGTTATAGGCTTTTCAGCCGGGTGCAGCTTGGCTCAAGTGTCACACTGCACAGGAACCACATCTGGGCATACCCATGCCACTTGAGGCAGTACATGAAAAACACAAAAGGTGATGGAAGGCTGTTTGCAATAAGTTTCACCAGTTGCAATGGCTCGGGGTAGCACTCCAACCCATCATTCTTTTGCTCACCATGCCACCTCAATTTGGACATAACAATATGCACATTAGTCTTGGCCCTGCTTCTCATTGAAACAGTCCAGCCTGAACTGCTAAGTCAGGTCCTCATTGAACAGAAACACAAGAAGCCCAGGACTAGGTTTTGCCAGGTATACCTTGCTTCTAGTGGCACAGTGACCAAAGGACCCACATCTGGTCATATCCTTGCTACTTAGGGTGGTACCTCAACATGTGCATTTTTCAAGAATTGTAGTGTGTATTTGAAAGTGTGGAGACCCAACTGGGCAGATGTTAATCAATCGATGTGAATGATAGTGCCAAATTAGGTATGGGAAAAATTGGTGAAGAAAGCACCATTGCAGTGAGTGGACCCTGGAAAAGATGGAGAGTTGAAAGCAGTGAAGGATGCTTTCTTGAATGTGCTCCCAAATAAAAACTAACTGTACTAAAACTTCCAATTGAATTGAATTGAATTGGCATTTGTAGAGCGCAGCTAATCTCCTGTGAGGGTATCCAGGCGATAGGATCTTGCTAGGGTCAGTCGTAGAGTAAGGTCTTGAATCCCCTTTTGAATTCTGGGAGCGATGGAGCTGTTCGAAAATGGAGCAGAGGGTTGTTCCAAAACATGGCAGTAAGGTAGGAGATGAATCGTCCTCCACTGTGGCTTCAGCAGATGCGGGTGGTGTGTGTAAGGGCGAAGGAGTTCTGGTGTCTGGATGGTTTGTGAAGGCTCGGGTGTTGGTTGATGTATGCTGGTCCTTGGTCGTGGAGGGCTTTGTAGGCTTGTGTCAACATCCTAAATGGGCACCTTTTCTAGATGGGGAGCCAGTGGAGGTTCCTGAGGTGAGGGGTGATGTGGGTTCATCTGGGGAGGTCTAGTATGAGTCTTGCCACGGACTTCTGTATCGTCTGGTGTCTCTTCAGGAGTCAGGTGGTGATTCTTGTGTAGAATGCATTGCTGTAGTCCAGTTGGCTAGTAACTAGGGCTTGATTGGCAATTTTCCTTGAGTTGATGGGGAGCCATTTTAAGATCTTTTAGAGTATGCGGAGTGTGTCTAAGAAGGCAGGGGAGACTGTGTTGATTTGGTGCTTCATGGTGAATTTGCTGTCCAGGAGGATGCCAAGGTTGTGTGTAAGGTCTGTTGGTGTGGGTGTGCGAGTGGGTCTGAGTTTGGAGGGCCACCAGGTGTCGTTCCACAGGGAAGTGTTGTTCCCGAAGATTAGCACTTCCATCTTGTCCGTGTTGAGCTTCAGGCAGTTGGTATTCATTCATTCGGCGATGCTCGTTGGGCAGTTCTGGAAGTTAGTCCTTTTGGTGGAGGGGTCTTCTGAGAACAAGAGGATGAGTTGGTTGTCGTGTGCAAAGTATATGGCATTGATCCTATGGGTTTGACAATGTTCGTGAGGGGCATTATATAGGTGTTAAACAGTGTGGGGATGAGAGATGCACCTTAAGGGACGCAACAGATTATGCTCTTGGGTTCTGTGGTGCACAAAGGTAGGTAAATTCTCTGGGTTTGTCCTGTGAGGAAGGATAGGATCCATTTGTGCATATCTCCCTGGATCCTGATTTGGCAGTCTACTGATGAGTGTGTGATGGGATATGGTGTTGAATGTTGGTGAGAGGAATAGGAGAATAAAGGCTGCTGTTTATCCCCAGTTGAGGAGAGTTCTAAAGTCATTGGTGGTGGTATTCAGGGTGGCCTCGGTGCTTTGGTTGGTGTGGAATCAAGATTGGGAGGTGTCCAGCAGTTTTTTTTCTCTCCAGGTGTTCAGCAATTTGGTGGTTGATGGCTTTCTCATGACTTTGGCGGGGAAGAAGATTAGAGATATGGGGCAGTAGTTCTTGAGTTGGCTGGGGTTATTGGAGAGTTTCTTGAGGAGGGGTCTGACCTCTGCATCTTTTCATCCTTCTGAGAAGACAGCAGTGGTGATGGAAAAGTTGAGAATGGAGGAGAGTCTGCAGTGAACATCCTTACTCCCGAGGTTAAAGATGCAGTGTGGGCAGGTGTCCTTGTGTGTTTTCCGAAGTAGATGGAGCTCATAATGGCTTCAGTGTTCTGAGTGGTGATCATTTGTGGAGGTTGGTGGGTTGGGGTTTGAAGTTACTGTATACAGTGGCTACCTTGTTGTGGAAGCAGTCCCCCAGGGTGTTGCAAAGTCCTGGGATGGGGGATTGTGTTCTCGGTGGCTGATGGGCAGGAGAACCCTCTGACGAGGCTGAAGAGTTCCTCGCTGTGGTTGGCCAATTGCAAGCAGAATCAAGGTGATGCTCTAGCTGATTATTTGGACAGACTTATTTATAGGTTATAACGGTACTCAGGCATAGCTAGTCTGATGTAGTCAGTATGAGGGAGATGGCTCAGTAAGTGGTGAGGATTTTTAGTAGGAATTGCTGCTGAATGTTAAGAATCAATTGACTACAGTGTGTATTGGATGAGAGACTAAGAAGTTAGCAGAGTTACTGACCATTGGGAACCACTGTGTTGCATCACTGGTGAAAAGAAAGAGAATGGTGAATCGAAATTTAAGTCATTGAAGTTGCAAAGTATGCAGCGGTGATTAAATAAACATGGTTGAGAGCGCCATAAAGGGGACTGAGGAGGTCAGGGAGAATGGGGAAACTGATCATTACTAGGCAGAGATATCCTCTGCAAACTTAGTTGTGTTATGTACTGTATCCCAAATGGAGTGTTTCTGCACATATCTCAGGGACAAGGGATTAAGGTACTAACATTATTCTGCAAAAGTTTGAACTGTTTAGAAGAAGTGGGCCCTATTGTCATAACCCCTGATTTATCTGAATTGATTTCACAGATAAAGCCCAAATTATGGTGGACAGGTGCCAACAGTGTGAGATTCATCTCCTCAATGGGGCATGTAAAGTTAAGATTTACCCTCTGAAAAAGCTACCTAGAATAACTCCATCACCACTAAAACTTGAGGCAGAGTAAGGCATCCATCCTGTAATACCAGATTTGATCAAGCAAGAGGTTTTAGTACCTACTGTTAGTAGATGTCACACCAATATGCACGGTGGTGAATGGCATTGTCTACTGGTTAATACAAGACTTTAGGGCTCCGTCCATCACCACCCCCTTTTGTACCGCTTTGGCCACCATAAGTTGGCAGGGTATGCTCAGACGTGAGTCCCTTGCTCACTTTGCCACTGGATTCAAGCAAGCCTGGCTGAAGACGGCTGTAATGCCAGAAACCGGTCCTAGGAAGCTTGAATCCGGTCCAGGGAAGGCATGGATTGGCAGTTCGGGCTGGACTGTTCCCATGAGGCACAGGGTCAGACTGATTTGCATATGACCATATCTGAACTGGGGTGGCAGAGTGTGCTAAAGAACGGTGATGGATTAAACCCAGATCTGTTGACTGGGTGTGAGTGTTTGATTGGTTCGGATGCTCCGTCCATCACCACCCTCTTTTGTACCGCTTTGGCCACCATAAGTTGGCAGGGTATGCTCAGACGTGAGTCCCTTGCTCACTTTGCCACTGGATTCAAGCAAGGCTGGCTGAGACGGCTGTAATGCCAGAAACCGGTCCTAGGAAGCTTGAATCCGGTCCAGGGAAGGCATGGCTTGGCAGTTCGGGCTGGACTGTTCCCATGAGGCACAGGGTCAGACTGTTTTGCATATGGCCATATCTGACCTGGGGTGGCAGAGTGTGCTAAAGAATGGTGATGGATTTAACCCAGATCTGTTGACTGGGTGTGAGTGTTTGATTGGTTCGGATGCTCTATCCATCACCACCCCCTTTAGAAAATCTGAGAATGCATTTGTAAAATGAAAGCAAGGAAGACCTCCATGCCTGCGTTGGGTCTCCGTGGTTATGGGAAACGTTTTAATTTGTAGTATTATGAATTAAATAGATTTTCACTTAAATTGCTTGTACAAAGCAAGGGGAATCAGAAAAGGCCTCTAGCTTAGTACTTCTCAATGGTGGATCCAGTTGCAGTTACGTTTGCATCAAGTGTATGTTCTATGTTGGCTGCCACAATGCTTTTTGAAGCCACTTAAAACGGTGTTATGGTCACCATACACTGTTTTGTTGATACACACCATAAACTGTTGCCATGCCCCACTCTGTGATCGTTCTCACAATACAAGGTCAGCATCTCTCAATGGATTAGTTGTTCTGCTAAGAATGCTATTGTTATCTACTTCTCATATTAACTTGGTTCGCTGTCCGGCTCTGCTTCACTGATGTCTATCGGAAAATATGAAGAATGACATGATTGTATACTAACCGCTGCACAAGTTACTAAACCATGTATTGATTTAAATGATGTGTCCCTCAATGATTGCAAACTGATTTACTTTGTGTACTGCAAGATAGGTGGTAATTTGCAGGGTAGTGGTGCACTAAAGGAGATTCACAGATTATATAGTCAAATGTGAACTAAAAACGAAGTGCTATTGAGGTAGAGAGAGCCACCCTACTCTCTAACATGTGGTCAAAGACAACATAACAAAGTATAATATTTCTCAGGGACATGCTAATATTAAATAACAATCATTGTATGACAGTAGTCCTCTTCTTATTGTGTTCTTTATTGTTGTTTTGTTACGTAGTAAAATCCATTTGCCTTAGTCAACACGTGTTTCGTCACACAAAAAGGAAAATTGTCACGCGACTTCCTCAGGGCTATAATCCTCAATTAGAAATTCCTTAATATTGGTTGTCTAGAAAAAGCTTTGCTCCAATCTGGCCAAGACTTTCCAGTAATAAATGGCCGGCCCATTCCATCTTTAATGTACGCGGATGACGCCGAACTCAAGTGGGGCTACAAAGACTATTAGATGGGTAGGTTGTATTTATGCAGGGGCTGGGATTAAGGGTAAATACGACAAAAACTTTTATTATGAGGTGTGGTAGAGGGAGCAAAAAAAGCAGAGATATCTTTATTGATAACCACAAAATTCATTGTGTTAATACTTTTAGCTACCTAGGTATTTTATTTGACCACAATTCAACATGGGTACATGCGGTCCAAACGAGAAGACTCACCTTCTTAAAAACAACTGCTGCTTTATATAACTTCTCGAAGAAACTAGGTACAAGACCCCCCCAAGTGTTGTTACAAATTTACAGAGCTAAATGTATATCCACGGCCGGCCACGTATGGCTCTGGATTATGGGGGCACTGCAATGTACAACCGCTCCAGTTGATAGAAAATCAATTCCTAAGATATATATTGGCACTCCCCAGAGGCATATCAACTTATGTCTGCCATGCAGAACTGGGTCTCCCGTACCTAACAGATATAATTAAAACAGAGCCAGTGATGCTGTGGCACAGGCTGTGGACAAATGAGGAAACGCATGTAAATCAACATGTTTTTAAGGATGTAATGGGAATGTCGGAGATAATGAATCTGAAGTGATTAAAATATGTTCAGGATTTTCTGAATGACTTAGGACGTCTTAATTTTTATAATGACCCCTGTACTATGAGAACAATATCTAGGAAAGAGCTAAAAAGAAACTGCATGGCACTACTTGAATCACGACGGCTATCGAAAGAAATAGTAAAACCGACTGTAGTGCACTACCAACTGATATTGATTACATCTAGAAAGCAACCCTACCTCATAGTAGTACCCAGCCAATATGAAAGAATATTGTTAGCGAGATTTAGATTAGACATCTTTCATCATCTGATAAGTTTTCCAAAAGCGAAAGAATGGACACGAGAGATACAACTATGTCTCTGCAATGCTATTTCAGAGCAGTCCACAATCCACACTATTTTATTCTGTAAATGTTATACCTTGTTGAGAAAAAAATGACTGTTACCAATTCTAAAGAAATTAGATTTTAAAAAGTGTCGAACATCTTTTTTAGTTTTACAATTTTTAAATAATGAATTTGTCATATGGTGCTTGGTAAACTTTCTGAAAAATGTGGTTAAATGCAGGAAATCTATAATAATATGACAGGGAAACATTTCTAACTAATGAAAACCAGTAATTTTTATTGTAAATTGCGATGTCTTTTTAACTGTGCAAATTGTGCAATTATTGTATTTTTGTTTGTGTGCTTTTGTGATGCTTGTTTATAGTATCGAATAAAGCTTTTCATTAATTAATTCATTAATTCAATATTGTTTGTCATTCACTCCCTTACTATCCAATATGTCAAGTAATAAACGTCAATTATTCGGTGATTTACTTTGTGGATAGTTCCTGTCTCAGAAATGATGAAGGTACTCCAGTAGAAGGTTATGAAGTTTGCACTATAAATCAAGTGGTTGACAGGTGCAGGCTACCAACAGTGAAAACCAAAGTGGCACAGCTTATTGCACTCACCTGGGCTTCCTCAATAGATTGATATTGTGTACATGGACTCAAATATTCATTTGTAGTGACATTTCTCTTTGGGCTCCTTTGGATGTAAAGAGGATTTCTGATGACAGCAAAAATGGGAACTTTATTTAAAATATTTTACATGGTTTGTAATTAGCCTAAAAGATGTCTGTGGCAGTGATGGACAATGATCTTTGAAAGTGGTGGAGCATAATACTTGCCAGGAGTTCATCGTATTTTTTAAACACATTGCATTGGATGCTCTCCATACTTTAAGAATTACATTCAGTGTGACAATGGCAGCATTTTATCATGGGAATCCTTTTATTCTAATAATTACATATGGTATGCTAATACCAGAATTTTGGACTTGATACTGCCCATATACGATGGTTGACCCGTATGTCCAAAAGCACCTCCAGTATTTCAGAGTCAGCATTTTCTTATGGTTTGTTTCCACCCAACCTGCATTTTCAGCCACCATATGCCATGGCTGCCCTATCTATGGCCAAGAATTTCATTAGGCATGCCAGCACCAGCATTTTGCAATGGTTGCACCCATATGAATAAACCTAGACTCTATGGTCCTGAAACAAGTGAGTACACCCAAGTCTGCCACGAGCCAAGATTGTAGAGAGGAGGGAAGAGAAACTCCATGGACCTGGAGGGTACACTGGAATTCCCCACTATATATACTACTGTGCTGTTCAGACTGTGCCACTGCCAAGGGGTTGGGGGGTCGGAGGAGATACCCACCACTCCTGTTGGGACTGGTGAAAATCTAGTAGGCACCCAGGGGAAGCAGGCCCTACTTTTGGCACTCCAATAAGTGAGTGCATCTGATTTTGCACCAGGCCTGGACGGTAGACAGATGGTAAGAGGAGCTCTGTTACGCAGATTATGACACAAGCTCTCCCTGCCTTCTAGATTGATACGCAGTGACAGGTGGGCCCTGCGATGTGACCTACAGAGCAGCTGGGAGGGAATACCTTACCCTCCACCCATGAAACTGCCTTCGTGGTAGAACCTGGGGGATTCCTCATTGAAACACAGCAGCGGTGCGTCCATTGGGGCGTAGGGGCCACCATGGACCCGCATCGCAGCCGCCGGCCGCAATCCTAGTATCTGACTTCTAAATAAAATACAGCCGCCGGCGGGAATTGCGCAGGGGGGGTGGCCTGCTGCAGCTTGAGTGACAGTCCACACTCAGGCTGCAGAAGACCGTAGTGCGCAGTGACAGTCCCGCTGGGGAACTTACAGTGCGCATGATGGAGCAAGGATTCGCATATTACTCGACTTGCTTGGATTCATGAACCTCGAATAACTTATAACAAAATAATTCAACCTGTTTGTTTGACTAATTTCCCTTTATTCTGACATTTGGGGTGTCCTAGTGACGCTTGCATATGTGTTTACTAACTCAATAACGTTTGTATCTAAAATGCTTTTGTGCTACACTTTTTTTATTTACTAATCCAACTTGAGTAGTAAATAAAAAGAAAAAACAGCAAAGCAATTGTGAGACCGACTGGCTTTGTCAATGCGTGTCCTTCTTGCAGTTGTTTCTGGATGTGACTGGCCCACTG
Source organism: Lissotriton helveticus (assembly GCF_964261635.1). Classification (NCBI taxonomy): domain Eukaryota; kingdom Metazoa; phylum Chordata; class Amphibia; order Caudata; family Salamandridae; genus Lissotriton; species Lissotriton helveticus. The sequence goes on along the minus strand of NC_136057.1, from coordinate 1,923,378,316 downwards.
AACATCTGGAGAGCAGGTGAGGACAGGTGTGTGCAGCCAGAGTAAAGTGACAGCAACAACACAGAGAGAGAGAGAGAGAGAGATAGAGAGACGACCACCATGCCACCCACGCAGGGACCTGAAGTGCTTGGTTTGTTCTCTCCATCTCCCCACAGCCCACCCACACATGGACCTGAAGTGCTTGGTTTGTTCTCTCCATCTCCGGGCAGCCCACCCACGCATGGACCTGAAGTGTTTGCTTTGTTCTCTCCATCTCCCAATAGTTGTACCTTTGCAAATATAGTTGCCATTTCAACAGAAAATGTACTTTCTGTAAATAACAGTGCGCTACCTCTCAAGCGCTCCAAAATGCACTACCAGCTTCATACCACACTCAAAACATTCTCCTGCTGAACGGGCATGGCACATTTGCCACACTTGTTTTTTTGTAGGACACTCGGATTTTTCAAAGTTCCTAGCGTGCGGACTGGGGTCATTAAAGCATGGGGGAGACGGGCATAGCATTGGTGGGAGTAGACAAGGTGCTGGGACATAAGGGGTTAACTTAAGGTCATAGATTGTGTGATATTGCACCTGGCGGATATAGAATGAGCGAGGGCACAGAGGGAGTGACGGGACAGGATGTCCTACCGACCTTGGAGCTGGGGAATCAGGTTTGGGTCTCGGCTTCGGCTCAACAACCTGTGATTCTGGGTAAATTACTTAATCTCCCCGTGTTTATCGAAAATGATGTGTATTGTGATTGGTGTTCATGTAAAGCGCTGCAATACCTTCTGGTCGAATTCGCGCTATATAAAAACTGCAACAACAAAAAAAGCGGATGAAGGCTTGAAGATGGGGTTACAAGTACAAACCGAGTGGTATGCGCATGGGGGAGTGTGACGCAGTGGTAGACGGTGCACAGGGCATGGGTGCCATAGAGTGCAGGAGGGCAGAGAGTTCATCATAGCTCAGTGAAAGTGGGAAACGTCGCAGAGTGGGCGTTTTGTTTTGTTCTGCTTTAGAATATGCTGTAGAACCTTGCATGGTCATTCTGTGGTTATACTGAATAAGCAGCTACCTATGTTATGCCATCTATGAATGTAATAACTGCACTTTCACAATTGCTTTATTAACTTTCCTGCTTTCTGGGGGCGTGGCTTGGGTGCCGCGCAAGATGGCCGGCTAGGTGCTGAGCTCTGCCGCACTTAAGTACCTCAAGACGACTTCCCCGATGTGAAGGGGACTGTTCCTGCGCCTCTTTGCTGGTTTTTGACTCCGGACCTCACAGGGAACAAGCGGAGCGGCTTCGCGGCTTTCGGAGTGCAGCCGGTATCTCAATACGCGACGTGGAGGTCGCGCCTGACTGACCCGCCATTACCGGCACTTCTCACAATGTCGGACCTTCGCCTCCACCTCCCAGAACTGAACTGACAGGATACGTTTATCCTACAGTGCCCTGTCCTGCACCGGAGAGCTTTGGGGTGAGCAACCGGAGTTTCGAAATTTTTCCTGTGCATTTCTGTTGCTCTGAGGAACCGCTGCTGGATAGCTGCGTCATGGCGCCGCCTGCGCATGTGTAATTCTTTCTTCAGTGCTACGACCTTTCCTGGCTTTGTATGCCCTGCCGGATTTCATGAGATGCACGGTCCCTGTGGCACACCGGAGGTGTTCTGGGGTACCTGCGAGAGTCTCCTGATGGGCAACTGAATACTATTGCCACTCTCCATGTGATCCGAGGTATTGCGCCTTCAACATGCTCTTTTCAATCTGCACGCACTGCCGCCCCTTTTTACCAGTGTCACAGCCTTTTTAGAAGCTACTGCATACATCGGCTCATTGAATATTGAGGCTTTATACTGTATCTACAGTCAATATAACTCTGAGGCCCCATGCATTCCACTCTATAACGCATGAGCATATGTATTGTCTTCATTTCTTCACACTAAGGATATGAATGACTTATTTTTCTCTTTTAAATTGGTGAAGCTCTGCACTTTGTCCTAGCCTCATTTCTTTATTCATGTTCTTACTTCTCAACAATTGAAGGTTTTACACGCTGACCTTTTCTTCCTGCTGGAGCTAGTCAAGGATATTTAAGTGTGATACTTTTCTGGAGCATCTTGCAGTATAATATATTGGCCTAATTGTTCTAGAATGACTCTCTGAGACACATTTACTCTAATTACTGCAGCTTTTGCTTTCTGCGCATTTTTGATTACTTCTCAGAGCATTGTGATTTGTCAATGGATTAGAGTGCACACTTCCTATGGTGAGGTTATGCAAACCTAAGTTTGTTTTTACTCCCTCTGTCATTACTCCTGTAAGCTCTTCAACTGGTATAGCTACACCTGTTTCAACCTCCCCTGATGGCGACTTCTTCTTCTCAACGCTCCCCTTTGGGACATTCGTCGTCCAATAGATCTTCACCTCCTGCTACATCCAGCAAACGACCTAAACAAGATTCTCCCACACCAGATAACTCCTCTTCTTCATCCTCCATTGATCAAATCTTGGAAGAAATTTGTGCAATGCGTCCGTTCATTGAGGAGACAAGCAAGGATATGCAACTTTTAAAAGATAAATGGGAGACCATGGATGCCCGATTATCCTCAGTTGAACAACAGATCCCTGAAGTTCAATCCAACACGCAACGCATTGCAGCATTGGAAAAGACTGTACTTTCTCTACAGCACCATACGGAAGATTTGGAAAATCGCAACAAAAGAAATAACCTTTGTATTTATGGTTTGCCAGAGAATCTTGAGGGTGAAGATCCAGTGAATTTCTTTACTTCCTTCCTCCCGAAATCCCCTCTTCTACATCCATCAGTATTCAAAGAGCTCATAGACTGGGAGCACGAACTACTCCATCTACAAAACCTTGTGGTGTTATTATCCTCTTTTTGAAGTTCACAGATCTTCTCTCAATTCTTTCGGCGGCAAGGGCCAAGAGACAAATATCCTGGCTTGGTCAACGAGTCTACCAGTCTCAAGATGTTTCTAATGCTACTGCCTCCAGGCGTAAGGAGTTTTTAGCTCTCCGCCCTTCTTTGCGCTCCCTTGGAGCACGATATGGCTTGTTCCATCCTTGTACCTTCCGAGTTACTCATCGGAATAAGACATGGTCATTTCAAGACCCTGGTGAATTACGAAACTTCATCCTTCTGCAGAATGAGGAGGGAATGGAGGCCTCTCCTTCAAACAGTGGCTGAAATGTTATTGTTGTATTTTTGTAATGATCTCTAATTGTTTTTCATTCTTTTGTTCCTGCTCAAGGTTCCTTGTTGTCGCTGGGTCTTCTTCTTTTTCTTGTATCTCCTCGAAACATGTTCTCAACTGGTCTTCTTATTTTTGACTTCTTGTATATTTATATCTTGTCTTTCGTTATATGATGTTTGTCACAAGTTCCATGGTGTATTAATTATTTTCTTTCTTTCTTCCCCTATGCAGATATATATCGGTTGTTCCCTTCATCATCATGTTCCACCCTTTGTAATTTGTGAGGTCTCGGTGCGGTTATGCTTCTGTTCCTAGTCTACCCGTCTTGTAACGCATCACCACTTCCCCACCTCCCTTTGTGTATCTCCCCCTTCAGGTATGTCTCTTACAGTCATCCTTACGGATTTGTACTGTTTTCTATGCCTTTTTTCTTTTCTTTCTTCTCTTTCCTTTGCTGACCCTCTTTCCTTTCCCTTCCCTTCTGCGGACCCTCTTTCCTTTCCCTTACTCTTTCTCCTTTCCTTTCCTTTTTCTCTTCTTTTCTCCCTCATTTTTCCTACTACTATTTTCATGGTTGGCTTATTTCCTAATGCTTTACTGTTTGGCTTATTGCTAGTACAGTATGTTTTTGCACTTTTCAAGTTTGAACAGTTAAAATGTTTTGATCTTCAGAATTGTTTCATGGAATGTGAAAGGATTTAACCATCCTATTAAGCAGCAGAGAGTACTTTCACACCTCGCCTCTTATAATCCTGATATTGATCTCATTCAAGAAACTCACCTTTCAGATGTCGAATCTTTGAAACTTAAAAGATTATGGGTTGGCACTGTTTTATTTTCTCCGGCCTCTCATAAAAAGAATGGTGTTGCTATTTTGGTCCATAAACGTCTCAAATGTAAAGTAATTCTTGAGGAAAAGGATGATGAAGGTCGTTGGATTTTAGCCAAATTACTTATTAATGCCATCCCAATTACTTTGTTTAATGTTTATGGCCCTACATGTTTTGACTCCTCTTTTTGGCCCTCAATTACTGCTAAATGTATCCAACATAAAGATGATTCCTTCCTATTAGGCGGAGATTGTAATCAGATTATTGACCCCTTTTTGGATCGTAAGTCCTCGGTTCGTTTTACCCCTCACAAACCCCATAAACAATTTCTTGACACTATTACACAGGTTCATCTCGTGGATTCATGGAGGCTCACCCATCCAGACACTGTTGATTTTTCTTTTTTCTCCCCCCCACATGCTTCTTTCTCTCGTTTAGACTATATTTTTCTTTCTTCATCTTTATCTCAAACTCTTTTATCTTCCTCTATTGAACCTATTGTCATCTCTGATCATGCTCCTATTATCACTGATTTTGATCTTCTTCCTCCTCTTCCTAAATCTTCTCGCTGGCGCTTTAATCCTTCTCTTCTTACTGACCCCCTTTTCTCTTCCTCCTTTCGTTCTTTCACCTCTGAATTCTTTCAATTTAACTCGAATCCTGATACTCCTTCCCATGTTCTTTGGGATTATTTTAAGGCCACAGCCCGCGGGTTTATTATCGATTTCGTTTAAAAAAAAAAGAAAAAGTTTCTTCAAAAACGTAAGGTTGCTCTTGCACATATTAAATCATTAGAACATCAATTTTATACTTCCTCTCCTAACCATATGTCCCCTGCACTTCTCCAAGCCAAAATTGCGTTTAATAAGCTCACTACAGATTCAGCCTCTTCTTTTCTTCTTCGGTGTAGTGCAAAGTTCTATGGGGGCCGTAACAAATCGGGCAAACTACTTGCTAATTATCTAAAGTCGCGTAAAGAACGTACCCTCATAGACTCCATCTATTCCCCTTCTAATGTCCTTCTACACACAGATAAAGAAATTTTGGAGCAATTTCAATCATTTTATGAGTCTTTATATTCTCCTGAAAACCCTCCTACCCCAGACCTCCTCCAAACATATTTTGAGAATTTACCTAAACGAGATGTTTCCCAACTTAATTTCTCGGGCATTGATACCGACCTTACCCTTTCTGAATTGTCCACTGCTTTGTCTTCTCTAACCAAGGGCAAGACTCCAGGACCTGATGGATTCCCAGTTGAATTTTATTTAAATTTTTCCGATCTTCTTTTACCCAAACTTCTCTCTCTCTTTCAGTCCTTTTGTTCCGCTGGTCTGGCTCAAGGCTCATTTCAAGATGCAACCATTTGCCTCATTCCTAAAGAGGGGCGGGATCCCAAATTCTGTAAGAATTATCGGCCAATATCTCTAGTTAATGTAGATTATAAACTTTTCGCAAAATTATTAGCTCTTCGTCTCGATCCACTCATGCCACATCTCATTGGAAAAGAGCAATGTGGTTTTGTCAAGGGCCGTCTTACATCAGATAATTCCAGACTTCTTCTCAATGTTTTAAGCAAAGCCCCCTCCCTTTCTATTCCACTTGCAGCTATATCGGTTGATGCTGGAAAAGCTTTTGATCGTGTTGATTGGTCCTTTTTGATGGCTTCAATGAAATGGCATGGCTTTGGCCCTAAATTTATATCCTATGTTTCTTTAATTTAATCTATGCCCAAAGCGTCAGTTCTCGTCAATGGTCAACTTACCTCCCCGTTTACTCTTCGACGTGGAGTCCGTCAGGGTTGTCCTCTTTCCCCTCTTCTCTTTATTTTGGCACTTGAACCCTTTATATCCTCTATTCGTAACAATTCCTCCATTTCTGGATTCCGTATGGAGATCACCAGCTTAAACTTTCTGCCTATGCGGATGACATCCTTCTATTCATTTCAGATCCAGTTACCTCTGTTCCTTCCTTATTAGATGAGTTTGAGAAATTCTCCCTGGTTTCAGGATACAAAATAAATTCAGATAAAACGGAGATTCTTCCTATAACTAAATTCTGTCTTCCACATTTCTTTGCTTCCACTGGCTTTGCTTGGAATAATAAGAAAATAAAATATCTTGGTGTTCTCTTTTCTAACTCGATCTCATCTTCAGTCCGACTTAACATGAATGCAGTCCTCTCTAGAATTGATTCTCTTCTCTCTTCTCGGAATCCCCTAACCCTTTCTTGGTGGGGTCGTCTTGACTCTGTTAAGATGATGATTGCCCCGATCTTGACTTACTTATTCTCCATGCTCCCGGTCCATATTCCTACTCTTTATTTCCGCCGTATTGATTCAGTTTTGTCTAAGTTTCTCTGGAAGCAGAAGAAGGCTCGTATATCTCTTTCAGCTCTTCGTAACTCTAAATCAAATGGGGGGGTTCATTTTCCAGATTTCCGACTTTATCATAAGTCCTTTTCTCTCCGTCAAGCTTCTCGCTGGTTATCACAGGACATATCCCCTTTTTCTCCACTTTGGCTCTCTGTGGAGCATGACTTATTACTCCCTTACTCTTTTCAGGATGTAATTCGCTTTACTGCTAAGGCTCCATGTCTTAATCCTCCACTATTTAAACACACGTCTTCTCTTTTACGGTCCCTGGTATCCACAGTTTCTGTTTCTCGTGAATCCTTTCTATTGTCGCCCATTTGGTATAATTCTCTCATTCTAATACGAAATAGATCTATTGCCTGGACTACATGGAGATCGAAGGGAATCATTTGGGTTCACCATCTCTTTGATGGTTGAACTCCTTGTTCCTTTCCCCAATTTCAATCCCAATTTCACTGTCCTACCTCGTTTGCGAAGAAATATTACCTCCTGATGGAAACCATCCTGGACCGATACTACTCTCTCACATCAGATGTATCACCTCCATCTTTTTCCTCCCTAATTAATATTCTCTCAACTATCCCTAAGGCTTCTCTTATCTATCGATATTTCTCATCTCCTGATCCTGCTCATCCCAAATCAAAACTAGAACTCTCTTGGGAAAAAGATTTAGGTTGTTCATGTCCAATTCCTCTTTGGGATAAACTTTGGGCTAAATCTTTGAAGACTTCCCGTACTGCATCTCTCACTCAGTCCTTATTCTTCTTTTATCACAGACTCTATCTTTCTCCCCTTTCTCTTTCTCGTTTTCTTTCTTCTCATTCTACCAACTGCTGGACCTGTAATGCTCCCAATGCTGATCTCTTTCATCTGTTCTTTCTCTGTCCTTCAGTCCGACTTTTCTGGACACAGATTTGGTCTCGCATTTCTCATATTTTTAATTTATCTACTCCTTTCTCTGCTTCTTTGGTGTTTTTGGGTAGCCTTTCAGACTCTTTTGATCTTTCCCCGCACTCACATGGTATTTTCGACCTTATGATAGCCCTTGCACTCCAACATATTGCTTCCAATTGGAAGTCTTTGTCCAAACTCTCCTTAACTTGTTGGTGGAACCTACTATGTCATTCCCATAGACTGGATGTGGCCTTTGCGTCCTCCTGCAAACCTTCTCGCAATGTTGACTTATATTGGTTGCCTCTTGCCCTATATTTGGATCAATCCGCCAAAAAGAATTATGCCCCAATCTCTTTGGAGAATTTCAAGCCTCCCTGAACACTTGTACTCCTGCTTGTTGTTACATGCTTTAGATTTCGCTAATGTAGTTTTTTCTTATTCATATTTTTATAATGTTCTTATTCCACATATCTTCTAGATATTTGTGCATTTACTGTACTTGTTGCCACCAATCATTATGCTTTCTTTATTTTATTCTTCAATTGTATGAACATGGTTTTTATTCCCCTCCCTTCCCTTCTTTTCCATTCCCCTCCTTAAAAAATTTAAAATGCTTTGGTTTTTTCATTGTGACATCAGCGGACTGTGTTCTATCCTTCCCATGAATTCCCCACCTCTCATTTTGTTGTGCTGATGTTACCTTCTTGTATTGACTTTTTTATTTCAATAAAGCTTTCAAACATAAAAAAACAAACTTTCCTGCTTTCTCAAATTTGCTTGAAAATGCACGATTTTTCTTCTTTTTTTTCAAAATTTTCTGGGGGGGGTAACCCCCCGAACGCCCCTTTTGGGGTTCGGACTCGCTCGCTGCGCTCGCTCGCTACGGTGCTGTATGCAAATCACTTTGCGCCCCACCACTTTGAAATGTCACCCACCACCCCAGTTGAAACTGTAGGGGGCGGAGCCTGACGAGGAAATATTGTGACCCTGCTCCCCCCTTTCCTCTTGCTCTTCCTGCTGTTCTAATGGCAGCAACATCCTGGGAGAGGCTGGTTGTTAGCAATGTCTGGAGGTAGGAGGTCCTGTGTAAAGCACCAAACCAAGATGGACAAATTTGCGAAACCTCAGCCTAATGCACTTGACACAATGGAAGAGAGGCAAAAAGAGCTGCTGAGTGTAGCAGAGGTGGACCTAACACTTCAGGATATAATGGTTGCAATCCAGTGTGTTTGTTCGGCCCTAGAGAGTAAAATAGACACGGTCACTTACAAAGTCACCTTGATGCATCCAGATCTGCAAAACCTGGACTTCTGTGTCATGGTGTCCGAAGACTCACTATTTATACTGCAGGCTGCCACATAAACGCTTGAAGGTCAGATTAAAGAACTACAAGTCACTTCTATCACCCTAGTGGCCAGAGTGGAAGATTTAGATGGGCGTTCGTGCTGAGATAACATCCATATTCTAGGGGTGCTGGAGTGAGCAGAAGGCCCAAAAACAGACCTCTTCGTGGAAGATCTGACCTTCAAACACCTGCAGCCTCATGGCCTTTCCAATAATTTTTCAGTGGAATAGGCCCACCAAGTCCCAGATGGCCCGTCGAGACCTGGAATTCCCTCACACCCCATTGTATCAAGAATTTTCAACTACAAAGACAGGGATGTCATACTGCAAATGGCACAAAACACCCCACCACTCAAACTAGAAAATACTGCCATCACATTTTTACCATACCTCACTATCAAAGTGCAAAAGTTGCGCCGTTCCTTCCTCGAAGTTAATAAGGCTCTGAGAGAACGGGAACTGAAATACGCAATATTCCCGGCTAAAATCTGACTGGCAGTAGAGGGTAAAACTTGTTTTTGTGGACCCAGGAGGCAGCCTGGGATTGGCTGGATCGCTGCTGACTATGGACAAGAGGTCCTCCCCTGACAAATGAAGAGCGGCAAGGACAGAGGACATCAGGGACAGCAACGGAACCAGGGTGATGACGACGCTGCAGGGGAGACCTCCCGAACTGTGACACCCTAGATGCCCCTTGAACCACTAAAAGTTTTGAAACCCATCGGAGGGGTATTTACTCCCTCCCCACCCCCAGCTGGACCATCTGCTGAGTGATGGGTCTCCTGTATGACAATTGGACACTCTGCTGCAAGACTGGACTAATACAGTGAGATAACAAACCAGTTTTACTATGTAGAGAGGGAGCGTTGGGTATGCAGCTTAGTTGGTTTACGTTCCCCTACAATGGGTTATAATGGTTGGGGTAAAAAGGTGCTCTGCAATGTTGAGGATGTGGGCAGTTGTGAGTCCACTATGCCCCGGTGGCAAGAAGGGGAGGAGGGGTTTTAATTCAGGTTTACTCTGCCTGTTTATTTTGTGTGTGCTTGTTGATGGCAGTGCGAGCGAGTTATTGCAATTGCAGAATCTTGTTGAGCAAAGTAGATCAATTCAACCCCGCTTAGATCCAGAGATAAAACCACAGATGTCATCCCATGTGGTCAGAGGGCTATAGGTCCTCCGTAGGGATTGGGCCTCCGCCCTGGTTGACAAACTACCCGTTAAAGATCCCAAATGAACACTAGACAATCACCACTTCATTTTATAATTCTCTCCTGGAATGTAAATGGCCTTGTGACAAAATCAAAGGAGGAACAGTACTACAATATTTGAAACAACACTTGCCTGGTGTCGTCCTCCTCCAGGAAAAGCACCTTCGGGAGACAACTCATTGTGCATTAAATAGATGGGGCTACAAATTGGTGGCTCATGCGGATTACATGCGAGGCTCCAGGGGAGTGGGTATCCTTCTCTGCAATCCCTTCCAATTCACTGTGCAGCACATTACCCTTGACTCTCATGGGCACTTTGTGGCACTCACGGGGCACTGGGAAGGCTTTTTGTTTCATTTCATTTCACCCTATGTTCCCTCGAGGCTTCATGCTTTGGCATTCGCTGACCTGGGCTCTCTTTTCATCCACCTTTGCGGAGGGTTGATGCTTGGTAGTGACTGCAATGTAGCCCTTTGTGAAGTGAGGGACCATTGGCCTCCGCACCGATGGGAATCTCTGGTAAGGCCCTGACTGATTTCATGTCAGCACTGGGCCTCGTGGATGTGTGGCGAGCACTCTATCCAAATGCTCGTTAAAATACCTTCCACTCGGATGCGCATGGGAGTTTGTTCCGAATAGATTACATATTGGGTGTAGCCAATCAACTGCCAGCTTTTAGTGACATACAGCATCTAGCGCGAGGGATCTTTGACTACGCTCCAGTTTATGCAACATGCAGTCAAAGAGCCCCAGTTGAGGAATGCGTGATAACACCTAAGGGCATATGTACAAGCCCCTATCACCACAGAAAGGTCACTTATTGTGACGTTTCCGTGGCGATAGAGGCCTTGCCTTATGTACAAGGCAGCGTTAAGCCACTTAACGCTGGCTTACACATAAGGCACCCTTTCACGCTATGGTTAGCGTGAAAGGGGCGTGAAGTGGGTGTTGCAGTGAGCATTCCACTACATCACCCATTGTATTTGATGCCGCCCCCTATGTACAATGGTGGCGTATATAGGAGGCAGCACCAAAATGAAGACCAGAAAACCCCAGGTCTTTAGTTTGCGAAATGAGGAGAAATGCATTATTTCTCCTTGTTTTTGATTTTTCCATGTGTGCTGCCTTGTGCAGCACACATGGAAATAGCAAAATCCCATGATTTGTTTATGTACTGGAAGGTGTCCCTTCCTGTACATAAACAAACCATTCAAAGAAACGCAATTGTGTCACTTTCAAGTGTGCTGCATAAAGCAGCACACATGAAAGTGACAGAATTGCTTTTAAGGATTGTTAATGTGCAGGAAGGTATATATAAACAATCCTCCCCTGCATCCTCCCCTGCAAGCAGACACCCTTGCCTGTGTTGGAGCTAAGTTGTTAAACTTAGCGCCATTGCAAGGGGAAACGCAAGGCTGCACAACATTTTTGTGAATATGGTGCAGCCTTGCGTTTCAGAAGTGGTGAAGCGTTCCGTTAAGCCAAGGAGGCTAACGACACTCTCCGTCACTTCATTGTACTTATCCCCTTTCATCCCTTGTATTTTAAAGAGCCGCTGATATGGACTGGCCTCCAGGTGCCCACAGACCACTACTTTGAAGAAAACGAAGAATTGGTAGATTTGAGCCGAGGATTGTGGGAGGTTTTTAAGGTGGTCATAAGGGGTCAGGGTAACTCTTTAATCGCTGGTCTTGTACCATGCCTCCAGGGTGGCAGATAGGGGTAGGTTGAGGCTGAGCACGCTGGCCGCCTTTTTCATTCTGCACATAAACTCTGCCAATACCTATGAAGCCAGCAGCTTATCGAATTTGGGTCTGTTTTTAGACACCTAAGGTTTACCCTACCTACAAAGGGTTATTTTACTTCTTGTGATTGAATAGTATCATTATTATTTTTTAGGCTTACCTTTTGAACCACCTGTAGATTATTTGCATTTGTCCTGATGAATTACCCTGATCTACAACATTGACAAGAAACATGACAACCTTGCCGACACGACAGTTTGAGGTGCTCTGGATCATTACGTACACTTTCAGCCAATTTTCACTTTTATTTATAGCAAGAGGACCACCATATTAAAAATCCACCTGGTACCTCTTCATTATTTTTAAATTCACTCCACACCAATCTACACATAGAGCACCTCCACTCAAACTTCACAACGGTGTCTTATTTGAAATGACATCCAGCAAAGAGCACCTTCAAGGGGCCTGTTGGGCTTTGCAGGGCCGGCCCAACGAGGACCTGCCCGATGATGAAGCATGACACCCATCTGGGTGTGAGAGGGCTATTGCTTCTGAGCAATCAGATCCCCCTGATTTGCTCGCTTAGTCCCCAACCGACCGGCTGCTGTTTTCAGTCCTTTCTTCTTATCGGAAACTTCATACTCGTTGTTTTGATTATGGGGAAGTACCTCCAGGGCCAGTGGAATTATGCATAATTAAGAATTTTCTGCATAATCCTTCTTCCATGCAACGTGGTACAAGAGCGACACAACTCAAAAATAAGTTTTATGAAGCCATGCAAGGTCCCCTTGCATGGCATGAGTGCCTTCATAAATCTTGAGTAAAGCAACACAGGGCAAATCGCGGAGCTGCCTTACTCTGTGCCAGGGAGGCATTACATGGGTCTTCCCAGGCAGCCCCCATGGATTTTGATGAATTTCCAAATTAACCAGAACTGAGGCACTAAAAAGATACGCCTCCCCAGGTGAGGTGCAACAAGGAGAAATATCTATATTTCTCCTTATTACTTCCTCTTTCTATGTGTGCTGAATTGTGCAGCACATAGAAAGAGGAATTTGCATCTCAGGATTGTTTTTGTGCAAGAAGATGACAAGGGTGTCTGCAATGGTGCTAGGCAGCCAAACCGATGCCAGCACAGGGGAAAGGACAGGAATCCGTTGTATTCCTTCATGTAGGAAGCATTTCTGCCCTTTCCCTGTAATGCGATACCAAAGGGGATGATGGGTGGAGCGTTTGAGCAAATCAAACACCCCCAGTCAACTGATCTTGGTTTAATCCATCATCATTCTTTAGCTCACTCCACCACCCCATGTTCAGACATGGCCATATGCAAATCAGTCTGACCCTGTGCCTCATGGGAACTGTCCAGCCCGAACTGCCAAGCCATGTCTTCCCTGGACCAGAAACAAGCATCCTGGGACCGGTTTCGGGTTCATAAGCCTCATCAGCCAGGCTATCTTGAATCCAGTGGCAAAGTGAGAAAGGGACCCACGTCTGGGCATACCCTGCCAACTTAGGGCGAACAAAGAGATACCAAAGGGGATGATGGACAAAGCGTTTGAGCAAATCAAACACTCACCCCCAGTCAACTGATCTGGGTTTAATCCATCATCATTTCTTAGCCCACTCCACCACCCCAGTTCAGACATGGCCATCTGCAAATCAGTCTGACCCTGTGCCTCATGAGAACAGTCCAGCCCGAACTGCCAAGCCATGTCTTCCCTGGACCGGAAACAAGCATCTTGAGACCGGTTTCGGGTTCATAAACCTCATCAGCCAGGCTATCTTGAATCCAGTGGCAGAGTGAGCAAAGGACCCACGTCTGGGCATACCTTACCAACTTAGGTCGAACAAAGCGATACCAAAGGGGATGATGGACAGAGCATTTGAGCAAATCAAACACTCAACCCCAGTCAACTGATCTGGGTTTAATCCATCATCATTCTTTAGCTGACTCCACCACCCCAGTTCAGACATGGCCATATGCAAATCATTCTGACCCTGTGCCTCATGGGAACAGTCCAGCCCGAACTGCCAAGCCATGTCTTCCCTGGACCGGAAACAAGCATCCTCAGACCGGTTTCAGGTTCATAACCCTCATCAGTCAGACTATCTTGAATCCTGTAGCAAAGTGAGCAAGGGACCCACGTATGGGCATACACTGCCAACTTAGGGCGAACAAAGCGATACTAAAGGGGATGATGGACGGAGCGTTTGAGCAAATCAAACACTCACCCCCAGTCAACTATTGTGGGTTGAATCTATCATCATTCTTTAGCTCACTCCACCACCCCAGTTCAGACATGGCCATATGCAAATCAGTCTGACCCTGTGCCTCATGGGAACAGTCCAGCCCGAACTGCCAAGCCATGTCTTCCCTGGACCGGAAACAAGCATCCTCAGACCGGTTTCGGGTTCATAACCCTCATCAGTCAGACTATCTTGAATCCTGTGACAAAGTGAGCAAGGGACCCACGTATGGGCATACACTGCCAACTCAGGGCGAACAAAGCGATACCAAAGGGGATGATGGACGGAGCGTTTGAGCAAATCAAACACTCACCCCCAGTCAACTGATGTGGGTTGAATCTATCATCATTCTTTAGCTCACTCCACCACCCCAGTTCAGACATGGCCATATGCAAATCAGTCTGACCCTGTGCCTCATGGGACCAGTCCAGCCCGCACTGCCAAGCCATGTCTTCCCTGGACCGGAAACAAGCATTCTGGGACCGGTTTCGGGTTCATAACTCTCATCAGCCAGGCTATCTTAAATCCAGTGGCAAAGTGACCAAGGGACCCACGTCAGGGCATACCATGCCAACTTAGGACGAACAAAGCGATACCAAAAGGGGATGATGGACGGAGCATTTGAGCAAATCAAACACTCACCCCCAGTCAACTGATCCGGGTTTAATCAATCATCATTCTTTAGCTCACTCCACCACCTCAGTTCAGACATGGCCATATGCAAATCAGTCTGACCCTGTGCCTCATGGGAACAGTCCAGCCCGAACTGCCAAGCCATGTCTTTCCTGGACCAAAACCTAGCATCCTGGGACCGGTTTCGGGTTTATAACCCTCATCAGCCAGGCTATCTTGAATCCAGTGGCAAAGTAAGCAGGGGTCCCACTTCTGGGCATACTCAGCCAACGATGGATTTAACCCAGAACTTTTGACTGGGGGAGAATGCATTGTCAGCATTCCGTCCATCATTTGTTTACTGTAACACTTTTCGCCCTAAGTGGGATGGGTATGCCCAGACGTGGGTCCCTTGCTCACAGTCCCACTGGATTCAAGCTAGCCTGGCTGAAGAAGGGTGACATACCCTGAAACCGGTACCAGGATGCTTGCTTCTGGTCCAGGGAGGACCTGGCCTGGCAGTTCGGTCTGGCCTGATCCCATGAGGGACAGGGTCATGACTGATTTGCATATGGCTGGGTCCAAACTGGGGTGGTGCAGTGGGCAAAAGAACGATGGATTTAACCCACATCTTTTGACTGGGGGAGAATGTTTGCTTTGTCAGCATTCCGTTCATCATTTGTTTGCTGTAACACTTTCCCTGTAATGCAGCAAAGCAAATTAACTTGTCATGCAGCATTGCGTTTTTTGTCATAAATATGGCCCCATATTCACAAGCAGAAGAAGGCCCTTTGCAAAGATTTAATTGGTCATCTTTCAGTAGGTTATTTCTAGTACAAAAGGGGTAAAATATTTGCCCAGACAGTATTCCCATGTGTAAAAATTACAAAATAGTGAGGTAATACTATTAATAATTGTGCCCTATTATGCCACATAAGCTAGCCTTTCTTGATGCATAATTTAGTCAACCCTGCCGCATAATTTGGTGCTCCCCTGCTGCATAATCCCTGTGGCCCTGAGTATAAATTTGCTATTCCTAGTTCCACATCTACTTACCTTGAAGTTATATGTACCACATAGTTACATAAATGTGGAGTTAGATATAGAAAATTACTTACCTGTTGATATTTTATTTACAACGTACAATACCATCGATATTCCGTCCCATCAATATTATTGATGCAATATTCAGGGGCACTCGGACTAGAGGACATTTTGATAGTAGCCGACTTGTCAGGTGAGTTGGTTTTCAAGCTGTAGTTTAGACCAATTGCCCTATAAGTTAGGGGCATATTCATGAAGCTTTGTGCAGTGCAGCAAGCCACCTTGCTGTACTGCATGAAAGGAAAAGGGCAGGAATGCCCCATATTTAACGTAACACTACGCAGTCCTTTCCTTTCCCTGTACTGGTTCTCTTTTGGCTGCTTAGCCCTTAGGTGGGCACTATTGAGCCGTTTTGCAAGGGTGCCTGCATTGCAGACAGGATTGTTTTTGTGCAGGAAGGGACACTTTCCTCCACAAAAACAATCCTCTGAGGCTTTTTCCTCTTTCTAACGTGCTGCAGAATGACAAAATGGGAAGAAATAAAGACATTTCTCCATGTATTTTGACGCGCTCCCAGATTTACTATTGTTGGTTAATCTGGGATAGTGCCAAAATCCATGGTTGAATGTGTGGGTATACCCACGCTCCGTTCATGGAATGCCTTCCTGGCGCAGAGTAAGACAATGCAGCAATTTGCGCTGCATTCCGTTTCTCTGGATTTATCATCCCATGCAGGGCCATGCATGGTGGCCTTGTGTGGCTTGATAAATCTGACTTAGGCTTTGTGTCACCCTTGGCATGGCACAAGGTTGACGCAAACACTTCATAAATATGCCCCTTGGGGCTATATTTATTAGAAAGTCATACAGCGCAGCAAGTCACCTTGCTACGCTGCACTACATGACAGGGAAAGGGCAGGAATGTGCCATATTTAGAAGACTACGGTGCATTCCTGCCTTTGTCCCTATGCTGGTGCCACTCTGGCTTCCTAGCGCCCACACAGGCACCCGTGCACCATGGTGCAAGTGCACCTGAGTTGTAAGGAAGATTGTTTTTGTGCAAGAAGGGGAACCTTCCTGCACAAAAACAAACCCCTGAGGCATATTCCTCTTTCTTTCTGCAGCACCTATAGAAAGAGGAAGTTAACGAGGAGAAATAAATATATTCTCCTCGTTAAGCCTCGCCTGAGAAGGCGTATATTTTAGGCGCATTCCCAGATCTACTAGTGATGGTAAATCTGGGAATGCATCAAAAATCATGGTAGTTGCATTGGAACACCCACGCAACGCCCACGGTACTCCTTCCCAGGGCAGAATAAAGCAATGCAGAGATTTGCACAGCGCTGCGTTATTCCTGATTTATGAAGCCACTCAGGGGCGCACACGGTGGCTTTGCATGGCTTTATAATTCACATTTTGGACTTGCGTCGCTCTTGCACCATGTTGCGTGAGGCAAGAGCGACGCAACTCCTGTCATAAATGTGCCCCAAGTCCTTATTAACAGTAGCGGTCGGTGTAATCTACGGAGGATTACAGGTAAGTAAACATATAAATAAATAAAACGAATTTCGCTGCGCTCTACGCTGCACCTGCTTTGTGCATGAGGGAAGCTTGCGCTGCCGCTGTCCATTTGGTGATTGAGCCGTGTCTTCTTCAAAGTTGAGAAAACCTCTGAATTAGGCAAAATGTTAAACAAATATTTTGTCAATGTGGTTATGTTTCACATAGATGGCGCTATTGCACCACTAGAGTGAAATGTTTTGTTAGATGCAGTCAGGCCGTCTCACATAACGAGATCCTTGGAAGTATTTTTGCCCGACAGGCATCTTCAATAGTTGAAGAACCGGAACGGCAAATCTTGCCACTGGAGAGAGTTTGTCACCAGATCTTCTAAATAACGTGTGTAATTGCACCAACAAATGTCATCTCTGAATTCATTACAGAGTGCAACTAAACACACCATATTACCATGAAACAAAATAGCAGCACAACAAATGCATCACAGGGCACAGCACCACAAAGCAGCTACACAGAATCCAGCAAAACAACAATACTATTTAGGGCTATAATGCAACACGAACACTCCACCGCACAAAAAACACAGTACATTTACGGCGATTGCAACACAATACGTTTTCCTATATTCTTTTGTTACGTGTCTTTTCCACAAATCTGCTTTCCTAAAATGGTGGTAAAGGATGTCTGTGCTTAGCACTGTGTTGCTTACCACTAAGGATATGCAAATGTTAATCAAAAAGTTTTTGTGATCCAGCTCAATTAGAGGAGTAACATAGAAGGCTGGCTGATGAATCGCCTTCTGCCTAAATAGTGAGTCCATAACCTATGTATGAATGTTTTGAGACAGCAATTGCTGTCGCAAAACACTTGCAGTTTAAAGCACTCGCAAATGGGAAGGGGTTCCCAGGGGACCCCTTCCCCTTTGGTGATGGATGCGCAAATATTTTTTACAAGCAGCCAGTGAGTGGTCCCAGGGACCATTGCCTACCCTTAAAAAATTAAACTGAAATGTTTCATTTTTATTTTTTAAATGCTTCCCGTTTTCAATTAAGGAAAATGGGCTGCATTTTTTTTTTAACTGTGGTATTGACAAAGAAGTCCCAGACATGGTGGTCTGCTGACCCCAGCAGGCCACCATCCCTGGGAGTGCCAGCCATTCCCAATGGGATCGCAAATTGCGACAGCCTCATTAATATTCATGAGGCATGCAATTTGCGACCCTGCATTAATTAACGTTGACCTGCTTTAACGTTAACCTGTGTTAACTGCGTTATTGATGAAGAAGTCCTAGCCATGGTGGTCTGCTGACCCCGGCAGGCCACCATCCCTGGTAGTGCCAGCCATTCCCAATAGGATCGCAAATTGCGACAGCCTCATTAATATTCATGAGGCATGCAATTTACGACCCTGCATTAATTAACGTTGACCTGCTTTAACGTTAACCTGTGTTAACTGCGTTATTGATGAAGAAGTCCTAGCCATGGTGGTCTGCTGACCCCAGCAGGCCACCATCCCTGGTAGTGCCAGCCATTACCAATAGGATCGCAAATTGCGACAGCCTCATTAATATTAATGAGGCATGAAATTTGTGACCCCATTGGGAATCGCGAGCATTGTCTGAGACACTGTTGTACATCTTATTTTGTGACTCACAAATTACAACTCGCAATTTGTCACACTTTGCGAGTCACAAAATCCAATGGATGTACATCTGTGTTTCTGGAAAGTTTAAATATTTTTAATATATATCTACTGGAAACAGTGACTCAACCGGCCTTACGCTACAGTAAATTCCTCATAGTAGGTGATCTTAACCTACATTTTGAGGATGCTAACTGTGCAGAGGCGCAATCAGTAATTGTCTCTCTGAATTCCCTGATGTTTAGACTTTCTGGTGGGATGCCAACGCATCAAGCGGGACATCTCCTTGATCCCATCTTTTCTAACTGGGATGGTATCAAGGTGTTCCCCCCATCAAGATCCCGTGGTCTGATCATCATCTCATTCCGTTTATAGTAACAGGCATGCCCAGAGGGGAAACACTTAAGAGACCTGCCCTACCTAAACGCAAGAATTGGAAAAAATTCAGCCATAAGGCATTCGAATCTGCGCTAATGCAGGAAACTCCTCCGCTCAGTAAGACCATTAAGGAAGCACGGAAGGATTACGAGGAATGGGTATCTAAGGCATTTGATAAGGTGACCCCATGGACCCTAAAAGCCCCAGTACGTGGGACTAGGTCAGCCCCATGGTATAACGAGGAATTGCGTGCAGCTAAAGCCAGATGCAAAAGCCTGGAACGCCTATGGCGTAAAGAGTATGATACTGCCCGGAAAGAGTCATATAGGAACAGCTTGAAGGAGTACCATGGACTGATTAAAAATGCTAAAAGGAAATTTTTCAAAGAGTGGATTGAATTATCCGAAAATTCCTTCAAAGAGTTCTTCTTAATTTATAAGGAGCTAACGGCACTCACGAGGACAGTGACCAAAGATCTTTTTTCCACTGAGATATGCGAATCCATCGCCGACCACTTTGTGAGCAAAGTGGAGAAGATATATGTGTCTTTTCAGCAGGGTCCAGCCGAAGAAGTCCCGGCCTTGGATACCTGCCAAAGGCTCACTAAGAAAACATGTCTCAAGGAGTTCATGGTGCCTCCGAGGGAGGAATTTATAAAATTAATCATGGGTATCCATTCTGGATCCCCTACGGACGTCGCCCCTCCGAAAATTCTCAGGAGTCATTTACACCTCCTGTGGAACCACATAGGTAATCTGGCCACCCTATCTTTTCAAGAAAGTCTGGTGCCTGAGGAATGGAAACTTGCCCAGGTCGTTCCTATTAAAAAGAAAGCTAACCAGAGTATTTCGCAACTGGATAACCTCCGCTCCATTTCCCACTTGCCTTTCTGTGCCAAAGTGGTGGAGAAATTGGTCAATAACCAGTTGGTTAAATTTGTGTAGGATAATCATCTTCTACACTCTTCCCAATCTGGATTTAGGGTGAAACATTCTACGGAAACTGCCCTTCTCTTCTCTACAGAACTGCTTCGTCAAAAAGTGGATGAAGGACAGACCGCTGCTTTGATATTGCTGGACTTGAGTGAGGCGTTCGATACTGTATCGCACTCTATACTTCTTGTCCGTCTGAGCGAGATGGGGGTTGCCGGGCCAGCCTATGAATGGATGGGCTCTTTTTTGGCGGATAGGAAATTCCAAATACACTGTCCCCCCTTCAAATCCACGCCTCGATCTCTTAGACAAGGGGTCCCGCAGGGCTCCATATTGAGCCCTACGTTGTTTAATCTGTATATGGAACCCCTGGCTAGGATGGTAGAATCCTATGGGGTGGATATTGTGTCATATGCGGATGACACTCAACTGGTGGTCACTCTATCTCACAACCCAGGTGAGACAGCAGATCATTTTTCTGCTTGTCTTGTGGCACTTGCGGCCTGGATGAAGAGCAATTGCCTCCACCTTAACGGGTATATATAGAAACAAAATGGTCCCTGACACAATTCAAACTCACATTTAATGAAAATCTCGTTATTTCAAGTTAACAAATTATAAATCTGAAAAAGGGAGATATATTATTTGCAAAAAACAATGCTAAAGCAGCAAACCCAACACACATAATACAGAAAATCACTTAATACTCAGTCTCTTCTTAGTACAATGGCAAATTTATTTACATATTGATAAAATTAGAAAAGAGGGAGAACTGCAATCTGCAGTAAGAAAGGGGGTGCACAAGTGAATTGAAAGGAAAAAATAGATTGAAAGACACATTTATGTACAACTAAAAAATTCAATCTTTCAGTTGGACAACCAAAAAACAATGGGCCTACCCATACATTAATATCTGTACAGTTTGATTAAACAGGGCGGGGACAGGGACAGTGACAATTAGATGGTATAGGCCTAAAAAATGAAGGGGGCGTTGTAGTCGACGTCCTCAAAAATGAAGGGGGCGTTGTAGTCGACGTCCTCAAAAATGAAGGGGGCGTTGTAGTCGACGTCCTCAAAAATGAAGGGGGCGTTGTAGTCCACCTTAACGGGAACAAGACTGAACTTCTAGTGATTGGTTCCTCTCCATCAATTTGGACATCGGCCTGGTGGCCCGGTGACCTGGGTCCTACACCCACCCCCTCTGATACGGTAAGGAACTTGGGTGTTCTCCTGGATACCAATCTTTCATATTCCCAACAAATTGGCAATATGGCGGGTAAATGGTATGGCATACTGAAGGTCCTACGTAAAATCTTGGATCTCCTACCCATCACAGTTAGGAAAACATTAGTGCACGCCTTGGTCATTTCCCATCTTGACTATGGGAATTCCCTGCTCTGTGGCCTCAGTAAAAAGGGCCTGAACCAACTTCAATGTGTCCAAAATGTGGCTGCCAGGCTTGTCTTAAACTTGCAGAGGAAGTCGTCTGGGAAACATGCGCTACAGACCTTACACTGGCTCTCCATGCGGGAACGTATCCGGTTCAAAGCCATGTGCATTACCCACCGTATTGCACAGGGCCATGGCCCTGCTTACCTCCAAAAGATGCTGACCATATACCGTCCCAAACGCCTTTTGAGATCTATGGGCAGCATGCAGTTTTTGGTAGCTCAACTAACTATAACAGGCGAATTTCTCTGGTTTTATATGAGTCAAATGTTCAACTAACTATAACGTCCCTGAAATATGTTTTTTTTGTGAATTTCTAAGGTTTTTTAAATGCTAATTCCTAAATATAACGTCTATAAAACCTATGTTTTTTTCAGTGAATTTCAAAGGTTTTATAAATGTTAATTTCATATTTCAATGTTTATAAAACCTATATTTCTTCTATTATATTTTTAAATATTTTGGAACTCTATTATACTTCTTTTTTTTAACTTTAAAAATTATTTATTGTTTTATATCTCCCCCAAAAAATATGTATCTTTTTTTTTGGGTGGGGGAGAAAACTGCACTCCCATACTGGTAGCGTAGCAAGCTCCATCACCACGCGAATCCGATGCTAAACTCGGAAAGGATGTGCATTTCGTATCCGACGGGTTGGTGGCACCGCGTCCCGCGTAACATCATATACACATGAAGTTACCCCAGCTTCTACTTTGGTATCCGACGGGTACGCAGTACCAAGCCACGCGTTACATCATGTACGTATGGAGTCGCGCCCGCTGTGCATTGCGCATTGCGTATGCGACGAGTGCACGACGCCAGGCCCTGTGTTACGTCAAGTGTTGCGCCAGGTACGCCATTCCCTCTTTTATTTTGGTTTCAAAAGTATATTTAAATAACTTTAAACAGTATATGAGAGCCAGCAATTATCTAAAATATTTTAAACATTTATATATTTCTAACTGTAATAAAGGTATATTATGATAAATACATTTTCTCAAAATCGCATCGGGTGCGGCCTCCTTGCACGCTCGGTGCGCGATTTCCATGTGACCTTAAACAAAAGCATTTGACTGCTTCATAACATTTCCCATTGTAACAGTTGGACAACCCCACCCATTTTAGTCATTCTTTCTACAGCGTTTGATGAGAGACACCTCTTCTGCTTAAAGAGCTTTTTTGAAAAGTTTTTTGCTGTATACACATATCTTATACTACACACAACATGCAACGATCATCTTGATCAATATTCATGGTCTGTACATTAGCCTTCCATGTGTGATGGCCATGCATCTCAAACGTTACATCAAAAACAAATGTGTCTTACACCATGCCCCTGGTGTGTGTGTGTGTGTGTACACATTATTGTGCTACCTTTCGTCCTGGGTATTGGTGGCTTTAAGAAGTATCCTCAGCCACGGGCAGAGTGCACATCCAAGATCACATGTGACAAACAGTAAACAGTAATGTGTAGATTTGTATTACTGTACGCTCTTTTGTAAGGCTTTACCAATATAGTAGTGTGTTATATGTCAGACTTTCAGATTCACGTTTGACATACATTGCTTGACTGTAATGAGCATTATCGCTGTGTATGAAGTAGCCTCACTGTTGATCCTCCCTCCATCCAAGGACATTCACATGTGTACGCTTCACGATAGCAACACTTTCAATAATACTGCACACCATTGACATGCGTTTCTGCGCATATCCACAACCTAGAAAACGACATGTGATGTTCGCCATTCAATCTTTTCGAACAGCATCTCATTAGCAATAGTTGCCTCCCTCCCGATACATGCTACATTAATGTAAATTGCGCATTCTGTGATGTCAAATCTCCAAAAGAAACACACATAAGTACACTTCCCGGCCAGGCAGGAACTGAACAACGCCCAGATCCCGGGAACAATTATTCACACCCCTACGCTGGCCTGGCGTACACAAGCCCAGCCCACTTTGCGTATGTATAAATAGGATAACGACAACGCCATATGTCCCAGTTCTTCCACACTGCCTCAGGTGATGTGGCCACATCCACCTCGCATATCACAATATGCAATAAAAAAAAGGGATCCATGAGGTGTACACCATCCTGGCAATCAACACTGGCTCTAAATTGTGAACCCTGTTGCCTGTCGTGTTTCGAAAATGATCCATGAGGTTTACACCATCCTGCAATCAACACTGCAACTGAATTGTGAACACTTCTGCCCGTAGTGTTGCACACACAACAATGACAGCAGGTGAGCAGTGGGGCCTGGGTGCACAGCGGTTCCAATTGAGTGTGGTGCTGCTGGAGGGGGGGGGGGGGCTGCATCAGCCTGAGTGCACAGGTGCGAACAAGCGATGTTGCCCTGTGTAATGATGTGATCTCTGACCTCATTCAGCCACATGTCTGTTTCATTTTAAAGACCTCTTGGACCGTACTGTAGGCCTCAGCCAGCGGGCAAGGCTGCCTACAGACACATGTTGAGCGCAGTGCTGCGGGAGGGGTGGGGTGCATCAGCCTGGGTGTGCAGGTGCGAACAAGTGATGTTGCCGTGCGTAATGATGTGATCTCTGACCTCATTCAGTCACATGTCCGTCTCATTTTAAGGACCTGCTGGACTGCACTGTAGGCCTCAGCCAGCAGGTAACGCTGCCCTACAGACATGTTTTGAGCGCAGTGCTGCGGGAGAGGTGGGGTACATCAGCCTGGGTGCGCATCTGTGAACAAGCAATGTTGCACTCCATAATAATGTGATCTCTGACCTCATTCCGTCTCATCTCTGTCTCATTTTAAGGACCTGCTGGACCGTACTATAGGCCTGAGCCAGCGGGCAGCGCTGCCCTACAGATACGTGGCGTTGGCTTTTAGGGCACTGTAGTGAGCTCATTACTAAATGTAGATGCACACAGGCTTCCGCCACAGCATTACACATGCACATTATGGTTCTAGCATGCGCTCGGTTCCTTTGTATGTGAACGTTGGCATAAATATTATTATTTAACCTTGTGTATTCTCGTGCACTCCAAAGCCTCTTTGAACCACGATTACCACTAACAGTTGGTAGATCGTACTTCAAAAACGAAGGATGCACTCAACTGGTGTTTTCTATTAAGCTTGAAATAAACTTTCATTTACCTCTAGACGTTTCCACCATCAAATTTTTTCTCCCTTTTCAGACACTGAATTGATTGAGCCAAAATGGCCCTCGGCATTCTGACGCCTTCCATCGTGGTATCCGTCCCCGACCGGAGACCTGCTCTCCCACCCTACAAAGGACTCGGAGCCTGCCCCAACACGTCGTTGGACACACCGATGGTGGCAGGTGAGCAGTGAAGCCTCTGTGCGCAGGACCTACAATTGAGCACATTGCGGGGGAATGTGCTGGGGTGCAGCACCCTAGGTGCACAGGTGCAGGCAAGCGATGTTCCCGTAGCTAATAATGTAATCTCTGGCCTCATTCATATGTTTCATTTTAAGGACTTGCTGGACCACACTCTTTCTTGCAGACCCCGGCTTCCTAGACAAACGGGTGACGGGAGGTAAACACTAAGGGCTGGGTGCAGTAGGCTGACGCTCTGTCTCCTCCTCACTCTGTGCTTTTGATTCTCCCTCCCCTTCTCCCTTCCACCCACTCCCTCTCCCTCCCATTCTCACTACCTTCCTTTCATTCGTACTAACTTTCTTTTCCTCTTCCACATGGCACACATACTTATGTTTAATTTTTGGCTTGCAGGTTTTGTACGCTGCTTCAAGAGGAGTCCCACCCATGGTATACTGTTGTTTGTTCTAATAAACTTGCGTTTCCATTTATTCGTGTTGTTTTAATAAAGGTTATTTTTTTCCAATAAATAAGTGAGTGTATAGGTCTTCTTTTTCTGACAACACTTGTCTGTAGTTTATTGTGAAAATCGTCTGTTTATAGGAGGGTATGAGGGAAAACATTTGTAATTTTGCGGTGCACATACCAAATATAAACCAACAGACAATTACATAAATAAAGCCTTGTGTTTAATTCTACAACTGCAAGGGTTCTATGCGTGTATCACTTTATAACACGTTGAGTACTGCCCATGTAATTACAGAACCAATAAGGCACTGCCTAGGACGAACCGAGGCTTCAGGGACTGCCGAGGACCACCCTGCATATTTAAGTAAAGCCCCAGAGGCTGGCGACCCCCGGACTTCAGTTGGCCTTGGAGCCCCCCGAACGGTGTAGAGTCAAAATATCGAGTTTTTGTTATCGACTAGACATAATATCGAGTAAAAAATATAGAATAGACATAATATCGACTAGACAGAATATAGACTACCAAAATATTGACTAGAAAATTGTAATATCGAATAGAATGGACATAATATCGAATCAAAAATATAGAATGGACATAATATTGACTAGACAGAATATAGACAACAAAAATATCGAATTTAGGGTAAATTAATATTAATGTTTAATTTTTGTGTAATATAAATCTGTAGCGGGTTCTGGATTTATAGGGGAATAGGGTAGGAAATAA
Source organism: Lissotriton helveticus (assembly GCF_964261635.1). Classification (NCBI taxonomy): domain Eukaryota; kingdom Metazoa; phylum Chordata; class Amphibia; order Caudata; family Salamandridae; genus Lissotriton; species Lissotriton helveticus. The sequence goes on along the minus strand of NC_136057.1, from coordinate 1,923,352,392 downwards.
TTTAATTATAATTAATTAAATATGTTATTTTATGTATTGGTATTTATTTAGAATTAATTATTAATTGGTAATTAATTAAAATATCATTGGTAATTAATTTTAATTGATTAATTAAATAATATGTTAATTTTAGTAATTTATTTTCTGTAGGGGGTTGTGGGTTTATAGGGGAATAGCGTGGGAAGTAATTTAATTATAATTAATTAAATATGTAATTTTATTTATTGGTATTTATTTAAAAGTAATTGGTAATTAATTATTAATTGGTAATCAATTAAAATATAATTGGTAATTAATTTTAATTTATTAATTAATTAATATGTTAATGTTAGTAATTTATTTTCTGTAGCGGGTTGTGTGTTTATAGGGGAATAGGGTGGGAAGTAATTTAATTATAATTAATTAAATATGTAATTTTATTTATTGGTATTTATTTAAAAGTAATTGGTAATTAATTATGAATTGGTAATTAATTAAAATATAATTGGTAATTCATTTTAATTGATCAATTAATATATTTTATAAAATAGAAAAATATTGTAATTATTTGTAATAGGTATTAATAGTTATGTTATTTATATTTATATATGAAGTATTTACTTTCTCTATTATTGCACTCACTGGAGTGGGAATAGTAATTTTTAACCTTACGCTATCCAACGCTTTCCCTACTGTTGCACTCTCTGGAGTAGGAATAGTAATTTATACCCCTACGCTATCCAATGCTTTCCCTACTGTTGCGCTCTCTGGAGTTGGAATAGTCATTTTTACCCCTACGCTATCTAACGCTTTCCCTACTGTTGTGCTCACTGGAGTGGGAATAGTAATTTTCACCCCTACGCTATCCAACGCTTTCTCTACTCTTGCGCTCTCTGGAGTTTGAATATATGAAGTATTTACTTTCTATATTATTGCACTCACTGGAGTGGGAATAGTAATTTTTAACCTTACGCTATCCAACGCTTTCCCTACTGTTGAACTCTCTGGAGTAGGAATAGTAATTTATACCCCTACGCTATCCAATGCTTTCCCTACTGTTGCGCTCTCTGGAGTTGGAATAGTCATTTTTACCCCTACGCTATCCAACGCTTTCCCTACTGTTGTGCTAACTGGAGTGGGAATAGTAATTTCACCCCTACGCTATCCAACACGTTCCCTACTCTTGCGCTCTCTGGAGTTTGAATAGTAATTTTCACCCCTACGCTATCCAACGCTTTTCCTACTGTTGCGCTCACTGGAGCGGGAATAGTAATTTGTACCCCTACGCTATCCAACGCTTTCTCTACTGTTGCACTCACTGGAGTGGGAATAGTAATTTTGACCCCTACGCTATCCAACGCTTTCCCTACTGTTGCGCTCTATGGAGTTGGAATAGTAATTTTTATCCCTACGCTATCCAACGCTTTCCCTACTGTTGCGCTCTCTGGAGTGGGAATAGTAATTTTTACCTTTACGCTATCCAAAGCTTTCCCTACTGTTGCGCTCTCTGGAGTGGGAATAGTAATTTGTACCCCTACGCTATCCAATCCTTTCCCTACTGTTGCACTCTCTGGAGTGGGAATACTAATTTTTACCCTTCCACTATCCAACGCTTGCCCTACTGTTGTGCTCTCTGGAGTTGGAATAATAATTTTTACCCCTACGTATCCAGTGCTTTCTCTATTGTAGCGGTCTCTGGAGTTGGAATAGTAATTTTTACCCTTATGCTATCCAACGCTTTCCCTACTATTGCACTCACTGGAGTGGGAATAGTAATTTTGACCCCTATGCTATCCAACGCTTTCCCTACTGTAGCGCTCTCTGGAGTGGGAATAGTAATTTGTATCCTTACGCTATCAAATGCTTTCTCTACTGTTGCACTCACTGGAGTGTGAATAGTAATTTTTACCCCTACGCTATCCAACGCTTTCCCTACTGTTGCGCTCACTGGAGTGGGAATAGTAATTTTTACCCTACGCTATCCAACGCTTTCCCTACTGTTGCGTTCTCTGGAGTGGGAATAGTAATTTTTACCCCTACGCTATCCAATGCTTTCCTTACTGTTGCACTCTCTGGAGTGGGAATAGTAAATTTAACCCTCTCGCTTTCCTACGTAAAAAATACTGTATATGTTTTGTTAATAATATGTATATATTAATATGTTATAACATTAAATTAATATTATTTTTTAAAGTTAAAATAATTATTAATTAATTTTAAGTTTATTTAAGTATTTTAACTGTGTTTAAATTAATTATATTTAATATTATTTTAGTTTTAAATTACTGTTAAGATATTTAAAAAATTCGATATTTTGACTGTCTATATTTTTTCCTATCGATATTTTGGAGTCGATATTTTTGTACTTACCTGTTTGTAGATAGGAAGTCGATATTTTGGCATTCTATATTTTTACCTCGATATTTAGGTAAGTCGATATTTTGACTGTCGATATTATGTCAGTGATCCCCCCCGAACAAATATTAAACAATATCCGGGAAGTTGGCGATCCCCTAGGCTGCAAAACATCTCTGTGCCCTCCCGCGCCTAATTTACATGTGACATTAAGATCCCCTGTCCTACAGAGACCCAGCAATATAATAATAGGATTTGGCCACGGAACATTACCCACCAGGGGCTTCATTTAAATGAACTGGTGAGACCCTGCTTCTTTTATTTTTTCTCCATTTTTACCATCCGGATCCACTCTATTAAAGCGATACAAGGTTTTCCTCCTCTCGCTTCAACTAGTCAAACAAGGATTTGCTATCACAGGGTGGAAGCCATGCACCCGCCCTCAAATAGCAAACATAAATGTCCAGGTATTCACACCCTGGGACATTGTATGAGCTGCGCCTGGGAGGCCGCGCTCCCTAGGACCATGATGCATTGGTTTGTATAAACGCATACTAACACTATTTACACACGTGTAGTACAGCGACCAAAGTGTAGTGAAGAGGCAGAGGGAGCGCAATATCTAAAAATATAAATCCTACCAGAGTTCGGATGACATAGTTCAATGAGTTGAAGACCCTGGGATGAGTAGAAACAGCTACACAAAGAAAACGGGTTTTCAGCACAATGCAAGCGACTTTGAAATATTGGTGAGTGCTGTCTTCTTTTTACCTTCTCCCGCTCATTGCCAAATTTATGTAGTGAAGAGGCAGACAGTAGTGGATCAGATACGAAGATTTATTGCAGGAAGATAAGACACCTTAAACACCCACCCACAGGAGCAGGCAGCAAGGCAACCGTCTACTCCAGCACTGTGTACAAACTCCCCAAGGTTCCCCTCATGACAGCCCTACATTCTAACATTACATACTTACATTCTAGTAGAATTACATACTAACATTCTACTATGACTTACATTGGAATACTACACAGAGCACATGACTTTACAGCAATGAGCTCATGGTTTCATCCAGGAGTCTTGAGACCGGTAGGGGTGAGTAGTTTGCTTCCCACTCCCTGTATTATATAAATGCAAACTAACACCACTTCCACAGGTATACTACAGAGCCCAGAGCACATCACTTTACAGCAATGAGCTCACGATTTAGGATCACGGTTTAATCCCCGAGTCTTTGGACCAGTAGGAGAAAGTAGTTTGCTACCCACTCCCTATATACTATAAAGGCATACTAACACTATTTACACAGTTATACTACAGCGGCTAGTATCCTACAGTGCCCAAAGCCCATCACTTTACAGCAATCAGCTCGGTTTGCTCCCTGAGTCTTCACACAGGTAGGCGTGAGTACTTTGCTTCCCGCTTCCGGTATAGTATAAACACATGGTAGCGGTCAGTAGTTCTCTTCCCACTCCCTGTATGTTATAAATGTCTACTAACACTACTTGCACACGTATACTACAGCGCCCAGAGCCCATCCCTTTACAGCAATCACCTCGGTTTGATCCTCAAGTCTTCACACCGGTAGGCGTGAGTACTTAGCTTCCCCCTTCCGGTATAGTATAAACACACAGTAGCGTCCAGTAGTTCTCTTCCCACTCCCTGTATGGTAGAAACGCCTACTAACACTACTTGCACATGTATGCTATAAAGACCAGAGCACATCACTTTACAGCAATGAGCTCACGTTTTAGGCTCTCGGTTTCATACCAGAGTGTAGCAGCATATCATCTCAAGAACATGTCTCTCTGAGCAACACTGCACTTTCAGACTGGTAGGAATGACTACTTCGCTTCGCACTCCCCCACAGAGGTTACAGTGCTCCTACCCTCCTTTCCTACTTTTTTTGCCCTTTTTTCCCCTTACTCGCTTCAACGAAATCACAAAATGGCAGCCAACACTTCCTAGTTGCAACCGCTTGCAGCGCTTGCAACCAATAAGCAGCAAGCTCGTGCTTGTAACGCCTCAGCCAATCAGATGGCAGAATTCCCAAATATCGATATCTGTACATTTTGATATTTCTCCAAAACTACTGAACGGATTTACACCAAATAAACAAAAGCGTGCTTTCTAGACCAAGACCCTTCTCCCTGCTAAATTTGGGGTAAATCTGTTCACCCGCTTCGACCTGTAGCCTTGTCTAAATTTCCTATGGAAATTAACATGGAGAAAACACGTTTTGGGACCCCCCTTTCATCTCAACCCCACTTGACCAATCACCCCCAAACTTTCAACATAGGAGCTGATACGAACAAATAATTAGTTTTGTAAATTTCATGAGGATTCATCAAACAACGCCAAAGTTATAAGCAAAACAAAAAAAGCGCTTCCTATCTACCTACTGGCGACCGGCAGTAGGTAATGTGTGTGTGTGTGTGTATATGTATATATATATATATATATATATATATATATATATATATATATATATATATCAGCTCCACAAATCCAAGGACAATAATCCAAAAGGAAAGCAGCACTCACAGGGGGTAGTTCCAAATCAGTTTATTCATTCGTGAAGGAACTAAACAGCAACGACGCGTTTCGCCGTAGGGCTTTGTCAAGTTGTACAGAAAGCATTGACGCGCATAATCTTAAAAAGACGTCATAGCACAATCAAGAGCAAGGAAGGACTACAAAGTCTCAGTCTTCAATGGCTGCCATGTTGGAACGATATACATCATCATTTGCTACGCATATATTGCTACACGATATCAATTTTAAAGTCCACATATGTGACATGGCTTACCTACTAAATTGTACATTCAGCAGAATTCTACAATTCACAAGTAATTCAGCCCGGTATGGGCAAAAGCAATCCAATTCCAATGCTCACGGCAGTATATAACACATGTAGGCATTACAACACTGGAGGAAAGTGAACCAGTTGATATTTCAAGACACGCTTATGAGTTGCAATCTAATCATCATTTGAGAACACGTGCCAAAGTCCCATATTCAGAAAACACATAATATTACCATACATCAAAGCACAAATGCTCCTGGTACTGTGTATAAACTGACACTCACCATCTATATGAATGAATATGAAAGTAAATCTCGCCCTGGATGGGCATTGTTGCAATACCTACAAGACGCAGCCGTTGACATCTCTACATCATAAATATTTTAGCCAAGTCAAATGTTCAAAAATAGTCCCAAATTTATAATGATTAAAAATTACTAACCATGCAAAATTAGGAAAAACAGGAAAAACACAGTTGCAATGAACGTAATACGTCAAAATGCACAGTAAGAAACAGACAGAATATAGGCATACACATAAATATACCATCGGCCTAACCCAGGTGTACCGATAGTTCTTCGTGCATATTAAGGCCCCTGGGGTTCTTGCTCTGTAAATCAATGATGTACCTGGATTCCAGCCGTCTAAGTTTCAGGAGACGATCACCTCCTCTAATGTGTGCCAGAACACTATCGAGACAGATGTAAGACAACAGGTCCCTGTTGCTATTATGCATCTTCTCAAAGTGCCTTGCCACAGGATAGGTTTCGTCCTTCTTGGCAATGGCACGCATGTGCTCCAAAATTCTCAATTTCACTGCATTGGTGGTGCTGCCAATGTAGTTTAAACCACAAGGGCAGGTGAGACAGTAAATCGCATATGGCGTGGAACATGTCAAGAATTTCATGATTTTTTTAGGAGTAGCCAGACCGGGTATCTTAAAAGTAAGCGTCCGCTTACTAAACTTGCAGGCCTTGCACCGGCCACACGGGTAAAAACCGCTGAGTACCGGTAATTTTGGGATGCTGGCGGGAGCCGAAAAGTGACTGGAAACTAAATGATCCCTAAGGGATCTAGCCTTCCTGTAAGTGACCAACGGGTTGGTCGGCAGGTCAGCTTTGATAATATTGTCAGACAAGAGGATATTCCAGTTCTTTTTGAATATTTTCTTGATCTGACCAGCATTACGTGAAAAGGTGGTGATGAGACGAAACGCCCCATTATTAGATCTAATAATCTGCTTGGATTTCAATAGATCTTTACGCTGTATCTTTTTAGCCCTCTCATAAGCACGTTTCAGAACACCATCTCTGTATCCTCTTATTCTGAATCTTTGGAGGCTCGCATCCGCTGCCTTTTTAAAGTCATCATCATTGGAATTGTTGCGCCTTAACCTTAAGAGTTCTCCATAAGGGATACTCTCGATTAATTGGCGAGGATGACTGCTCGTAGCAAAAAGCGTAGAATTACCTGCCGTCTCTTTCCTGAACAGTTTAGTCTGTAAATCACCAGTGTGCTCGTTACGAAATCTCAGCTCCACAAATCCAAGGACAATAATCCAAAAGGAAAGCAGCACTCACAGGGGGTAGTTCCAAATCAGTTTATTCGTGAAGGAACTAAACAGCAATGACGCGTTTCGCCGTAGGGCTTTGTCAAGTTGTACAGAAAGCATTGACGCGCATAATCTTAAAAAGACGTCATAGCACAATCAAGAGCAAGGAAGGACTACAAAGTCTCAGTCTTCAATGGCTGCCATGTTGGAACGATATACATCATCATTTGCTACGCATATATTGCTACACGATATCAATTTTAAAGTCCACATATGTGACATGGCTTACCTACTAAATTGTACATTCAGCAGAATTCTACAATTCACAAGTAATTCAGCCCGGGATGGGCAAAAGCAATCCAATTCCAATGCTCACGGCAGTATATAACACATGTAGGCATTACAACACTGGAGGAGAGTGAACCAGTTGATATTTCAAGACACGCTTATGAGTTGCAATCTAATCATCATTTGAGAACACGTGCCAAAGTCCCATATTCAGAAAACACATAATATTACCATACATCAAAGCACAAATGCTCCTGGTACTGTGTATAAACTGACACTCACCATCTATATGAATGAATATGAAAGTAAATGAAATGAATGTTGACGTACTTAACAACAATGATGTGAATCTTAAATTTTCTGGTCACATAAGCAGGAGTGCTGTCAACTACCTAGACCTCACTGTGTACATTGATGAATATGGTGATTTACAGACTAAACTGTTCAGGAAAGAGACGGCAGGTAATTCTACGCTTTTTGCTACGAGCAGTCATCCTCGCCAATTAATCGAGAGTATCCCTTATGGAGAACTCTTAAGGTTAAGGCGCAACAATTCCAATGATGATGACTTTAAAAAGGCAGCGGATGCGAGCCTCCAAAGATTCAGAATAAGAGGATACAGAGATGGTGTTCTGAAACGTGCTTATGAGAGGGCTAAAAAGATACAGCGTAAAGATCTATTGAAATCCAAGCAGATTATTAGATCTAATAATGGGGCGTTTCGTCTCATCACCACCTTTTCACGTAATGCTGGTCAGATCAAGAAAATATTCAAAAAGAACTGGAATATCCTCTTGTCTGACAATATTATCAAAGCTGACCTGCCGACCAACCCGTTGGTCACTTACAGGAAGGCTAGATCCCTTAGGGATCATTTAGTTTCCAGTCACTTTTCGGCTCCCGCCAGCATCCCAAAATTACCGGTACTCAGCGGTTTTTACCCGTGTGGCCGGTGCAAGGCCTGCAAGTTTAGTAAGCGGACGCTTACTTTTAAGATTCCCGGTCTGGCTACTCCTAAAAAAATCATGAAATTCTTGACATGTTCCACGCCATATGCGATTTACTGTCTCACCTGCCCTTGTGGTTTAAACTACATTGGCAGCACCACCAATGCAGTGAAATTGAGAATTTTGGAGCACATGCGTGCCATTGCCAAGAAGGACGAAACCTATCCTGTGGCAAGGCACTTTGAGAAGATGCATAATAGCAACAGGGACCTGTTGTCTTACATCTGTCTCGATAGTGTTCCGGCACACATTAGAGGAGGTGATCGTCTCCTGAAACTTAGATGGCTGGAATCCAGGTACATCATTGATTTACAGAGCAAGAACCCCAGGGGCCTTAATATGCACGAAGAACTATCGGTACACCTGGATTAGGCCGATGGTATATTTATGTGTATGCCTATATTCTGTCTGTTTCTTACTGTGCATTTTGACGTATTACGTTCATTGCAACTGTGTTTTTTCTGTTTTTCCTAATTTTGCATGGTTAGTAATTTTTAATCATTATAAATTTGGGACTATTTTTGAACATTTGACTTGGCTAAAATATTTATGATGTAGAGATGTCAACGGCTGCGTCTTGTAGGTATTGCAACAATGCCCATCCAGGGCGAAATTTACTTTCATATTCATTCATATAGATGGTGAGTGTCAGTTTATACACAGTACCAGGAGCATTTGTGCTTTGATGTATGGTAATATTATGTGTTTTCTGAATATGGGACTTTGGCACGTGTTCTCAAATGATGATTAGATTGCAACTCATAAGCGTGTCTTGAAATATCAACTGGTTCACTCTCCTCCAGTGTTGTAATGCCTACATGTGTTATATACTGCCGTGAGCATTGGAATTGGATTGCTTTTGCCCATCCCGGGCTGAATTACTTGTGAATTGTAGAATTCTGCTGAATGTACAATTTAGTAGGTAAGCCATGTCACATATGTGGACTTTAAAATTGATATCGTGTAGCAATATATGCGTAGAAAATGATGATGTATATCGTTCCAACATGGCAGCCATTGAAGACTGAGACTTTGTAGTCCTTCCTTGCTCCTGATTGTACTATGACGTCTTTTTAAGATTATGCGCGTCAATGCTTTCTGTACAACTTGACAAAGCCCTACGGCAAAACGCGTCGTTGCTGTTTAGTTCCTTCACAAATAAACTGATTTGGAACTACCCCCTGTGAGTGCTGCTTTCCTTTTGGATTATTGTCCTTGGATTTGTGGAGCTGAGATTTCGTAACGGGCACACCCCCGTTTGGCGTGCACCCGCCCGCGAGTGCTACCGGCTGGTGTTTTGTAGTTTTGGATATATATATATATATACATATATATATATATATATATATATATATATATATATATATATATATATATATTGCTGAAGCAAAATTTCTTCACCAAAGAAGACACGACACCGCACACCACTTTAAGTTACGCAGGTTTGTTTATTTTCCTGTAGGTTTCCCCACATACGCGTTTCGGACTGCTAGGAGTCCCTGTTCACGGTTTACAAACATTTGTCATTTCTCTGTTTTGCAAATTTATACTGTTTAATCCATTAAGCAGATTATGATGCATTATGGGAACAGTAGGCAAACTTTGTCGTGCTAATTTTATTAGCATAGACACTGTGTAGGGTCGCTGTTGTTTGGCGCATTTGCATTGTATTTACACAGAGGTTAAACAAAGTTTAACCCTGTTGTTTGCATGTGTATCAGCGTTGAGTACGTTGATATCCAATTGTCTGTTAAGATTATTGGAGACACACTTTGACTTTAGGTATTATAAGTCAAGAATAGCAATAATGGCTAAGTGCCTATGAAATGCGTGCTTCAAACTATACAGTTATCCTACACTGTGACTAAATATTTAAAATTTCATTTCGTTCTTTCGCATCACGAGTATACTGTCAATTCTATTGAGAAGGTGTACAAGACCTACTCTTTTTACATATATTTTTTGTAATTAGAAAACAATGTTTGGTCCAGTCCATTTTGTCTGTTATTGTCTCTCAAAAAGCAAAGAGAGGCTACACAGTATAGTCCGTTATAAATGTACATACATTTCCTCATCCCCGTTTAGCCCCATCGGGGTTCTGGTTTTAAATCTGATTATTAATTTGGATTCAAGGCGTCTTAGTTTTGTTAATCGATCACCTCCTCTTTCGTTTTCCTGTATCCTTGCGATGCCTGCATATCTTACATCCATCCAAGTTTTACCAGGATGAGTTTTTAGATGTTTGGCAATGGCATAGCTATAATCACTGTTTTGAATAGATCTGATGAGTTCCAAAATTCTTTTCTTGAGGGGGCATGAGGTAGAGATGATATATTTCTTTCCACAAAAGCATTGGAGTTGGTAAACCACAAATTGTGACTCGCAGGTTATTTTCTCCTTTATTTCAAAATTTCGTTCTTTAGGATCTTTCAAGATTTTCAGGTTTTGTCCAATTTTGCATGCCTTGCAGGTTTGACATTTGGTGAAGTCATGCTGTCTTTTTTCCAACCAAGTGATTGGTTTGTTTATTCTGAAGTGACTATTGACTATAGTGTCTTGTATAGATGGTGGTTTCCGATAGGTAATCAATGGTCTTTCTCCAATCAGGGTTCCAATTTCAGTATCTTTTTTTAGTACACTCCAGTATCTGGTTAGGACTTGGCGAATTTTGAAGCTTTCCTTAGAGTACGTTAAAATCATTCTTGGTTTGTCATCATCAGTTTTCAATTTAGTGTTTTTAGGAATGAGCGTCTCTGCTCTCGTTTTCAGTCTGGCTCTTTTCTCCCCTTTGATGATATCATAATGTTTGTATCCACGGGTGATGAAGCGATCCTTAGTTTCTTTAAATTTGTTTTCCATTTCCTCTTCCTCTGAACAATTGAGTCGCATGCGTAAGCATTCACCATATGGTATACTTTGCTTAACAGCAACTAACTGAATAGATCGAAATTTTTAATGAAAACCAAGTAGGTCTGAAATTCACATCCAACATCCCAAAAAAAGAAATAGACTTTTTAGATACAAAGGTCTATATCAAAAACAACAAACTGGAAACATCAGTATTCAGGAAAAAGACGTCAACAAACAGTGTTCTATATGGTACCAGCTTTCATCCCACCTCACTTAAGCAAAGTATACCATATGGTGAATTCTTGCATTATGAACAACTAAAGAGAAATCCAATGGAGGAATGGACTAGTGAATATCACTCTTTGTTGTTAGGTTGGAAAGAGAGAGGCCTAATTGACTTTGACGAATATTCTTATCTAAAAACGGAAAATCCAATAATCGCCACAATATACTTTTTACCAAAAGTTCATAAATCCCTCATACAACCTCCAGGAAGACCAATTGTGAGCTCCATAGGATCATTATTGGAATCAACATCAAGATTTATAGATATATTTTTAATGAACTATGTGACGGCACTACCTTCTTTCCTGAAAGATACAATGGACTTTCTAAAAAAGATCTCTGAGACTGAATGGAAAGCAACATACTTGATGGCAACCATAGATGTTGCCTCTCTCTACACCTCAATACGCCATGAGGATGGCATAAAAACTGTCAAAAATGCCCTTGGAGCATGCTCAGTAAGACTCTTGGAACACTCAGCAATGCTATTGGATATGCTCAACTACTGCCTGACAGACAACGCTTTCCTGTTTTTGGGGAAAATGTACCTCCAAAGGCAGGGGACCGCAATGGGGACATCATTTGCGCCCACTTACGCAAACCTCCTGATGGGGGCCTGGGAGAGTGAAGTAGTGAGAAAAGAAAAAGAAAATGGATCTAGAATAAAACTTTGGTGTCGTTTCATAGACGACCTATTCATAATATGGGAAGGAGACAATGTTTCACTTCAATCATTTATTGATTCCTTGGAAGAAAATGAATACAATCTACATTTCACTTCAACCAACAGTGCCACAAATCTCATCTTCCTAGATGTGGAGATATTTGTGAAGAATAGCAAATTGTGCTCCAAGATCCATAGAAAACCAACATCGTGTAATAGCATCCTCCACGCGAACAGTGGACATCCTGTGAAACTAAAGTGGAGTATTCCATATGGACAAATGCTACGGGCAAAAAGAAACTGCTCAGAACAAATGGATCTAGAAGATGAGATAGAGAAAATGAGCCATCGGTTCTTGGAGAGGGGTTATCCGGAGGAGGTGATATCCTCTGCAAAATCGAGGATGGAAGTGAAAAAGAGAGTGGATCTGCTCGTTCCAAGGAACAAGAGAACAGAAAACATCATCGATAGTGAAATTGATCAAAAAACTGAAGTGACAAGATTGATCATTGATTTTGACAACCAAAGTGGAGAAATGAATAGAGCATTACAAAAACATTGGAAAATCTTGCTCCTAGACGAAACATTAAAGAGCAACTTAACATCATATCCAAGCATTGCCTATCGGAAAACTTCATCTCTAGGAGATATTTTGACACAAAGCCATCTTGAGTTAAAAGAAACAAACAAACCAACTTGGCTAACAGCTCCAGGATTCTGGAAGTGTTTCAAATGCAAGGCATGTGACCATGGCGTGAATATCAAGGAATACAAACTCCAAAATGGCAAAATAGAAAAAATAAAGGATCACATCACATGTGAATCAAAGTGTGTGGTTTATAGATTACAATGCCCCTGTGAGAAATCATATATCGGGAGCACGATCAATAAATTGAAATTAAGAATTTTGCAACATCTACGGGCAATCAAGAACAAAGACCCTAGCTACCCGATGGCCACACATTTTGCCAAGTATCACCAGAGTAACCCAGATTTACTGAAGTATTCAGGGATCAAATTAAGTAAAATCTCAGAAAGGGGTGGAGATCGAACAATACAACTTTGAAAACTTGAATCCAGAATGATACTGGGACTGGGAACTGAGGTCCCATATGGACATAACTTGGATGCTGAATTGTTTGTACACCTGTAGATAAATGAGGAAGAAATGGTGGGGAAATGAGAGACTTGATTCGTAATAAGAGAATTGTAAAATGTATATAATATATGTAAATACATTGTGGTGAGGTAATGAACTGGACTATAAAGATGAAATTGATCAGCCGGTTCTCAAAGCAAAAATATTGTTGCACCTTAGGCTTAAGGAGTTGTCAATCATGAATCATTGTTAGAGTGATGTTATACAATAACGAAATGGATAACCATAGAATAAGATGGAATGCATGGGTTACAAGGATATGAATTAGTGGATGTAATAACCGGTACTTCACAGAAATCATAAGAATTTATTCTCAATATCTATCTAATTCAGTTCTAAATAACGGTACTAATGTGTATATACAGAATTATGAAACATCAAACAAATTGTGTGGAGAAATTGATATAATTGTAAATAATGTATATACATAACAGGAAAAGTACATTCCAATATTTTTCGATTTAGAATACTTTATGTAACATAATCGAAAAATGGTTTTGGTCCATAACTAGAAAATTATTTTGATTTAGAATTTGGCAAAAAATTGAATAATGTAAATAATGTATACAATCTGATTTTGCTCTGAGTTTCTTAGAACAATTACAGTACTTTACTTAAATGTTGAAATTAAATAATATGTGTAAAATGGCTGATCCTAGAAGCCGGTAAAACGGTGCAAGATTGATGGTCTAGAAGAATATGGAAAGGGAAGAGGGTACTTACACTGAGCACTTTAAAGAGGTCTAGACCTAGGGACTCTATGGTCCAGTGGAAGGCTAGGAGTAGCCGAAATGCGTAGGCCGTCCGTTATTTGATGCACGCTTAACTTTACAAACTGACCTGTTGCTGTGCCGTGACTTCAGCCGTGATATTTATGGTGAGAGGAGACGAAGCAATATATATATATATATATATATATATATATATATATATATATACAGCTCCATGGGGTTGACCAAATAGCGGGTTGCACTCGAGCCTGCGTGCTCCTTCCCCAAAGCGGTAGTTAGTATGGACAGTTGCGTGCTTAAATAGGCCCGACATCCTTCCGCTGGGTTGCACCACCCCGGGAAACGGGGGCCACGAAACTCGCTATTCAAGGAGTCGCGTATGTGGAGCTGCGCGATGAATGAGGACAGGAGCGTTATTTGGGGCTAATGAGCTGCGCGATGGATGAGGACAGGAGCGTTATTTGGGGCTAATATTAGAGCCTTTGGAACGAGCAGTTATTTGAATTTGCATCCATGTGTGTCTTCATAAAGGGAGAAGGTAGAGGTCGTGCACTTTACTGCTGGCCCCTGATGAGGAAAATACATTACCGAAACGCGTCGGGCCTATTCAAGCACGCAACTGTCCATACTAACAAACGCTTTGGGGAAGGCGCACGCAGGCTCGAGTGCAACCCGCTACTTGGACAACCCCATGGAGCTGTAATATATATAAGCAGCAGTCATGCCACTGGGTTTCACCACCCCGGGAAATGGGGGCCACGAGACTCGCTATTCAAGGAGTCGCGTATGTGGAGCTGCGCGATGGATGATGAGCGGAGCGTTGTTTGGGGCTCATGTTAGAGCCTTTGGAACGAGCAGTTATTTGAAAGTGCATCCATCCAGGACATATGGACTACATCTCCCATAAACACAATGTGTGTCTTCATGAAGGGAGAAGGTAGACATCTTGCACTTTACTGCTGGCCCCTGATGAGTAAAATAAATTTCCGAAACGTGTCGGGCCTATTCAAGAACGCAACTGTCCATACTAACAAACGCTTTGGGGAAGGCGCACGCAAGCTCGAGTGCAACCCACTACTTGGACAACCCCATGGAGCTGTAATATATTAGCGGCGGTCCTGCCGCTGGGTTGCACCACCCCGGGAAACGGGGGCCACGAGACTCGCTATTCAAGGAGTCACGTATGCGGAGCTGCGCGATGGATGAGGATAGGAGCGTTGTTTGGGGCTCATGTTGGAGCCTTTGGAATGAGCAGTTATTTGAAAGTGCATCCATCCAGGACATATGGACTACATCTCCCATAAATACAATGTGTGTCTTCATAAAGGGAGAAGGTAGACGTCGTGCACTTTACTGCTGGTCCCTGATGAGGAAAATAAATTTCCGAAACGCGTCAGGTCTATTCAAACATGCAACTGTCCATAATAACAAACGCTTTGGGGAAGGCGCACACAGGTTCGAGTGCAACCCGCTACTTGGACAACCCCATGGAGCTGTAATATAATGTAATATAATGTAATATATATATATATATATTCCAACCAAACCTGATTTAACCTAAAAATCGGACACCGACACTGGAGCAGATTAGCCATCCAGTAAAGGGTTTATTTGTTAAACAGCATGACGCGTTTCGGCACACTTGCCTTGTTCACATGGGCCGCCTTTAAAATAAACAGACCTTTTAACAAAGCAAAGTAGTCACATGGTCTCTATTTTCAAAAGACACGAACAGACTATACAGAGTTTGCTGCATTATTACAAAATGCTTTTCTTTCATAGTCACTCTACTTAAAAAAAGGCATATTCTATATAAAAAAAAGTACACAGTGATTAAATAAATAACCATTTAAAACCAATTGATAAAAATCATCTCAATTCATTTTATACCATCATTTCATGCATTCCTTCATGCATGACTAATACTTGTCTCAGTGCATTTTTTTCCCTTTATTAATAGCCTTTATTTTAGAAAAATGATGTGCAATATTAGCCACCAGAACATTCAACATATTATGAATCTCATTTTGCCGCCCGTTAAGTCTGTGTCCTTCTTTTCACCACTCGGAAAGATACTGGGCAAGTGCCCTAAAACGAAATCCAAATTCCTCAGTAGAATGTGTTACATCAATTCTACTCGCCATTCTGCCAAGAAATATATAAATCGATTAATGTTTGGTGTATGGAAATTTTGGGAGAGTTACTACAGTCAGAATGCATTCTTAATTTCATAATTTCAATAAATTATTTACATTGTTAAAAACTTGGCATTGGGAAACAAGCATAATAAAGTGCTTTCGTGCTACAGTATTAAACATGTTTTGTTATATGTGCAAATACGTATTTTTCAAATAAAGTGCAAGTGCTTCAATTTTCGCAACCAATACGATGTATCATATTTAAACAATTTATCATTTTCAAATGCATTGATATATTTCAATATGACTGTAACCTCCAACAGTCAGAATGCAATCTTAATTTTATAATTTCAATAGATTATTTACACTGTTAAGAACTTGGCAGTGCAAAACAAGCATAACAAAGTGGTTTCATGCTACAGTACTAAGAATGTTTTGTTATATGTGCAAAAACGCATTGTTCAAATAAAGTGCAAGTGCTTCAATATTCACAACCAATACGATATACCACATTTAAACAATATATCATTACCAAATGAATTTGAATATTTCATTTTGACTGTAACCTCCAACATGCATATATCAAGTAAAATACCATACATCGATTTCCATATATAGTATATTTCGTTCCTCATTTCTAAAAACTATTAGTATTCCTCTGTTATAGCACTTTTAAAACCAATTAAAACAAATATTGAAATGGATTATTTTCTCTTTTAAACTAGATGTACATGCAGATCTTCTCCAACATTTAGACCATGGGGACTTTTCGTGTTGAATAGGAGTATATATCTGGATTCCACTTTCCTTAGTTTTCTCTCACGGTCACCTCCTCTCTGATCTTTTGGGACTTGGTCTATTGCAAAATACACTAGGTCATTAAAATTTCCTTTGTGCATTTCATTGATATGTCTCGCAACTACATAATTCTTATCCTTGTTCTTTACTGCTCGTAAATTCTGCAGAATTCGCACATGCACCATGTGAATTGTGCTCCCTATATGCTAACATGTTTCAACCATGCAATGCAATTATTAGTATCCAGATATTTTATTTCTATTAGAGCCATCTTATAGTCCAACAGCTCAGGTGTTGTCCAGGTCTGACCCAAAGCATCAAGGGTCTCATTATTGCATGATGTTCAGTGCGTTTCATATTAAGATCAAGCATGGTTGGTATCAGCGGGGTACGCACTGGTAATTTTAACAGTGCTCTGTAAAATGTATTCTCATTGGTCTCGAAAGCCTTTCTGGATGAAGGTCCCCATAATTCAACTCCATATAAAGTGGCTGATTGGGCTTTAAATCGAAATACCTCAAGTGCTGGTGATATCGCCCTATTGAGGCTATTTCCATGTCTTTTTAAAAACGGTAGAGTGTTTTGGGTTAATAACAACTTTGTCTTTTCAATTTGGGTTTTCCAAGATAAATTTGAGTCTAAGGACACACCCAAGTAGCAAAAATTTTGAACATGTTCCAATTTTTGTCCATTTAAAAACACGTTTCCTCTAAAAGATTTATGGGGATTTATGGCCATGTACTTTGGTTTATCAGTATTAATCTCAAGGCCCTTTTTGCTGTAATAGGTTTGGAATGCACTAAGTAAACATTGCAGGCCCTTCGGTGCCAGCACGCACCCTTGGCGAACCCCCCGTTTAATGGCGATTGGGCTAGTTAATTTCATTAAAGACCCCCGTACCTATTACTAACAACAAACACACAAAACAGACCCATCAAGAAATACACTATCCCAGCACACTTCAACTGTACAATTCACACTTGTACACAACATGCCAGAGAGAGTCAAATTTTAAAGCTCGGCAAGATATGCCAGAGATGGCCTATAAAACTGGAAACACCACTCCAGATATGAGACTGCGAAACAGGATTGTAATGGGGCAGTTAGGGCGGGAGTAACGGAGTCTGAGGTCTTAAGCAGTGATTTCAAAGAAGGCTTTATTTTGATGTAGGCTTTTCTTCTCCTGCTTGTTAGTCTCTCTCTAGTAAAAACTGCGGGATCCGTTTTAGTGTTCTTGAGTGGCTCCAGGGCGAAGATACCAGTCAGGTCGTGGCCTCGGTGTGGACCGATAATCCCACTCAAAACAAAAGAGAGAGAACAAAAAGAACTGAGTTACTGGGACGTTTGGATACGTCTTTCAAAGGGACCGGGAGTGAGGGAAACCAAGTGCACAGTGTTTGTACAGCTATTCCGGCAGTGCTCGGGTGCTCGTGTGGGGGAGGGAGTTCACAAGGCTGTACAATTATTTACAAGTAATGCGGGCAGCTTCTACTCGGCAGACTGGAGACACCGTCCCACCCAACCCGCTACCTTGCCCCGTACCTCTGATAGCACCACTCCTCCCGCGGGAGCGTGGCGGGGTTGCTGGTGGAGACGTTGGCCTCCTGGCTTGCTGGAATCGCCTGGGCTCGTCTCGTCTTCTTCTTCCACGCTGTCCTCACAGCGTCTGTGCACTCCTTCTTCGCTCGCCAACGCCTTCGTCCTCCGGGGAAACGCCATCCGTCCTCTTCCGGGTTCGTCCGTCTTTTGGCTCAGCTGACCTGATGATGCCAAAGAGGGGCGGAGTCTCATCGTCTTGGAAGGCGCTGTTAAAGGCGCACAGTCCCTTGTCTCCGTCGTAGTCCCCACAGTGTTCGCTCTCCTTGGGTTGCCAGTCCTCCAGATGGTAAGGGGAGTCACGCTGTTGAGAGGGAAGAGAAACGGGTGACAAGGGGACCTCTGACCACCAGTCACGTTGTAAGTCGTCATGGTCCTCATAGGAACGTCCCGCCCCGTCACAAGGATACAAAAAGCCCTTCTGCCTACAACACTCCCAGAAATGTCTCCAGAGATAGAATCCAGATGTGCCCCACCCCCAGAATTAGAAACAATACTCCAGATCAGGTGTGTGTGAGATTTGAATAATTGGCTTTTTTGTAATTACGTAAAATGTCGGGAAAATTTTGTAAAATGACGTCTGATTACGCACAATGCAAATCAATTATATTTTAGCACGAAATGCGTCCTTACCTCAATATCTAAATGCAAGAAAAGCAGTGCAAACAGTCATTCGTGTTCTGTTGTTCCCATGCAATAGGTTACGTTGATAAAAGAGGTTACACGCAAGAGAGAACAAATGAGACCAGCAGACTTTGCTGGGATGGCTTAGAGGTGAGGAGTGAAAGGGCACAAGTAGATAGGAAACAGAAATTAATCAATCACTGTATTTCTAAAGCTCGCTACATACTGGTAGGCTTAGTAAAGGAAAGGTAGACCCTGAAGAATTAAGAGACAAAGATCAGGAACTGTTTGGAGAAAGAGACAAGGGAAGAGGCCACAGAGACAAACAGGGTAGTCTAATTTCTCAAGAGGGTGGTGAGAGTAATGCTTAGTTTGAGCTTGTGGTTTCCGATGTTCGGCACCGGCACTTAATTGTCGACACCTGCATCTGCGCAAGGTTGAGTTGAGCTGTCTGGATAACTTGGAGATGACCACAATAATAGTTAATTATTAATTCAATATACATTAAAATGACTATTACCTGCCGTCAAAGTAATTCTTATAGCTTTCGGGGCCTGAAATAGTCCGAATTGTCACACTTGTAGGGGTGTGATACTTAGCAGTAGAGTTGTTGCTGTCCATCATCCCCTTTTGTATCGCCTGGCTGATGAGGATTATGAATCCGAAACCGGTCCCAGGATGCTTGTTTCCGGTCCATGGAAGACATGGCTTGGCAGTTCGGGCTGGACTGTTCCCATGAGGCACAGGGTCAGACTGATTTGCATATGGCCATGTCTGAAATGGGGTGGCTGAGTGGGCTAAAGAATGGTGTTGGATTAAACCCAGATCAGTTGACTGGGGGTGAGTGTTTGATTTGCTCAAACGCTCCGTCCTTCCTCCCCTTTTGTATCGTCTTTGGCAGCATGGCAGGGGCAATGTGTGGTACAAGCTCTGGTGGCCTCTTAACGAAAGCCCTGGCACTTATTTATTTTTTATTTTTACAAATTAAGCACTGACTGAGAGATATATTCACCCATTTACTTGATGAGAGAGACTTTGTATTATGCAAGGTACGATGGTCAAGGATGCAAAGTGTGAACCTGAGCCTGCCCACGCAATATGGGGACGTTTTTTTTTTTACAAAGGTTAAAACTAGTCCCTGGGCTTTAACTGAGGCTGCATAGCTTGTTATTCTTCTGCTGCATCCCGGCATTTTGTCAGTGATCACTCCCTTCCCCTCCTTCCTCTGCGCATCTTCCCATGATGCAACGGGCCCACAGTAGCCGTGCCTGGAACACAGTCAATTCCCACAAGAAAGAAGCAGGATCTGTGACTCAGCACCTCGGCGATCTCCCATGAGAAAATGGAAACTCTAGCCTCGCCAAACTTGGACAGTCCCCGGCCACTCTCACGCCGTCTCCTGACCTCTGTGACCTCGGCTGCTGCGCCGGGGATCTCCCTGCACAGTCGGGAGATTTTCGGGACTTCCCCGGGCAATGGGACCTGAATCTGTCTAAATCCCATGCCATCAAGGGTATAAACACGCACTACCGCAAAGTGGAGCAGATACTCATTTGCAGGCGCCTCTGCTTGTTTGTAAGTGCATTTGCAGCAGGACAGAAAAGGACCGAGATATATTTCCCCTATTTTGATTTGTTAACAAAGAAATTCCGATTTCTACACCCGAAAATGTAAACAGTAAAAGTATGTTTGAGGGAAAATAAGTGTACCATTGCTTTTTAGTATTAAAAACACTTCAAAAAATCTTTCTCTTCTGCAAGAGCAGCAAAGATGGTACAATCTGCACCCTGCTTACAGAAATCTACCATTTATGAAATATCATACACATCTGTAAAGTATGCTTTTAACCTCAATATTTTTTGTTTTACTAAGTTCCCTTTTTCTGCAGTAAAATGAATGTTAATATAAAAGATTGCAGACCATATTTAAGGCAAAGTAACGCCTTTGCTTTACCTTTGGTCGGACGGATATTCAATAAAAATATATTCTTCAAAACAGTGGTGCTGGCATGGCTCGTGGAGGGGGTGTCGTGGGGGTGTCGTGACAGGGCACTCAGGCAGGGGCTGGAGGGGGGAGCATGTTCTCTATGCAGGCCGCAATGCAGCCTTCATGGCGAACAGAGAAAGTGTGCATTACTGGTTTAGGCTGCCCAAGAGGGCCGACCAAACAGTCATTGCACACATAGGAGTGCGCAAACAACTACTCCCCTGCCCTGATCCGAGATCAGGGCAGCCTCGCCCACCCACAAAGCAGCATAAAGCATAAAATGATAACGCCAATGTATTATCATTTCATGTTTCGTACTTTGCAATGCTCAAAAGCAGTGAGGTGACGTTCATCAACCATAGAGTAGGAGCTGCCACTGGAGAGAAAGCAGGGATGAATCTGAACCAGCAAGAGTTAGCTACTGATAGGAAGTTAAGGATGCAGGTACAAAGGTGCAAGGAGTGGAAGCAAGACTTGGCAGCCTCCGTATTTTTCAACCCTGGAATTATGTAGCGCCAGTGCTGGGATTCAAAGAAAAAATTGTCTTCTGCTCTTACTATTTTTAAAGTTAAGCACTGCTTCTCCTACACTGTTTACAATGAATGTACGCCAAGCATGCAGTTACCAAATGGCGCCATAACAGGACACTATGGAGCCCATTAGGATGGCGAACAGATGCATGACCGCTGGGCTGGAGGCGGCGGAAAATGCACCTCATCGTACGTCAGCAGCGGGCCTTCCGTCTGCCATATTAGGAAGGGGAACTGGGCACATTTACCATCCGCCGAGTAAAAACGTGAACCGCCGCGGAAACAAACCAGACACCACGTCGGACGGAGACAATCCAGGCTCACCGCCGTGAGGAATGACGTCCCGACCGTCCGCAATATTACGATGTGGCAAATAAACCAGAACACCGCAGGGGAAACACCTCCATCTCATAGATGGCGGAAGCACCACAACAGAGAGGGAAAGCATTGCCATGAGGCCCACCGCACGGACCCGACCGCCATGGACCCAGCCCTACACGCCTTCCTGGCCCTGTTCCTACTGCACTACCAGCAAGTCATGCACCGTCGTGGATGCCGCCGCAGGTACTCAAGCATGCAATACACACATACCACGCCACAGTATGCATGAACACTGGTACCTGTCCACACCAGATACCCTGGTGGGGACAGGAACACACACAAGTGCACCCACACCAGTCCCACCTCAGCACAATCACCCCCGCATCAGGCACACGCCGCCCACCTAACACCACAGCCAGCCCATGGACATCGCACCGTAGCGGCGCACACGCCAGAACCCAAGTGTCCAAGATACCAGACAGGCAGACAGGTAGGCATGGCCTGTCCACTCAGCCCACAGGACCTCCACCCCACCACACACACAGAAGGCACACCACACACACAAGGAGACATGCAGGAGCATCGACAAGTCCCCAAGCCACCCCCCTCCCAGGCAGCTGCACATAGGCCATCCCTCCCCCTCCCCCAACCAGCTGGACATGCACAGAATGTTGGGGTGAACATGAAAACAAGACACCCAACCACAGGGCAATGGCAGGGCATGTTGTAAATCACAAGAATTCCACAATGCAAGTACACAACAAGCACGGACACTGACAAAGTACACAACATGAGTAAATGCCTTTATTAAACATCACAAAGATAGCACTCTGATGTACCCAGGAGCCAGCCCAGTGGCCACTACACATTGCAGAGCATGTCTATGAGAAGCTGCACAACCAAGGGGCAAGAAGCAGCACCGTTCCAACCAGGGCAATGAGAGAGTGCAGAGCATATCCACGAGCATGTCCAAGAGAAGCTGCACAACCAAGGGGCAAGAAGCAGCACAGTTCCAACCAGGGCAATGAGAGAGTGCACAGCATGTCCACGAGAAGCTGCACAACCAAGGGGCAAGAAGCAGCACAGTTCCAA
The DNA here is from genome assembly GCF_964261635.1 of Lissotriton helveticus. Taxonomy (NCBI): domain Eukaryota; kingdom Metazoa; phylum Chordata; class Amphibia; order Caudata; family Salamandridae; genus Lissotriton; species Lissotriton helveticus. Next base: position 1,923,329,633 of record NC_136057.1, on the reverse strand, counting down.
CCAGGGCAATGAGAGAGTGCAGAGCATGTCCACGAGAAGCTGCACAACCAAGGGGCAAGAAGCAGCACAGTTCCAACCAGGGCAATGAGAGAGTGCAGAGCATGTCCATGAGAAGCTGCACAACCAAGGGGCAAGATGCAGCAAAGTCCCCACAGAGCCAGTGGCCAGAACAGAGCAGGTACATCTAAGGCAGCACAGTCAGTGGCACATTGCATCAAAACTCAAGCAGGGCGAGTGGTCAGAACAGAAGCAGGTACATCTGAGGCAGCACAAGTGAGGGGCACATTGCATCATAACTCAAACAGGGCCAGTGGCCAGAACAGAGCAGGTACATCTGAGGCAGCACAAGTCAGTGACACATTGCATCAAAACTCCAACAGGGCCAGTGGCCAGAACAGAAGCAGGTACATCTGAGGCAGCACAAGTGAGGGGCACATTGCATCATACCTCAAACGGTATGCAGACAAAATATCGATATTTAAATATCGATATACAATAATATCGAAGTTTAAATATCGAAGGGACATAATATAGAAGGTAAGTAATATCGATAGATTTAATATCAATATTAGTAATATCGATGTTTTAAATATCGATGTTAGTAATATCGATGTTAATAATTTCTATGTTACTAATATCGATTTTTATGTATATTATTATGTATTTATTATGTTTTTAATTTATTTTTATGTAATTTAATTAAATTTTGTATTTTAGTACTGTAGCGGGTTGTGGGTTTATTGGAAAATAGGGTGGGAAGTAATTTAATTATGTTAAATTACTTATTAATTAGTAGTAATTATAAATTAATGGTAATTAATTGGTAATTATTTTTAATTAATTGGTAATTAATTTTAATTAATTGATTAATTGATAATTATGTACTGTAGCGGGTTGTGGGTTTATAGGGGAATAGGGTGGGAAGTAATTTAATTATGTTAAATTATTTATTAATTAGTAGGAATTATATATTAATTTGAATTAATTGGTAATTATTTTTAATTAATTGGTAATTAATTTTAATTAATTGATTAATTGATAATTATGTTCTGTAGCGGGTTGTGGGTTTATAGGGGAATAGGGTGGGGAGTAATTTAATTATGTTAAATTAATTATTAATTAGAAGAAATTATAAATTAATTTTAATTAATTGGTAATTATTTTTAATTAATTGGTAATTAATTTTAATTAATTGATTAATTGATAATTATGTTCTGTAGCGGGTTGTGGGTTTATAGGGGAATAGGGTGGGAAGTAATTTAAATGTAATTAAGTAATAATGTTTTTTAATGAATTGTTTCGTTAATTATATCATTGTTAATTCATTATTAATTGGTAATTACATATCATTAAATGGTATTTCTTATACATTTTTTAAGTTAATTATATTTTGCTAATCATGTTTTTAATAATTATGTATTGGTATTTGTAAATGGTTTATATTTATTTAATAGTTAAGTTTATTATTATTTAAAAAAAATAGATTTATTTAGAAGTATGTTATTTTTACCCCTATGCTATCCAACACTTTCCCTACTGTTGCACTCTCTGGAGCTGGAATAGTAATTGTTACCCCTACGCTATCCAACACTTTCCTTACACTATCTGCAGTGGGAATAGTAATTTTTACCCGTAAGCTATCCAACATTTACTTAATTTTTTTTATTTGTTTTACATTTTTATTAATTGTTATTTATATTATTATTTTATGTATATAAATGTATTTGTAATTTATTATATTTTCATTTATTTATAATTTATTAAAATAATTTTTTAGAGTTATTATTAATGAAGTATATACTTTGTATTATATCTTTATTATTATTAGTTTTTATTACATTATTTATTAATTTTAAGTATTATAATATATTTTTAACTATGTTTATTACATTTATAAGTATTATTTTGTTAATATTAAAAAAATTAATGAAAAAAACTATATTTAAAAAAAAACAATATTTTTGACATCAATATTTTTTGCCGATATTTTTGTACTTACCTTGTCAGAGATAGGATGTTGATATTATTGTAATCAATATTTTTGTTGCAATATTTTTGTAGGTAGATATTTTTGTAGTCAATATTTTGTCATAGATTCACCGCAAACAGGGCCAGTGGGCAGAACAGATCAGGTACATCTGAGGCAGCAAAAGTGACGGGCACATTGCATCATAACTCAAACAGGGCCAGTGGCCAGAACAGAAGCAGGTACATCTGAGGCAGCACAAGTGAGGGGCACATTGCATCATAACTCAAACAGGGCCAGTGGCCAGAACAGAGCAGGTACATCTGAGGCAGCACAAGTCAGTGGCACATTGCATCATAAGTCAAACAGGGCCAGTGGCAGAACAGAAACAGGTACATCTGAGGCAGCACAAGTGAGGGGCACATTGCATCATATCTCAAACAAGGCCAGTGGCCAGAACAGAGCAGGTACATCTGAGGCAGCACAGAGAAATGTGGTGCATATACACTGCCATGGACAACAAAACAGCCAGGGTGCCTACAATGGACAGTCCAGCCAGCAATGTGAAAGAGATATGTGTGAGGGGGGCTTAAATTCACACCAGAGAATCAGGTGGACTGTGTACTATCGGAGGTGCAGACACACTGGCAGCACCTAACATAGGAGACTGAACAACAGTCACAGCGCTGGCATCTGATTCATGAGAGATAGCTCCATACACAGTGGCAGTACCTGATACAGGAGAGTGAACAACAGACACCATGCAAGTATCTTCTACATGAGAGTGAACCACAGATACAGTCCTAGTATTGGAGACAGGAGAGTGAACAACAGACACAGTACTAGTATCCAATACATGTGAGGGAACAACAGACACGGTTGCAGTACCTGATACAGGAGAGCGAACAACAGACACAGTGCTAGTATCTGACACCTGAGAGTGGACAACAGACACAGTGCCAGTATCTGACACATGAGAGTCAACTGCAGCTGACCCACTGAGCTGTATGGTCCAGGAGGCTGTGTGGAACTGGGAGCTGGAGACAGCTGTACAGGAGAGACAGTATGAGGATCAGTTGTTTGCGGTGTGTGTCTACACTTTTTGGGGATCTGTACGCTCGGTCTGGACTTGACAGGATTGGGAATTGGTGCTGGCTCCACAGACACACTTCCCATCAAAGGTGGATCATGTGCTGGTGGTGGTCTGCTCTCTGGGGACGTGCTAGACCCTGCTGAAAGCTTGCTCTGGCCCTGCCTGCTTCCCTCAAATACTTGTGTAACAGGGGACCCCACAACACTGTACTCCCTCCTCTGCTTCACAGGGGTGGTGGTGGGAGTCAAAGTATGGGGTGAATCTATCTCTTACGATCCCTCACCAACACCAGCTTCAGGGGAGGCATGGCTGATGGCTGTATGTCCTCGTGGATATCTTGTCCCTGGGAGGTGGCTTGCCCTTGGGAGGTGCCTTGTCCTTTGGAGGTGCCTTGTCCTTGGGAGGTGTCTTGTCCCTGGGAGGTGCCTTGTCCTTGGGAGGTGCCTTGTCCTTGTGAGATGCCTTGTCCCTGGGAGATGCCTTGTCCTTGGGAGGTGCTTTGTCCTGGGGAGATGCCTTGTCCTTGGGAGGTGCCTTGTCCTTGGGAGATACCTTGTCCTTGGGAGATGCCTTGTCCTTGGGAGATGCCTTGTCCTTGGGAGATGCCTTGTCCCTGGGAGTGGTCATGGATGGGGATGCCTGAGTGCCCTGTGTCGCATCTGAGGGGCAGCTTACATTGTGCCCGGTGCTGCCTCTAGCTTTCCCAGAGGATGGTGTCTGTGGCTTGTGTTGCTTTGCCTGCTGCTTGTGTTGTCTCCGTGTGCCATATCCAGAGTGTGAGGCAGGATCGGAGAGGTCACTCTCCTCTGTTACAGCCTGTGGTGTGGACGCAGGGACAGAAGCTGAACTTTGGGCATGTGACTGCTGAATGGCTGCCGTCACTTTCGAGGACAAGGACTGGACAGTCCTGTGTATACCAGCCACAGCCCCATGCATTCCCTCCATGAAAGCTACCACCTGGCCCAACTTCCTTTCGTGGTCCAGGAATGCATTTAGCATGTTAGTCTGACCCACACACAGCTGGCGCAGCAGGTCAACTGCCTCAGCACTGAGGGCAGTTTGGCACACAGGGTCAGGTGCAGCGGTGCCTGGACCAAAGGACACTCTGTGTCTCCGACTCTGGCGAGCACGGGCAGTACTTGTTGCAGTTTGCGGGAGTGTGGGCCATGTACTCTGTGTGCCGGTTGAGGGTGTCGATTTCCCACTCCCTGTGTCACCTAACAATGAAGACTCACCCCCGCTGTCGGATGACGAGGATGATGGTGTCTCAACACGTGAGTCCTCATGGACACTACTGCCACCCGCTCACATCTGTGTCAGTGGTATCGTGTGTTACATCAGAGCATGATGCATTGTCATCAACTGCCTCTGTGGTCTGTCTGACACTGCCCTCGTCCAATGCTGAAAGAGAGAGAGATGTGGGTACACGTAAGTGCCAGAGTCCCAAACTTCATAGGCAAGTTGCGGACAGACCCGGAAGTCCAAACAACATGTCGTACCCAGCCTGTGCATCCACAACCTCCATCACCTATCCTCATTAGCACAAATTGCCTGTACATGTGAAACATGTGCGTCAAACATCCATGTCACGTCAATGCGGACCACTATGCAGGTGATGCCATGAGGCCACAGATCTGATTGCCAAGTACAGGGCCAGACACAGGAATGCACCTTGTATGTCTTGCTGGTGGAAAAACATGACAACTGCACACAACACAGACTCCACTCACAAGCAATTGAAGCACACTGCCAACATCACAGAGGCAAGTACTGGCTCTGACCTGCAATCTATGTGGTCACTCATTAAGAAAATGAGCCCATACTGTACACTCAACCCAAGATTCCTGCTGTTCCTCCCTCAAATGTGCAGCCAGATCAGGATGTGTCACTGCTAGAATGCGTGCCATCAGTGGGGTCATGGTACGGTGTGCCAACCTGCCAGCACGTGGAATCACCCCCAGTGTCATCTCCGCCACGTTCCTGCTGAGCCTGGAGATGTCGATCCACCGCTTGTGGCAGTGTGTATGTCGCTGGTTGCACACCCCCACGGCACGCACCTCACGTGCTATGGCCCTCCATATGCCCTTATGCTGGTGAAGTTTGAGCTACAGATTTGGGAGGAAAGAGGAAGACATGTCAGTGTACATAAGTCAGTCAACACAGGCACACTGTACATGTGAATCACATAAACATAGCAGGGGAACAACAGATATGGCTGGCAGGTACATATGCCATGAGACTTAGAGAAAAGGCATGGGAGGCACACACAAACTAGATAGCTGGGATGGGGAGTGGAACAGCACATGTACCAGCATACACATATCTTCTTGGTGCCCATGGGTGAATCAGATGTCATATCATTGTAGCAAATCAGCCTGTGAGTGAAACAGACGAACCCCACAATGTCCAGGCAGGGCTGGAGCCGACCCACATTGCCCTCAAATGCACACCACTGAACGACATGGCCCTGTTGAAAAGGGATCTGTGCCATGGCCCCAACATGAGGGACATGGACATGCAATTCCCACCCCCCCCACACAGATTGTCACATGCACACAACAGACCTGAGTCAGCCCACTAATCACTAGCCTTCATATGGCATGTGCTGTGCGACACTGCGTGCCACACCCATCTCAAAGTGAGGACTGCGAATCATGAGGAACTGGGTACACATCACATTACCATGCACACAGCATGCCCAACTGTGTCCCACACAGCCCCCCCCAGCATGCCCAGACAGCAGCTTCACAGAGTAAGTGGTGCACCCCATGCCCCCTCATTTACATCACACTACACTTACCAGCACTCCAGGGGAACCGTATAGCCTCCCATACTGGTTGAGCACCCCATCCACGAGGACATACAGCTCCTCAATGGTGAAGGGATGGGACCGGATCTGCCCAACCCTCGCCATCACAGTGTCAATGACACTGGCACAGCACCACCTAATTCTGTAGGGAGTAGGAAGCAGCAGGAAGAGATGATGGGTGCAGGCAGCACTGGCTGGAGACTGGATCTGCAGCCACAGCAGTGGGTATTCTAGGGAGCAGGCAGCAGCAGGAAGAGGTGATGGGTGCAGGCAGCACTGGCTGGAGACTGGATCTGCAGCAACAGCAGTGGGTCTTGTAGGGAGCAGGCAGCAGCAAGCAAAGGTGATGGGTGCAGGCAGCACTGGCTGGAGACTGGATCTGCAGCAACAGCAGTGGGTATAGTAGGGAGCAGGCAGCAGCAGGAAGAGGTGATGGGTGCAGGCAGCACTGGCTGGAGACTGGATCTGCAGCAACAGCAGTGGGTCTTGTAGGGAGCAGGCAGCAGCAGGAAGAGGTGATGGGTGCAGGCAGCACTGGCTGGAGACTGGATCTGCAGCAACAGCAGTGGGTCTTGTAGGGAGCAGGCAGCAGCAGGTAGAGGTGATGGGTGCAGGCAGCAGTGGCTGGAAGCAGTGGAGATGTGGTGCTCACTCCCACACATATATAGGGCCCAGAGGTAATATCAGTGGTACAGTGCAGCTGCAATTGGTGTCCCAGGTCTGCCTTATTCAAAACTCTCCAATGACTGGCTCTGCGTTAGCAGTGCACACCTTCCGCGATTTTCAAACTTACATTTAGCAACCGCGATGGCGGTTTATATTGGCTGTTGAATCAGGTGCCATAGTGGTGACACACCGACGCGGTCATGCGCGCGCTAACGCGATGGTCCATCTTTCGAATGCATCCAGTGTCCAGCACCGCAATGGAGGTTTACGCATACCGCGGGGGCGGGGCAGGCTTTCAGCAACATTTGTATCTACATTGTGAAATGGCAGTTGGTATGTTCCGCCATGCACATGGCAGGACACACCACCGTTCCCAGGCGGTGAGTGACCGCCCATGCCCACTTAGTCTAGGGACCCGGCAGGCACATAGCGGGACCCACCGCCGTTGCCCGGCGGTGAGTGACCACCCATGCCCATTCAGTCTAGGGGCCCACCAGGCACATAGCGGGACACACCACCATTCCCCGGCGGTGAGTGAACGCCCATGCCCATTCAGTCTAGGGGCCCGCCAGGCACATAGCGGATGGCTCCTCGTCTGGCGGCTGGCTGGTGCTTTGCCACTGGTTTCACCTGGCTGTTTCCTCAGACGTCCCCTCTGTATTTTTGCCGGAGGGGGGGCTGCTGTGGGGGCAGCTTGCTCGGGGGACACATCCCTCTCTGTGTCCTCAGGGGATGTTTGTGGAATGACATCCTGCAGGCCGCTGGGGGGAGGGGGAGGTGGTATATGGCCTGCAGGCTGGTCCATCCGAGCCGCTGCTTGATGCCCCATGAGGTCCACCAGTTGTGCCATCCTGTTGTCGATGGACCTCAACAGCTGCCGGTGCTCCAGTGCGTCTTGGCGTTCCTGTGCCTGTGCATGCTCATATACCTCCACGACCCTGTTGATGGCATCCAGGGCCTCAGCACCACGATTGGGTGGGTCTTGTTGGCCAGCCACCCTTGCACCTGCCCTCCTGTCCGGGACCTGTTGCCTCACCTGGGTTCTAGCCCGGACACTCTCCCTGCTCTCCTGGGATGTGGAGGGGGTTTCATTGTTCAATGGGTCTCGGAGAGTGGCACAGGGAAGACTTGTTGCAGTGGTGGTGGTGGTGGTAGTGGCAGTACAGGTCCCGACGGCAAGAGCAACTGTTGGTGTTGTGGTCAAGGTGATGGTGACAGCAATGTCCTGGGACCTTGAGGGCACTGGTGACACTGGTGCACCGGCTTCATCCACAGCATCTGAGGCGTCAAGGTCATCTGCACCGGAGTGTCCATGGTCTGAGGGGGTGCCTGGTGTTGCAGGTTGCTGACATTTCCTGCCAATTCACGATCACCTGTTGTACAAAGGATAGTCATTGATGTGAACTGCACAGGTTGGTTGTTGTGACGATTGGGATGTCATGTCATGCAGCACAAGATTGACAAGGTCATCACATTGTTGTGGTACACAGTACTGGGCATCATGAGGGGGTAGGGTGGCATACAACACTTGGCTAGGTGTCATACTGTGGTGCTTTACTATGGGACACCTAGGTATTGTTTGATTACGTGGTCATGTCCTCATTGTTGATGTGGCACTACAACGTGAACATGGCCATGTGTACAAACTGTTCGGAGTACCCTGGCTTACTATTGTACATGGGGGAGTCGTTGTCATCTGATGCATGTCTGGCTTATTTCATGTTGTAGGCCTCCATAGAGTTATGTGCCATGCTTCAACGGCGCATACTGGGGCCTGGTATCCGTGCACACATGGCCATTGATGGTGGCTGTATCTTCTGTTAGACATGGTGCACTGACCTTCTGCAACATGTGTACTGTGTGCTGCCACTATTTCCCAGATAGCATTTCCATGTACTCGGATGTGTGCAGAGGTAACATGGCTAGTGGATGTGTCCCACATTCAAATAGTGGTGGCTCCTTATGTAGTCCAATGGTTCTTGGTTGTACACAGAAATTTGCGGTCTGCAGGGACTGTGTACTTACCTGTTTAAGGGTTGTTTTCTAGTTTTAATCCTGGCACTGTGTGGTACTTCTTGCTACAGTGTTGCAGGTCAAGGGGGCATGTTGTGAGTTGTAGTGCTGGACCCTGAACCAGGTACAACCCTCCCTGTGAATATGGCTACCTACCTGTAAGTTTGTTGGGAGTTCCATTGCTAGGACATGGTGGAGGGACTCCATCTTGCTCAGCTGAGGGTCAAGGGGGCCTGTTGGGAGTTGTAGTGCTGGCCCCTGAACCATGTACACCCCTTCCTGTGATCATAGCTATCTACCTGTAAGTTTGTTGGGGGGGTTGCATTGCTAGCACATGGTGGAGGGACTCCATCTTCCTCAGCTGAGGGTCAAGGGGGCCTGTTGGAAGTTGTAGTGCTGGACCCTGAACCAGGTACACCCCTCCCCGTGAAGATGGCTACCTACCTGTAAGTTTGTTGGGGGGGTTGCATTGCTAGCACATGGTGGAGAGACTCCATCTTGCTCAGCTGAGGGTCAAGGGGGCCTGTTGGGAGTTGCAGTGCTGGACCCTGAACCAGGTACACCATTCCCTGTGAAGATGGCTACCTACCTGTAAGTTTGTTGGGGGGTTGCATTGCTAGCACATGGTGGAGGGATTCCATCTTGCTCAGCTGAGGGTCAAGGGGGCCTGGCAGGGCCGGACTGGGACCTAAAACCAGCCCTGGCAAAGTGCTTGGCCAGCCCCCGAGGGATTTGGGGGTGCGGATGAATCACCTTAGTAATGGACTACAGGTCGGCCCTGCCCCCTTCAAAGGCATTTTGGGGCATTACATGCTCCAACATGCCAAGAAACATCCACCCCATCCCGTCTCATCTTCCCTAACCCTCCCCACCACCCTGCCCTTTAAAAGCACACTTCCGCACATTTACCACCTAACCAGGTGTTAAATGTGTGCATTAAACCAAACAGAATTGGGAGATCTGTGAGGAATTCAAACCACAGTCAAATAAACCTGCACATTTCCTCTGTTCTGTGGGGTTTACCTAGTATTCAGAGTAAATATGTGCAGAGAAACCAGTTATATTGATCTCTGATCAAAAGTTTTCAACCATGTGTCCAGAAGCAAACAAACTAGATACCTCCTGTGTGCAATACATAAAACTACCTTAGCAAAACATAGCCTAACCTCTTCTCATCCTTAGAATTCAATGTACTTTTTGTTTCTCCATCCAATATATTTACTGCAGTACAGGTCATTACTGAGACCCAATTTGACTGAGCCCTCTGCATGCACCACCCCTTTGTCCAGAACAAGCAAATCAACTGGAAACTTGCTGTGTGCAATAAAGGAAACTGCATTAGAATGACATAACAACCTTTTTAAGATCCTGAGAATTAAATTAATTTTTTTTCTCTGCCCAAAATATTTGCTCAAGAGAGAATCATTAGTGGGACCCAATCTGAGATATCCCAGTGTACCACCAGTCAGGTGGCCTAGTTCTCTTTACCACTGTCTAGAGGCATCAAGTTCTGTCATGGATGGCTGGGGCCTCACTGCAGCTGTGCAGCATTGGTGATTTATTGAATAGCCGCCAAAAAAAGGTCCTCCTAAATTTACAGGCTCGGATAATGACATATTGTGTCAGTGTGTATGATAAGACTGAGTGTCAGAAGATTGTGATATGTATGTGTGCGCTCGGCAAACAGATGCATTCTGGAGCCAATAAACTATAGACTGTGTAAGTGGAAGCGTGTCAAGTGCCAAACACTCGAGCCCTGATTTCTCATCACTCACACTTTAGGCGGAAAAAAGTTGTTGTCTTCAAGATTAGCAAACAGTGTAAATGAGTAGAAGAGCAGGGTTCATTCCCACCCTTTCTCCCCACGGTTGGATTCAGCCTCTCTGCCCCTGGATGTGGCTGGAGCTTCTCAGCGGAAAGCTCCATGTACGACGTCAGTCAATAGGTAAAGCACCCTTAGCTGCCACCCAAGATGATGGACGGCCCCGGCTCAGCCGCTGTGTAGACGCTTCACACTGTGAAAATGGCGGTCAGGTTTGTGAAATAGGTGATGACTATCTTGTAAAATTATCCATTTCCTTGTTTACTTTTTTTAATTTTTTTATTATAGTATTCTATAAATACGGACTGTCAACCTGGTCCTTGAAACGCTTCTTTCTATGTGTTTTAAATTGTGATACATTTTCGTTGCACAGCACATCTAATTTAAACAACACATTATTCATATTTAATATAAAGTTGGTCTGATAAATAAATGATGCTACAAACTAAAGCGTGCAGCAATAGCAGGAGAATCGGTCCCAGCCTCTTTAACTGGGCCGGTTTTGGCCGATTTTGTAACAGGAGCCGATTTTGCAGCTCTGCTGCAAAAACGGCCCCTGTAACAAAAACGGCCCACAAGAGCCGAAAATCGGCCCCCACCCTGGCGGCCTACCGGGGAAACGCCCAGTGCCCGCTATGGTCAGTCCGGGCCTGGGGCCTGGTGGGAGTTGTAGTGCTGGCCCCAGAACCAGGTACACCCCTCCCCGTGAAGATGGCTACCTACCTGTAAGTTTGTTGGGGGGTTGCATTGCTAGCACATGGTGGAGGTACTCCATCTTGCTCAGCTGAGGGGCAAGGGGGCCTGTTGGGAGTTGAGTGTTGGCTGCTTAGCCACATGTGAGCCTGGAAATGGTGGTTGCTCCATTTGTGGGTGATCATGGTGGATGCATTTTAGCCCTGGCATTCACACATTTGGATGACTGTGTGCTCCACATGCATGGTGTGTGGCCTAGGTGGAGTATCTTAGGAGTTGTGCAAGGCAGTACTTGGCATTGTGATTGTGGTCATTAGGTTGTACTTACCAGCCTCCAATCCCTCAGCTATTCCTTCCAGGCTCTCCGGGTGCAGTATTGCAAGCACCTTCTCCTCCCATTCACTGTAGGGTATTGGCTGAATGGGAGTGTCTGCGCCAGTACACTCGGCCCGCTCGCGGTTCTTGGCTCTGATTGACTTCACCTTTGCCTTGAGGTCGTGCCACCGCCTCTGGATGTCTCTTTTGGTGCGTGCACGGTCCCTGATGCGTTCACTCTGGTGACTATCCTTTCCCACATTTTGGTTTTGTTGGCCAGTGTGGTCTGTTGTACAAGGGTTCCAAACAGGTTGGGTTCTACATGTATAATCTCATCCACCAAGACTTTCATGCCTCTGTGAATTTAGGCTGTTTCTTGTGGGCCATGGTGTGTGCTGTGCAGGGTGTTGGGGGTGCAGGTGTGTGGTTTGTCGGGATGGTGTTGTGGTGGATGGTGAGGTGTGTGTGTTGATGTGCAGGTTGTTGTGTGGCTATTGGTGTATGTGGTGCTGTGCTCTGCTGTGTGCCTCTTCCTCTCAGTTCTGCAGTGATGCAAAGGATTGTGGGGATGGGAGGGGCTCCTTTTATTTTCTTCTTTGTGACTGTGGTATCTTGCAGTCAGGTATGTTGTGGGTGTGGACCCTTGCCTGTCAGGTTTTCCACCATGGGGGTGTGTTTTTTAGGTGGGTTATTGGGGGAGCGGTGTGTTCATGGTAGGTTTGGGTCCCGATTTCCTGGATTGCATGGTACCTTGCTGCCGCCATTGTTTTGCGGTTTGACCGCCGCGGTGGATTCGCTTTGGCACTTCCGCTGATACTTACTTTTGTCGATACTATTTTCTGCTACGGTCGTGGATGGTGATTCTTTACGTTGCCCTGGCGGTGTTATCCTAATCGAGCGGCCGGTCACACCGCTGCACTGTCGGCGGTTGGGCCTGTTACCACGGCCACTCCGTCCGCGGCAGTCGTTTTTTCCATGGTTCCGTCCGCGGTCTTTGGAGACATCTGTCCGCCGCGGTCGGGTTTTGCTGGAGGGGAATCCTAATAGCACCGCCGGTTTCCCCACGGTGCGGTCGGACGGTCATTTCCCACGAGACTGCCGGTCCGGACGCTTTCCGTCCGCCATCCTAATCGACCTCTATATTCAGGTAAGCCAAATGCCTTAGGGGGCCTGTAATTTTGCTTCATTTAAATTGAATCAAATGGAATTACTTTATAGATTTGATTGTGGGAATCAAATACGGAGTTCGACACAGTGTTCCTGATTATATAGCTTCATCTGGTTATCTTATGGTATTGAATACATATCTTTGTTATTCTTCCATAAAATCAAGAAAAAATATTTGAAAAGAGTCGGGCTATGTTACTCAGACAAAAAGGTCGCCAATCAGTAGCTTTGGCCTATCTTGGGCCAAGCTTTCTTAAGTAACTTTAAAAAAGAGTTGCACGTAGATGTCGCCTCATTAACTGATGCTCATTGAGAAATACAGGTTTAATTAAACCTACAGAAAGATGGGGCCATATACAAGAGTTAAACACAAGTGGGGCTGCTCCTAGTGAAGTGATCTACAGGTGCTTACCCCCACATGCATCATTGTGTTTTGTATTCGCAAACGGTGCGAATCGCAGAATTTGGCCGTTTGCGAATGCAAAATCCAATTTTGGGATGCATCATTATTATTGAGAAAATTCGCATTTTAGGAATTCGCATATTGGTAGCGAATTCGCATATAAGTCGCAAAACTAAGGAATCGCATTTTTTTTTGAAAAACTGGCATGCATGAAAAAACGCTATTTGCGATTCTCTGTAAATTCGCAAATAGCATTACCTAAAATAAGAAGAGCTCAGACTTGGTGTTATTTTTTTCCAAACCAAACTCACATGTGATTTTGATCACTCTTGGTATATAAGTGACACTCTGACCATTACATTTCCTTTCACCATGGCTGCAGTCATAGTCTTGGCACATAGGCGGAGATTGAGAGCTGCTCTGAGGCGCAGAGTAGTGAGTGAAAGGATATTTAGGGTGCGCATTAATTTATTTGGGCAGACTGAGGCAGAAATTTATGACAAGTACAGGTTAAATGTTGATTCTATACTGGAATTAATTGCTGATTTGGATCCTATACTACAGAGGCCCACCCTTAGAACACAAGCCAATCCTACTCATGTCCAAGTACTTTGTTGCCTACATCTTCTGGCTTCTGGTTCATTTCAAGGTGTGATTGCCATTGCTGGGGGGGTGTCACAGAGTTCCCTTTCAAGGTTTTTCAGAATTTTTTTAAATGCTATGTTGTTGAGGATCAGGCATTACATAGTTTTTCCAAGTACTCAGCAGGATCTTTTACAGACAAAGTTGGACTTCTATAATATGGCTCATTTCCCTCATGTCATAGGCTGCATAGATGGTACTCATATTCCCATATGCCCACCTTCTCACAATGAGTAAATTTTTAGGAATAGGAAATTGTATCATTCATTGAACATTCAAGCCATTTGTAATTCAAAAACCATAATCACAGACCTAGTTGCTAGTTTCCCTGGAAGTGCTCATGACTCCTACATATTTAAACAGAGTGCCATATTCACAAAGTTGGAAGCTGGACATTTTAGAGATGGATATTTACTGGGTAAGTTATCATGTTATGTTGTTGATATTGTTTTCAGTCAAATAATGTTTTGACATGTTTGCAATCAAATTAAATGTTGTAAACTTTTCCATAGGTGACAGTGCTTATGGTGTGAGAACATTTATCCTGACTCCTTATCTCAATCCAACAACCCGCAAAGAGCAAAATTATAACCAAGCTCATATCTCTACCAGAAATGTGATTGAGAGGACATTTGGAATAATGAAATCCAGATTCAGAATACTTCATAAAACTGGAGGTGCATTACAATATCGTCCTGATGTCTGTTGCAAAATTGTTGCCACTTGTGCCATGCTGCACAATGTAGCCATGAAAAGAGGCCTTGGATTGGAATTTGAAGACAACATCCCAAACAACCACAACCAACCTCACCAACCCCAACCTAGAATCAATGGTCCTGATGCAGCAGAGGGAAGGAGAAGGAGAGCAGAGATAACTCAGCATTACTTTTAACTAAAGGTATGACACAGAACAAACATGCTTTTGCTGTAACTTAGGAATTTATTGCAGTTCAAAAGTAATTTAATGTGAGCCTCTATTCAAACATATCTGCTCTTTGTAAACAAAAATGTCATTTGAATGTACTCTTCAAAGGTATGGATATTGACATTCAATAACAGTGCAAAATAAGGTTCCCAAAATATTCACATATGATTCATTTTTTCCTTCCTCTTAACCCCAATGCTTTAACCTGCACAGGGTTTGAATTAAGGTTTTTAAAGGTATCTTTGGCTACATTTCTGACACTTCTTCTTTCTGAAGCTGCTTTGTTTTTTACATTTGCATTTTCTGAAGAAGATGCAGTGACTGCAGACTCTGGATGAATTATAGTACTTGGCCCTTGATGGTGCTCTGAAATGAGGCCTTGCATTGACTTCATGCCAGAGGACAGCTCTCCATAAAATTTCATCATTTCCTTTTGAATGTCAACAGTAGTTTCAATCAATTTTGAAGTGTTATTGCACATTCTGTGCATGGCTCTTGTGCTGGAATGCATATTTACTACTGTTGCTCTTTGTAAAACTGCACCCTGGTTGCCCTGCATTGCTTGACATAGTGTCTCTATTGCTGATGTCATGCGTTCCATTTTGTCCGAGGAGACATTGACCATGTTGACAAGTGCTGTACTCATATTGTTAATGTCTTTGGCCATATTGGTGATTGTACCCTTGATAACCCTTATATCCTTTCCTTGCAGGCGCTGTACTTTTAATAACTTCCTCTCAATGACACTGCCATTTACAATGTCATCCATTGCTTCATGATTTTGGAAAGGACGTCTGCGACGCCGGAAGAATTGTCGCAGTCTTTGACGCCTGCCTGGGACCCTTTGTGCAGGCTCTGCATTCACTGTTGTATTTGGGACTGCAGTGTTCACATTATCCTCTGCCTCAGATTCTGTGTCTACCAGTTGACGCAGTCTGCGTCTTTGACTTTGAGGTTCCACAGTGGGTGAAGGTGGTGGGTCAAAGTTATTTCCAGCATCATTTAATAAGTCTTGTGTAAATGTCTCTGCAAATTGAATGAATTCAGCATCCAAATCTGCATCTGAAAATGAGACAGTGGGAGTAAACTGTTAGAAAAGTTTTCCCAATGCCTATTTTTTTTTACAGGTTAACATATGACACTCATATATTGAGGCATGGCTCACAAATACTCCTAAAAGTGACTCTACATATTTTCTGAATGGACCCTGTTTTTTTGATTTCAATAAAGAAATATTTTGAAAACTACATGTCCCATGATGCCATTCTTTTAAGCTAAATTTACCATAAATGTCATGCACTTTGGCCAAACATGTAGTTTTCACATTATTAACATTTCAAAATTAATAACAAGTAATGCAGTCAATGACATTACCCTGATTTCAGATAAAACTTACCTTGACTTGGTCCTGGCTGCTCAGAGGTGTCTATGTCAAACACTCCAATCACTGCTTCTGTAGGTAAAGTCCCTTCTACTAGTTCCTCCCAAGGGGTAGTTGGTATGTCTTTTGGTGTACCCCCACCAGTTTTCCTTGATGATTTAATGCGTGTCGCAATCTTCTCTTTGGCTCTGCTGCGCAAATCATACCATCTCTTCTGGAGATTGCTGATGTCTCTGTGGGCGACACCTACAGCATTGACCTTTGCCTGTATTGTAATCCAAATTTTTCTTTTCAAAGCCTCAGGTACTTTTAGAGAATTTTTTCCAAAAAGCTGTTCATGCTTAGCTGTGACTTCCTCAATTAATATCTCCCATTCTTTGTCACTAAATTTGACTTTCCTTTTCCTGGGCTGCTGCTGCTGCTGCTGGTGCTCCAAGACCTCATTGCTTGACTCCATAATCACAAGAGAAAACAGGAACCTCTCCAGCAGCTTCCAAACACACTCCCCAAACTGCCAAATTCAAGTTGAAGGTAGCCCACAGGTGTCTGTAATTAGTTTCAGAGGCAGGCACACTGCAATCACTTCAGTATTCATCATGTGTGTGTTTTCCTTATTAGCGAATTCGCAACATGCGAATTCGCTAATAAGGAATCGCATTTTCCTTGTGATTCGGTAAAAATTGCGATTTTTACCGAATCGCAAAAAAAATGCGAAAAATTTGATGCATCCCATTATGCGAATTCTTATTTGCGATTCCTTATTTTTCGCAAATAAGAATTCGCAATTTGTCACAATGATGCATGTGGGGGCATGAGATGAGTGATCAGTGTGGACATCTCACAAAAAGTGAAGGACTGGTCTCACACAGCACCTGGTGTCATGCTTCATCATTGTCCGTCCTTGCCCTCTAAAAACTTGGTTTGATAGAAGGCGGGCATACACCTGATGACAGAAATGCACTTCTAAACTAAGTGGGGGCCCGTGGGTGGCGAAAGTGATCTATAAACCATTACAGTTGCCAAAAAGGCTAATTTTATTAAACTATGCACTGTATGGTGTTAAAAGAAGTGTGCAGTGACCTAGAGAACTGATTATCCCTTCACCGTGATAGGTATGCTCAACATGTTTCTGCCTAGTGTCCCCTCAGGGTACGAGGCATTTATCAGGACCTGTCTTGTAGTGGGTTCCCTCTTTATAGACTAATAATAAAGATCAACCACTTGGTGGGGCGTCAATTATCACTCCACACTAGTATGGGATTCCAAGTCTAGCCTGTAGGAGAAATGAAAATAAGAAAAAAACACTAACATCATATGTAGGTGTTCACTGGTTACTAACAAGAAACCATCCAGTACCATACTGCTTAGCGCGCATGGTTCAAAATGTGTATGACACGTGTCACTCATACATGCATACACTCATTGAAAACTATGGGAGAGGATTTCTCTCATATCTTACCCAAGATTCCTAAACTACTTTCTCAATGGAAGGGGTGGGGAAAGGCCCCTATAGTTACACTTTAAAATAATAGGGAGAAAACCAGAAGATGTTTTGCCGGGTTTAAAATGTATGCAGATGTATTAAACAAAGAGGAGTGCTCTCAGGTGCGTCAAGTGCATCCACACACACACAATCACTCATACACTTACTGTGTCAAGGTGCGCTGTCTGCCGAGAAACCTAGCTGCGTCCGTCTCACCTCCCCATCGATGAATGAATGTGGACTTTGTGGGGTTTATATAGTTCTCCCAAGTAGGTAATTGATGCTAATTGAGGCATGATTGAGATCACCCTGGTGGGATCCGGTGTCCAAGTATCCCATATCATAATTGTCTGCCTGGCCGTCTGACTTTGGGTGTGATTTGATCACCCTTGTGGGATCCGCTTTCCCTGTATTCCCCCAGCGTACCTGTATGCCTGGTCGCCTGACTGTGGTTGGCGATTAGCTCCTAGTGCCCTGTGCCTGGCAAAACAGAAGATGAAGTGAGAGTGGATAACTTCCAGGACTGCCTTCGCCCTCAGCACGTCTGGTTGTAGAGCCGGTCTAGCTCTTTTGATGGCCGTGGTTGGGAGGCGATGTCGCGGTCACGTGACCGGGCGTGGAATACATGTTACGGTGCCTTTCGTAGTCAGGAATTGCCTGATCTCCTCTGATATTTCGGGACTTGTCTCACTAGTCACTGAATGCTACAGGTGTTTGTTAGGAAGTACAGATTACTACTTGTAATCAAAACTATAAATATAGGAAAAAGGACGGAAAACTGCTCGTGTGGCAGGTCCTAGGTCCAATCAGAATGAATTCAGTATTTTGCATATTTTCAAATGGTGAAGCAACACTATGTCCACATTACTATTTCGTGTTGAGACGTTTTATTTTTATGGTGTTTTAACTAGTGATATAATGATATTACGATGGACACTCTAGTAGATGTGGGAGACATAAGCGCCACGGAAGTGCGTAAGAGTGTATTTAAAAGGAATGTTTATAGGCAAAATTTGTAGGCAGTGAGGTCACTTGCTCTCAGTCGCAACGAGTGTTTATCAGTGTCTGTATGATCCGCTTTTACATGTGAACTCCTAATCTAATCAGTTGTGGATCAGTTTTGGTCTGATATGTGATTATCTGCTGTAAGGGCTGATGCTTCTACACATTGTAGGAACCACAATGGTTATGGGTCCTGTAGTGTATGATGGACTGTATGGTGGGTGTTAGCGCGCCATCTGCAGTTAGGGGATTTCATCGTTCAGACAAGTGTCCCGTGTGCATAGGCTGTATACGCAGCACTGTTCCTGGATATGCAAATTTCTTGTGTTGTCCGTCTTTTGTTTTCTCATCACTTCCAGGACGACCCATTGTAAATCAGAGTCTATGTGATTATGATCTAGGAAGTGTTTAATTAATTTAGTGTTGGATTTCCTGTAACGGATAGTGCTCCAATGCTCATTAATCCGTGTCTTCACTTTCCTCGTGGTCATCCCCACGTACCTGAGATTGCACAGGCATTTTATTAGGTAAACTACGTTCTCGGTATTGCAGTTGCTGAAGTCCTTCTGCTTCCATGGGTTGTTTGTACCGATGTCTACTTCTTTGGTGGTGTAGGTCAATGCACAAGCTACGCAGTTTCCGCATGGGAAATGTCCAGTCGGCCTTTGTTGGTTCCAAAGTGGGGTCTGGGCCACTTCTTCTTGGTGCTCGGTTTTAGAATGTACCAAGTCATCACAAATTTTTCTGCTTCTCTTGAAAGCGAAGAGAGGTAGTTCCCATTGTTTCTGTCCTCTGTTCAAAAGCGGCCTTTTCTTCCTTATAATGTCTTGGACCCTGTTTGATACTGGGGTATACGTTGTTACACATACCATCCTCTCAGTTTTCTTCTAGGGTGTAGTGTCTAGCAGGGCTTCCCGGTTATTATTTCTAGCCCTCTTCTTGGCTTTCCTGATCATTTTCCATGGATAGTGTCTTTCCAGGAGTTTAGCTTCGAGTTGTTCCGCTTGTTCCTTGAATACTTCTATGTCAGAGCAGTTCCCTCGAACACTGAGGAATTGTCCCACTGGCAGGTTTTGGCGAAGTGCACTCGGGGGGAAACATCCTTTACCACGCACCTTTAACCACGCAGTGCTTTTACAACATAGGTTTTAGAACGAAAACCATTACAACGCATTGCACTGGGGGGGCGCTCTAGGATAGGGAATAGTTTTAATTTACTATCCAGCACCTTCCCTACTATCCACGGGGACTGGAGTTGGAAAAGTAAATTAAACTATTCACTATCCAGCACCCCCCAAAGCAATGCGTTGTAAAGGCTTGCGTTGTAAAACTTGCGTTGTTACAGCATGCGTGGTAAAAGCATGCGTTGTAACAACGTACATCCGCACTCGGGTGATAGCTCTTGTACAGGAGTAAGCTATTCCTGTCCGTTGGTTTGTTGTGTACTATGGTAGCGATCCCTTCACTGGTCAATGTTATATCCAGGTCTAGGAAGACAGCGTGTTTTTTTTCAATAGAGTGAGTGAAGTTAAGGTGTTCGTCCTTGCTATTGATCCACTGGACAAATGCTATGGTGTCTTCTGGCGTTCCGTGTCACACAATGAAAACATCATCTATGTAGCGCTTCCAGATCTTCAGTTGTAGTGCATAGGGGTTGTTTGGATTGAAAATGTGATCTTCCTCAAACTGGTGTACAGAGAGGCATGCCATGCATGGGCGAAGGTGCCGCCCATGGACGTGCTTTTGACCTGGTGGTACAGGACCTCCTCAAATTCGAAAAAGTTTTCCGTCAGTGCCATCTCCGCACACTCCATAAACGGGGTCATAAACTCCCAGTCTTGGTCTAAAAGGATCTGTTCAACGACAGCCAGGGTGCTTCTTTGGGGGATGGTCGTATGGAGCGCCTCGATGTCCATAGTTATGAAGAGATCCTCATTGATGTTAACTTCCATGTCTTGTAGATGGCACAGGACATCCTTCGTGTCTTTGAGATATGAGGGTGAGTTCTCCACGATTGGTCTTAGGAACAAGTCGCAGAATTGCAACAGTTGTTCCAGAATGGATCCGATCCCTGAGACTATTGGTCTCCCTGGTGGGGGTACTTTTTCTTGTGGATTTTGGGTAGGATGTAAAACCTTGGTGTTCTGGGGTCAGTGTTTGTGAGGAATTTAGCCTCGTGTTTGGTATTCCAATAATCCGTGAGTCCTTCTGTGACCATGCTTTTTATCTTATTCATGATCGTGTGGTAGGATCACGACGATGCACCTTATATCTGCTTGTGTCCGACAGTGGACAAGTGCATTCTTCTTTGTACATCGTGTGACTCATAAGGACGATGGCGCCGCCTTTATCTGCCGGCTTGATTACTAACCCAGTGTTGCTCTTGAGTTTATGGAGTGCTGCTCTTTCTCCCTTTGTTAGGTTCTGGAATCCCTTGGTGTTGTTAAAGTCAATTTCCTCGACTTCTTTCAAGACTGCTTGTTCAAAGGCCAGTATATTGCATGAAATGTTTTGTGTTGGTGGAAAGAAGGTAGATTTCTTCCGGAGGCCCGTGTTTGAATTTTCTTCATGTCCCTTCTGGATGTCGCCAAATAAATCCCTCTGTTTGATTTTTCTAAAGAACTGTGCTAGTACTGCATTGAAAGTGAACAGATTATTGTTCGGAGTAGGGACAAAACCGAGTCCCTTGGAGAGGACGGATTCCTCATCCTTGCTGATTGTGTACTTGCTGAGGTTCACAATATTTGTTAATCTTTGCTTGTCATTGGGCCACTGCCCCTCCCCTTGCTCCCTGTTATTGCTTCCCACGTGTTGGTGGTTTCGTCCTCCCACTGTACTCTGGTGTTTCATCTTTGTTTTTGTCTGCCTCCCCCGCCCCTGCCTCTGCATAAAAAAGGCTGCAGGCCTTGTTGGAATCCAAATCCAGGTGGGTAGTATTGTTGTGGCCAAAAGCCAAAGGGGGGTATAGGTGGGGTAAACATTGGTTGTTGAAGGTTCTGGTGTTTTCCTATGTATTGCCCTCCAGTGCTCTCGTCACTGCTGCTATCACTCTTCTCATCTCCTGAACTGAAGGTCCAGTTTTGAGGGGTAGGCCTGAAGCGTTGTTGTTTCCTGGTCATATGTGGTTGTTGGGGTCTTTCATAGTATTCGTCTGTGGTGTATGGATATACTGTCTCGCGGCTGAACTTCTGTACATCTTTCTGTAATTTTGTAATTTTTGACTGGGTGAGATAATCTCTGTACGCCGAGTGATCGTTATTTATTTCCTCAAATTTTTTCTTGAAGACAGTGATATGTACAGTGGTCTTGAGCCGGCTCTCACTCTGTTGTATCTTCACTAAGAGGGCATCTGCTAGTTGTCTGGCCGTGTTGATGATTAACACTAGCCAGTCTTTTGTGCATTTCCAGGCGATGCTCGAACAGTTGATGCAGAACTCTTTGTTATTAAGAAAAAGTGTTGGTTTGTTGGTAACCACAAGACCACAGGGGCCGTATTCTTCCTCAGGTATTCCATCATAAAGGTACCATGTAGGGCCGTCCGGATCTGTTCTTTTTTCTTTGCTGAGAGTGCCTCCCATTCATCAGAGTTTTTTACGGTTTGAGCTACCACAGTTTCTGCTAGCAATGACAGAGTTCTAAGAATCTTTGCATATGTATTTTCGTCAAACGTAAGTTCGGTATTCATGTTTGGTTCTTGGGTATGCGATAGTGAGTATTTCCAGTGAAAATGCTCAATTTTTGGACTGCTACTTTTAGGGTCCAAATTGAGATTAATTGGTCCTCCTTTCACATTTGATTATTAACAACTTTAATTTGTTCCCACTGCAGCAAGCTGTACAACAAGTAAAATTCAGTAAATAACCGGGGGAGGGAACTAGAGGCATAGGGCACTAGGAGCTAATCGCCAATCACAGTCAGGCGACCAGGCATACAGGTACGCTGGGGATATAAAACCAAGTTAATAGAGGGCGAGGACGGCCAATGATGAAGCATGACACCAGTGGTGTGTGAGGCCAGTACCTCACTTTTTGTGAGATTTCCACACTGATCACTCATCTCTAAGCACCTGGAGGTCACCTCACTAGGAGCAGCCCCACCTTGTGTTTAACATTATGTGTTAGAGGCTGGCTAGCTCCTATCACCCTGTGCCTCAAGTTCCCACTCCTAGTTATTCACTGGGGCTGGTGTGTTTTACTTGCCATATACAAGAGCTCTGGCGTGTATACTCCTACTCTCTGTAGTATGAGGCGGACCACCTTCACATGAGCGTTAACCCATGCCTATTTGTAAGTAGCTCATCTAGACCAGGTTTTTTCTTTGTATTCTAGAACTTGTAGTCCTGATTTTACAATGGGATACACAGGACAACAAGTCCCAGAATGCAAAGAAAAAACTTGACTGAATGACCTACTTACACATGGATCTGGAAAAATTGGAAGCTCTGCAGCTTTTGGCTAATGTTCAACAAAGAATGTTGGTGCCAAACCGGTAGCACTATACCACAGCTGTACTGTCTATGGAATCCCTTGGTTGAAACAAACCATTGCTACAGCTGAGTCCACTCCTTGCCTATGGATGGTGGTGAGACTCCTACATACCGTCACCACAGATGTTGCATCTTAAAAGACCTGGTGCTCGGTGCCAATATGTTCAACTGAGGTTGGTGATAGGGATGCGTATCATGAAGTATCTCACTTGGGTGCTCTAATTCGTGCCACTGAGATATTATGTTGACATGAGCATGGATATAGCAGCTGAATTGGAAGGCGGCTGGCTGGAGGCTGTTTTCCAAGCTGCTTACAAGATTTCAAGCTTGTTTTAAAATATTTGAGAAACTATGAACTTTGACAAAATACTCTGAAGATTTAAGTTAGAAAGATAAATACGCTTGCTTCGTAGACTGTTTCATGGAAAGTTCTCCTCTCCTCAAATATTCTGGGCATGGAGTTAGAACAGCAAGTAAGCCTCCTAGGCAATTTCGGGGAAAGTAGCACCTTTCCCAGATATTTTATTCCTGGAATTAGAATAGTAAATTATCTTCCCCAGCTTCCACAAAAACCTGTGCTGCCCAGAGGGTGCAAGTGAAGGAAAAAACGTGCCTGCCCTTATCACACAAAGATGTCAGGTTATAGACAGAAAAACAGAGGCATTTCAGCAGGGCATCTCCAGAATTCTGATGCATGAGGGAACTTCCACCCGGAAAGCATCCCTTTCAATCCCTTGACAAGATTAGCTGAAAAGGGAGGAGAGCAATAATTGCTGATGGGTGTGTCTTGGGCTAAAAAAGGGGAAGCCCAACAGTGACACAAAACGCTATTCTACACGACAAATGTGCATTGTGCTTAAAAGAACTTATGAATCACAGCATAACTGGTTCCTTAAGCCGCTAATGAAAATCTGAAGCAGAAATGCCAACATTTTCTGATATATAGAAAAGAAACATGAATGCATTTATGAAAATACAACATCACTCCAGGACTCGAGGCCTATACCCTAGAGATTCCTGTCAATCCGAGAGTTCCTAGTATGACTCTGGCTCTTATAGGAAGTTATGTGCCCTATATCTTTTGTTGAACCTCTGCAGGGCCTGGGTGCCTCCACGACAGACACCGTGAAGTAGGAGTGTGGCACCCTTCTGGTGTATTTCCACCACCTCACGTGCAAGGGTTATTCAGATCATTCACCATGCTTGTGAATTTTTCTCTGCCAGCAGGTTATTCTGAGAATATCACCTATAAAGGAGAAATCCCCCCTCTCTGTGGTATGCTCTGTGGTCAGCATCCACGCGTGGGAGAGCTTCCCTCATTCTATGAGAGGCTCTGGAAATTACCCTTACTCATTCAGTAGTATGACTGCTCCAACAGGGTGTTATGAAACAGCCGCGTCTCATGTAGGAGTATGTTTGACTCTTAAACAGCGGGGTTGCATGTAGACCTATGCCTGACACTTACAGGGTACTCTGATAACAGCACCTATAATTGTAATCATATATCTGCCTCTTAACATGTGGGCGTATTATCATACATTCGCATGTAGGAGTATGTCTGACCCTTTAAGAGTGCTCTTATAACTATAGCTTTAGGCACTGATTTGTGTTCTATTGCAATGGCGTTTATGTAGCACTTCATCCCTCTGAGGAGGTGTCAAGCACTTACAAAAGATGAGGAGCATTCTCATGTCTTCCTGTTAACGGGTACTCTGATGAAAACAGGCGGGCATGCTTAAGCATGTATTTTTTACCAAAATGGTGCTCTAATAACATCACCAACGCATGTATCTGTATGGCTACCCACTACAAGGTCCATTAATCAAAGCACTTATGTATGTAGGAGTATGTGTGCCTGCTAAAGGGTGCTCTAATAACGGCACATACTCATTTGAGAGTGTGCGTGTCTACTACTGGGTGCTCTGTAGTCACGACCCGCACGTGCAGACCCTTCCCTTTCCCCCGTAGAGTTGAGGGTTCTGCACCCCCACGCCAGCGAGCTCTTTTCTCTCTCCTGCAGGGCGCTCCACACATGAGAGGATTCAGTCAGTCTCTGCAGTGATTTACCTGCTCCATCTGTTCCACATGCACTGCCATGCTGTTCACGTGCTGTAAAAACACGGGTTGACCCAATAAGTCGCTGGGACCTGGGTAGATAGGTAATACAAACAGAGTGGTCCCAGATACTGGAAGAATTAGAGCAAGATTAATTAATATCTCAACTAAATTCGCAAAAGGTATCACAACATTGTTTTTAATCACAACGTGTACACAGTTATTCAATAAAACACTGTTCTTAAAATACATCAATATTAAATCATCAATAATGCCCCTGAAAGAAGGGAGGGGGAAGGATGGTGATTGGATAGTGAAGGAACTATACAAATAACAAAACAGTGGTCACTGAGGCCTCAATGAAAAATTGCTACTCATTAATTAATACAAATTAAAGTACAGAGATCATAAATTAATCAAACAAACTCATGCCTATCAGAACAAAATCATAAATGATGATTAGGGAAAGAGGCTGAGAATGGAGAAAGTGTCGACGTTTCGACCCAGATTGGTGCAGGCATATAGTAGGGCCTTGCTAGAGGGTCTTCATCAGGACAGGGAGACAAGAGGGGCAGTCAATCTGCACAAAGAAATATAAATAATTCAATTAAAATTATGGTCAAATTGATCCATATTACTCATAAAAAATTATAAATGGTCGCAGAGGGAATGTTACCGATGGTGCAAACTAATCAAGACCAAGGTAAACATGAGGAATATATACAAGTGAAAAAACGAAGTTAAACTGTAGGTTTACACACGAAACAGAAAAGGAACGGCACAGTTCTTCTAAGGTTATTTACATTAAACAAGGTTGTATACAACAGAGTGTTCAAAAAATTAAGAATTGAACCCTCCTAATTTGGTCCAAACGATGGGGTACAATTATCGTAGTCTCATGCCAAGTAGAAATGGTTAAGACTCACTAGCGATGGAGTGTCGTAAATTAGACAGCAAACGGATGTATCCGAAGTCCAACGGTCAGTGAATCTGTTAAGTAAACGACTAGGTTAATTTCCAGAACCTAAAGTCGAGTAACAATAAATTAGATCACATCAAATTAATTACCTTATAATGGAGTGTCCCGAATTAGGTAGCCAACGGATGTATATGCTGTTCACAGGCTCAGCTTCAAGAGGTGAACATTGACATGTTGCCTTGAAACCCGCTACAGAATTGTAAACAGCTCGCCAGGCCCAGTGTCCTCATTTGCTCTTGTCCTTCCCTTGCCATTGCCTTCCATTCCCTTTGCTTTATACTTCCCTTTCATTTCCTTGATCCTTGCATACACCCTTCTATTCCATTCCATTCCCTTTAACCTCCCCTTTCCTTTAACCTATCCTTCCCTTCATCCTATTCTCCCCTTCTCTTCCACTGATCCCACCTTTCTACCCCCTCCTGCGCTTCCCTACACGTTACTCCTCTGGAGAGATACAGTCATGCAAGGACTCCCAAACATGTGTCCCTCTTTTCCTCTGCAGGCCCATTGGATGCCATATAATGCCACAAAGATATGTTTCAGCATCATAGTTTGGCCCACAAATTTGGCTCTTCCAAAATGTGAGGTGAGGTAGTAGATCTTCACCCCTAGGTGGGGGCAAATTGTAAAAAAAAGGCATTATAATGGTTGGATCATCATGGTATTTTGTATGGTTCAGATGAACTATGGTATTCTGGCTGATGAGTGGAAAATCTTTGCAGCCCTCCTCTTTACCTTGGCTCTTTCCCATAAGGAAAGGGATGGGGTCAGTCTGAAGCCATAGAAAGCCCTGAGTAGCTGGGGTGGCTGTCATCCCTTGTTACCAGACAGTTTTCCGCTTCCTGCCAGCTCTGCTACAGCTTCCAGGTAAACATGTGCATGGCTGAGGGAGGGGGGCTGTCCTGCATGGTGAACAACCTTTACAACGAAACTTTTACCACGCAGTGCCTTTACAACGCGGTATTTACAACGCAAACCATTACAACGCATTGCGCTGGGGGGGGCGCTCTAGGATAGGGAATAAGTTTAATTTACTATCCAACACCTTCCCTAGTGTCCACGGGGACTGGTGTTGGAATAGTAAATTAAACTTTTCACTATCCAGCACCTCAAAGCGCTATGCGTTGTAAAGGTTTGCGATGTAAAAACCACGTTGTAAAGGCATGCATGGTAAAAGCATGCGTTGTAATGTCATACATCCGTCCTGCATGGATGTTTTGGTCTTGGCCACCACAGCATGCCAAGCAGCACAGGTCAGTGTTGTCCACTGGCCCTGGTCAGACCAAGCGATAAAGGGCCCTGTAAATGTTTTAACTAAAATGTTCAAAGGGCTGATACACAGGATCAGGCCATTTGAATCCCACAGGATGGCGGCCCATTGCCATTAAAGAAAACTTTCACAGGACAGAATGTATGGTCAAACCCAAAAAGGTTTCTTAAAACTTAGGTATCATTCCAGAAAGCAAATTAGCTAGATTCATAATAATCAGTCAATAATCAATTGTGAGTGCAATTATGAGAGGATCAACATAAGGTTTACCTCCAATCAAATGATTAGACAATTCAATTCTAAAGTAAAGGAAAGCCTAAGTATATAGTATATAGTCAAATAACAGTGTGACATAGAGACTGCCTTCAAAGAAAAAGCCAAAATGTCCACGTAGAGATCAGCAGACAAAGCAATGTGGAGTCTGCCTTTAATAGAGTAAGCAAAAAGTCTGGCACACATCCCAGAAACGGCACTTTATATGGGTAGGTCAGACAGTGAAAGGCACACTCCCTATGTGGTGTGAAGTAAGATCATAGGGCTAACAACAAATCATCATTCATATAAGCATGATACATGAAACAAGAAACATGTAAGAACAGCTATTTTGCATATATAGTTAATCATTAGATCATTAACAAATACATTTGCAGCACCAAACAAGGAGAGACTTGTGAAATGAATACACCACTGAACAGGCAAATGTTCTTGAGCTGTAACTGTACGAAATACATTTTATTAACCCCTTCTATGCTAATGACAAGGTCAGCTCGTTATGCTTATGACGAGCTGACCTTGTCATGAACAATGGGAAATAATAATATCCAGCACAGAGGGGAAAACCATCAGCAGTAATGGTGTTAAAAACTAGAAAAACAACACCATAAAATGCTTTAATTTCATTTCTTTTCAGAAAGAAATGGACAATACCGGAGAAAAAGTTATGCACGTTCGCATTACAATAAGTTGTGCATTCACTTCAGCATCTTTAAAATAGATGCCAATGGGAGCAAGTTAAGGCCTATGCTTCAGTCACCTGCTGCAGTCACCTGCTGTTGGCGCCCGCACCAGTCGCTCAAACACACTTTCAGACACATGAAATAGGCAGCGCTAAATTTGCTGAATTCCCCTCTTAACTCTGGCTCAATGCAACAAGCAAAAGCCCTGTTAAGCGTCTTCCTGCAGAGACAATGCGTTATGGACTGCCTAAAGACTACTACATACATTGTCGTGAACGCACAAGAGCTAGTCCACTTGGGTTTGTAAGTATGTTCCCTCTCTGTTCCTCCTTCTGCGACCAAAATGCACCCCTACTCGTTTACTTCTATCATTAGCTACTAAGGATCTCTTTAAATTCCCCTATAAAGCAGAGCAGTAGTGTAAAACTAACAGAACAAGGTGCTGTCTTTATGCTGGGACAGGAACAGACTAATTTGCATATAGCCAAGTTCTGAGCTGGGATGGTGCAGTGAGCTAAAAAACGGTGATGGATTAAAACCATGATCTCTTGACTTGGTAAGAGTATTCTGCATCATTCAGAAGCTCTGTCCATCACCACCCCCCTTTTCCAAAATCGGTTTTATCCACACTATGTGTGGGAGGGTGTACTCAGACGTGAGTCCCTTGCTCATTGCACCATCAGGATTCAAGCAAGCCGGGCCGAAGAAGGCTGTGATGCCAGAAACCGGTCCCCGGAAGCTTGTTTCCTTCCCAGTATAAGAATTGGCTTGGTAGTTTGGTTTGCCCTGTTCCCATCATGCACTGGGACAGGAACAGACTAATTTGCACATAGCCAAGTTCTGAGCTGGGATGGTGCAGTGAGCTAAAAAACGGTGATGGATTAAAACCATGATCTCTTGACTTGGTAAGAGTATTCTGCATCATTCAGAAGCTCTGTCCATCACCACCCCCCTTTTCCAAAATCGGTTTTATCCACACTATGTGTGGGAGGGTATACTCAGACGTGAGTCCCTTGCTCATTGCACCATCAGGATTCAAGCAAGCCGGGCCGAAGAAGGCTGTGATGCCAGAAACCGGTCCCCGGAAGCTTGTTTCCTTCCCAGTATAAGAATTGGCTTGGTAGTTTGGTTTGCCCTGTTCCCATCATGCACTGGGACAGGAACAGACTAATTTGCATATAGCCAAGTTCTGAGCTGGGATGGTGCAGTGAGCTAAAAAACGGTGATGGATTAAAACCATGATCTCTTGACTTGGTAAGAGTATTCTGCATCATTCAGAAGCTCTGTCCATCACCACCCCCCTTTTCCAAAATCGGTTTTATCCACACTATGTGTGGGAGGGTATACTCAGACGTGAGTCCCTTGCTCATTGCACCATCAGGATTCAAGCAAGCCGGGCCGAAGAAGGCTGTGATGCCAGAAACCGGTCCCCGGAAGCTTGTTTCCTTCCCAGTATAAGAATTGGCTTGGTAGTTTGGTTTGCCCTGTTCCCATCATGCACTGGGACAGGAACAGACTAATTTGCATATAGCCAAGTTCTGAGCTGGGATGGTGCAGTGAGCTAAAAAACGGTGATGGATTAAAACCATGATCTCTTGACTTGGTAAGAGTATTCTGCATCATTCAGAAGCTCTGTCCATCACCACCCCCCTTTTCCAAAATCGGTTTTATCCACACTATGTGTGGGAGGGTATACTCAGACGTGAGTCCCTTGCTCATTGCACCATCAGGATTCAAGCAAGCCGGGCCGAAGAAGGCTGTGATGCCAGAAACCGGTCCCCGGAAGCTTGTTTCCTTCCCAGTATAAGAATTGGCTTGGTAGTTTGGTTTGCCCTGTTCCCATCATGCACTGGGACAGGAACAGACTAATTTGCATATAGCCAAGTTCTGAGCTGGGATGGTGCAGTGAGCTAAAAAACGGTGATGGATTAAAACCATGATCTCTTGACTTGGTAAGAGTATTCTGCATCATTCAGAAGCTCTGTCGATCACCACCCCCCTTTTCCAAAATCGGTTTTATCCACACTATGTGTGGGAGGGTATACTCAGACGTGAGTCCCTTGCTCATTGCACCATCAGGATTCAAGCAAGCCGGGCCGAAGACGGCTGTGATGCCAGAAACCGGTCCCCGGAAGCTTGTTTCCTTCCCAGTATAAGAATTGGCTTGGTAGTTTGGTTTGCCCTGTTCCCATCATGCACTGGGACAGGAACAGACTAATTTGCATATAGCCAAGTTCTGAGCTGGGATGGTGCAGTGAGCTAAAAAACGGTGATGGATTAAAACCATGATCTCTTGACTTGGTAAGAGTATTCTGCATCATTCAGAAGCTCTGTCCATCACCACCCCCCTTTTCCAAAATCGGTTTTATCCACACTATGTGTGGGAGGGTATACTCAGACGTGAGTCCCTTTCTCATTGCACCATCAGGATTCAAGCAAGCCGGGCCGAAGAAGGCTGTGATGCCAGAAACCGGTCCCCGGAAGCTTGTTTCCTTCCCAGTATAAGAATTGGCTTGGTAGTTTGGTTTGCCCTGTTCCCATCATGCACTGGGACAGGAACAGACTAATTTGCATATAGCCAAGTTCTGAGCTGGGATGGTGCAGTGAGCTAAAAAACGGTGATGGATTAAAACCATGATCTCTTGACTTGGTAAGAGTATTCTGCATCATTCAGAAGCTCTGTCCATCACCACCCCCCTTTTCCAAAATCGGTTTTATCCACACTATGTGTGGGAGGGTATACTCAGACGTGAGTCCCTTGCTCATTGCACCATCAGGATTCAAGCAAGCCGGGCCGAAGAAGGCTGTGATGCCAGAAACCGGTCCCCGGAAGCTTGTTTCCTTCCCAGTATAAGAATTGGCTTGGTAGTTTGGTTTGCCCTGTTCCCATCATGCACTGGGACAGGAACAGACTAATTTGCATATAGCCAAGTTCTGAGCTGGGATGGTGCAGTGAGCTAAAAAACGGTGATGGATTAAAACCATGATCTCTTGACTTGGTAAGAGTATTCTGCATCATTCAGAAGCTCTGTCCATCACCACCCCCCTTTTCCAAAATCGGTTTTATCCACACTATGTGTGGGAGGGTATACTCAGACGTGAGTCCCTTGCTCATTGCACCATCAGGATTCAAGCAAGTCGGGCCGAAGAAGGCTGTGATGCCAGAAACCGGTCCCCGGAAGCTTGTTTCCTTCCCAGTATAAGAATTGGCTTGGTAGTTTGGTTTGCCCTGTTCCCATCATGCACTGGGACAGGAACAGACTAATTTGCATATAGCCAAGTTCTGAGCTGGGATGGTGCAGTGAGCTAAAAAACGGTGATGGATTAAAACCATGATCTCTTGACTTGGTAAGAGTATTCTGCATCATTCAGAAGCTCTGTCCATCACCACCCCCCTTTTCCAAAATCGGTTTTATCCACACTATGTGTGGGAGGGTATACTCAGACGTGAGTCCCTTGCTCATTGCACCATCAGGATTCAAGCAAGCCGGGCCGAAGAAGGCTGTGATGCCAGAAACCGGTCCCCGGAAGCTTGTTTCCTTCCCAGTATAAGAATTGGCTTGGTAGTTTGGTTTGCCCTGTTCCCATCATGCACTGGGACAGGAACAGACTAATTTGCATATAGCCAAGTTCTGAGCTGGGATGGTGCAGTGAGCTAAAAAACGGTGATGGATTAAAACCATGATCTCTTGACTTGGTAAGAGTATTCTGCATCATTCAGAAGCTCTGTCCATCACCACCCCCCTTTTCCAAAATCGGTTTTATCCACACTATGTGTGGGAGGGTATACTCAGACGTGAGTCCCTTGCTCATTGCACCATCAGGATTCAAGCAAGCCGGGCCGAAGAAGGCTGTGATGCCAGAAACCGGTCCCCGGAAGCTTGTTTCCTTCCCAGTATAAGAATTGGCTTGGTAGTTTGGTTTGCCCTGTTCCCATCATGCACTGGGACAGGAACAGACTAATTTGCATATAGCCAAGTTCTGAGCTGGGATGGTGCAGTGAGCTAAAAAACGGTGATGGATTAAAACCATGATCTCTTGACTTGGTAAGAGTATTCTGCATCATTCAGAAGCTCTGTCCATCACCACCCCCCTTTTCCAAAATCGGTTTTATCCACACTATGTGTGGGAGGGTATACTCAGACGTGAGTCCCTTGCTCATTGCACCATCAGGATTCAAGCAAGCCGGGCCGAAGAAGGCTGTGATGCCAGAAACCGGTCCCCGGAAGCTTGTTTCCTTCCCAGTATAAGAATTGGCTTGGTAGTTTGGTTTGCCCTGTTCCCATCATGCACTGGGACAGGAACAGACTAATTTGCATATAGCCAAGTTCTGAGCTGGGATGGTGCAGTGAGCTAAAAAACGGTGATGGATTAAAACCATGATCTCTTGACTTGGTAAGAGTATTCTGCATCATTCAGAAGCTCTGTCCATCACTACCCCCCTTTTCCAAAATCGGTTTTATCCACACTATGTGTGGGAGGGTATACTCAGACGTGAGTCCCTTGCTCATTGCACCATCAGGATTCAAGCAAGCCGGGCCGAAGAAGGCTGTGATGCCAGAAACCGGTCCCCGGAAGCTTGTTTCCTTCCCAGTATAAGAATTGGCTTGGTAGTTTGGTTTGCCCTGTTCCCATCATGCACTGGGACAGGAACAGACTAATTTGCATATAACCAAGTTCTGAGCTGGGAAGGTGCAGTGAGCTAAAAAACGGTGATGGATTAAAACCATGATCTCTTGACTTGGTAAGAGTATTCTGCATCATTCAGAAGCTCTGTCCATCACCACCCCCCTTTTCCAAAATCGGTTTTATCCACACTATGTGTGGGAGGGTATACTCAGACGTGAGTCCCTTGCTCATTGCACCATCAGGATTCAAGCAAGCCGGGCCGAAGAAGGCTGTGATGCCAGAAACCGGTCCCCGGAAGCTTGTTTCCTTCCCAGTATAAGAATTGGCTTGGTAGTTTGGTTTGCCCTGTTCCCATCATGCACTGGGACAGGAACAGACTAATTTGCATATAGCCAAGTTCTGAGCTGGGATGGTGCAGTGAGCTAAAAAACGGTGATGGATTAAAACCATGATCTCTTGACTTGGTAAGAGTATTCTGCATCATTCAGAAGCTCTGTCCATCACCACCCCCCTTTTCCAAAATCGGTTTTATCCACACTATGTGTGGGAGGGTATACTCAGACGTGAGTCCCTTGCTCATTGCACCATCAGGATTCAAGCAAGCCGGGCCGAAGAAGGCTGTGATGCCAGAAACCGGTCCCGGAAGCTTGTTTCCTTCCCAGTATAAGAATTGGCTTGGTAGTTTGGTTTGCCCTGTTCCCATCATGCACTGGGACAGGAACAGACTAATTTGCATATAGCCAAGTTCTGAGCTGGGATGGTGCAGTGAGCTAAAAAACGGTGATGGATTAAAACCATGATCTCTTGACTTGGTAAGAGTATTCTGCATCATTCAGAAGCTCTGTCCATCACCACCCCCCTTTTCCAAAATCGGTTTTATCCACACTATGTGTGGGAGGGTATACTCAGACGTGAGTCCCTTGCTCATTGCACCATCAGGATTCAAGCAAGCCGGGCCGAAGAAGGCTGTGATGCCAGAAACCGGTCCCCGGAAGCTTGTTTCCTTCCCAGTATAAGAATTGGCTTGGTAGTTTGGTTTGCCCTGTTCCCATCATGCACTGGGACAGGAACAGACTAATTTGCATATAGCCAAGTTCTGAGCTGGGATGGTGCAGTGAGCTAAAAACGGTGATGGATTAAAACCATGATCTCTTGACTTGGTAAGAGTATTCTGCATCATTCAGAAGCTCTGTCCATCACCACCCCCCTTTTCCAAAATCTGCCTAAAGACTACTACATACATTGTCGTGAACGCACAAGAGCTAGTCCACTTGGGTTTGTAAGTATGTTCCCTCTCTGTTCCTCCTTCTGCGACCACAATGCACCCCTACTCGTTTACTTCTATCATTAGCTACTAAGGATCTCTTTAAATTCCCCTATAAAGCAGAGCAGTAGTGTAAAACTAACAGAACAAGGTGCTGTCTTTATGCTCGGGGCCTATGGTGGCACAGTTTATTGTTTCTTGTTGTCTAATCTACTCTTTAAATTTGCATGGAATGCATGCTTTACGTCCTAGTCTGGAATACACATTACCATTAAATAAAATACATGCTATCAGTGTTGCGCAGTGGTCAGGGTTTGCTTTATCTCCCTGCTGTAAGTGCCTTGTTCGTCCCAAGCAACAGAAGGCTGCGTTCTTGCCCCAGCCTTTCTGAACCCTCAGCTGGGGCACGCTCATTTACAATAATACCCATGGAGAACCCTGTACCTTCTCCCTATGAGATGCTTTGTCTTTAGATCCATGAGCCTGTGTATTCAAATACCTATTTGTAAGATTGCACGATGTGCCTTAGTCAAAGGTTCATGTATTTGTTCTGTGCCTGTTTCTTGGTGCTGTCAGCATAAGGGCACAACAAGGCCGGTGGTGGTCTTCTGTATATTAAATAGGGTTTTGTTGCACAAACATTTAAAACCATGGTTTTGTTGTACAGTCATTGAAGACGGAGGCCCTAATAACTAGTTGTGCAGAATACTGGTAAATACCATAACTTTGAGGCGAGGTATTTATTGAATGCATGAAGTACCTCTTATTCCACTTTTTCTACTTGGAAATGATGAAAGCATGCAGATTCTGTATTTAACTCACAAAATTCCACATTTTCTCTGGTCTTCTGATAAGTTTCAGCTAGTTTGACCCGCCAGAATCTGCCAATAGAAAAGTATGAGGGTATGATAATTCTCACATAACTCATATTTCTGTTCCAATTGGAACTTAGCCCTGAATGTCAGGGCCATAAAAAGTGTGATATCCCTTTAAATGAACAGAAGGCTACGTTACCGATGAGACCTCCAGGGAAAATGTTTTGAATTCTGTTTCCTCCACCTAGCCTGCAACAGTTCCTGGTTCATAGTCCTAAAAAGGTAAAACCATCACTTTTTATTACAAATGCCACCCTACCAGCTGCTCAGTAACTCTTAGACGCCTTCTGTCATATTCCATCTTTTAGTCAATGTCAAGCTGCCACACTAGGGATCACTTTCAACGCCAGTTTTCTTTAGTATCAATATTTTGTTGTGCTGATGCTGTAATTCCCTTAATAGTATACTTCAGTAACAGCTTGTGAGGAAACCAAATACAGAAGGATAGCTATGTTTATTTGCTTTCTGGTTAATAAAACCAGAGATGCAAGGAATTATTCCTTTATTCCACCTCATTGTGTGGGGCACTATAAACTAGGTTGTGCCCTCAAGTCATTTCTGAGGACTCTGATCTTGGGAGTTCAGCAGTGTGCTCCCACCCCTTCCTGTTTAAAAAGGCTCCCTTGAGCCACTGAGCTGACGAGCTAGTTGAGATGCACCTGTGCGCCTGTGACAGGTACTGCGACCTGAAAGGATTGTAGCAGCCTGCTCAGGAACCCCAGATTAAATTCGTTTTTATCTCTACTGATGACAGATGATATCCAGAAACATGCGTCTAGAGATTTACACCACTAACCTAGACCAACTTTGGTGGAATACTTCAGGAAATATTCAAGTAAGCATGTAACATGAACTGCATTTACTTTAATGCTAAGGGGCGAACTGTGCTGGGAGGTGAAGCAGTGTGCTCTTACCCCTTCACGTCTGGAGATGGACATGGTTCTGATGAAGTCCGGACCCTTCGGCGTCATGTCAGTTGAGTGACAGTTCACCTATGTGATGTTGATCAGTCCAGCCTGCACTCGCTGTGATGCAGTTGGTGGTTTGCAGTTTAAACTTGGTGCATCAGGAGCATCAATGGAGTCCGCTGTGAATGTTTGATGGTGTTCCTTGATCCACTGAAGACAGTTTTGGTGTACTGTGACTTGTTGGAGTGTGTTACATGGCCTGACTACCTCCTGGAATCCATTGGTGGGGTAAAGCCAAGTCCATCTCTTGCACTTGCGGGAGGACCCTTGGTTGAGTTGCCACAGGACTGCACTGGGGCTGCATATGTGTCTGCATCAGAACAGAAGCAAGACCACCTCAGAGCCACTGCCTAGTCACTTGTGCTACGTCAGGGGTGGATGTGTCCTGGTCAGAACATGCTCTCGCTACCGGGATCAGGATGCAAGCCAGTTGAGCAGGTGGTCACTAGTTCTACAGATCATCTCTGGTACTTCTTGTTATGTTGTATGGCAATAGTGCTGGAATCCAGTATTGTTACTTGATGCTCTAGGGATGGTTGTGATGCACATGGCAAATGATGGGAGTGGTTGCCATTGGAGGGCTTACACAACAGGTGGTGATGATTTGTATGGAGGAAGGGTGACTGGAGGGACTTTGCAGCCATGGCGCCGACCTTTTACCTTCATTTGTCCTACCTAGCTTTACATAACGGCTCTGGTGCTGACATTTTACCAAGTTAGGTGCTGACTAAATGTTGTGTGGTTTTCATTGAAAACTAGCCTTCTTTATTATGCACGAGGATTCTTAGTACCACAGCAGGAGTACCATCCTCTGCATAATAACTTTGTGCAAAAGTCTCTGCTATTGTCATCCTTGAACGACAGGTCCCCAGTACCATGGCACATCTAGTTAGAACCCCTCAGGGTACCTTTTGGGTGTATAAGTACCACATCTTCACTGGGAAATCAGAGGATAAACTCCCATGCTGACTTGAGATGCTGAGATTCCTGCAAGCAGAAACTCCAACACGCTAGTGGTCTGACATCCCTTGTGGGGTGCCCAATTCAAGACCAAGATGAGGTCCTTTGTTTTCTCCCATCAGGTGATGGGGTTGTCTCTTTCCTAGGGGGATTCTTGGATTTCTATCTACATACATGCTAGGTACACTTAACACACCTAGGGCCAGATGTAGGTCGCCATTTACCGGTCGGTAACGGCAGATTTCGGCCGTTACTGACCGGTATTTGTGATTTGGCATGTAGGGGGCATCTTATTTACAGAATCGGTATATTTACCGATTCGGTAAATATACAGAATCGGTAAAATACCGAATCGGTAAATTTACCGATTCTGTAAATCAAGATGTAGGTGGCACTTCAAAGAGTGCCACAGGCCCTTTAGGAGTCGGTATTTACCACCCAAGCCTATTGGGTGGTAAAATACAGATTTCCAGTGTACCTGCACATCTGTGCATGTACACCTATGCCATGTGACACACAGACATGCCCTTAGGGCATGTATGTGTGCCACATGGCACACAAGCTTGCAATTGGGGTGCTACAGGGTGTCAAAGTGACACCCCGTTCCCCCTGCCAGGATTCGGTATTTACCAGTTCAGTAAATACCGAATCGGTATTTCCCATTGATTCCTATGGGCTTCAAAGCCCATAGGAATCAATGGGAAATACAGATTCGGTATTTACCGAATAGGTAAATACCGAATCTTACAGATTTGGTAATTGTAAATTAAAAATTACCTACATCTGCCTCCTTCCAATTTACCGATTCATAAATACCGCATCGGTAAAATTCGGTATTTATGAGTCAGTAAATTAGATTTACCTACATCAGGGCCTTAGTTAGGGTTCGCATCTTAGGAGTACGCATGATTACTGCCATGTATCTATATGGCGTGTTACAGCAAACAAATGATGGATGGAATGCTGACAATGCAAACATTCTCCCCCAGTCAAAAGATCTGGGTTAAATCCATCGTTCTTTTGCCCACTACGCTACCCCAGTTTGGACCCAGCCATATGCAAATCAGTCTTGACCCTGTGCCCCATGGGAACAGTCCAGAACGAACTGCCAGGCAAGGTCCTCCCTGGACCAGAAACAAGCATCCTGGGACCGGTTTCAAGGTATGTCACCCTACTTCAGCCAGGTTATCTTGAATCCAGTGGCACCGTGAGCAAGGGACCCAAGTCTGGGCATGCCAATCCCACTTAGGGTCAAAAGTGTTACAGCAAACAAGTGATGGACGGAATGCTGACAATGCAAACATTCTCCCCCAGTCAAAAGGATCTTTTAAAATTCCCCTATAAAGCAGAGCAGTAGTGTAAAACTAATAGAACAATGTGCTGTCTTTATGCTCAGGGCCTACGGTGGCACAGTTTATTGTTTCTTGTTGTCTAATCTACTCTTTAAATTTGCATGCAATGCTTGCTTTACGTCCTAGTCTGGAATACACATTACCATTAAATATAATACATGCTATCAGTGTTGCGCAGTGGTCAGGGTTTGCTTTATCTCCCTGCTGTAAGTGCCTTGTTAGACCCAAGCAACAGAAGGCTGCTTTCTTGTCCAGCCTTTCTGAACCCTCAGCTGGGGCACGTTCATTTACAATAATACCCATGGAGAACCCTGTACCTTCTCCCTATGAGATGCTTTGTCTGTAGATCCATGAGCCTGTGTATTCAAATACCTATTTGTAAGATTCCACGATGTGCCTTAGTCAAAGGTTCATGTATATGTTCTGTGCCTGTTTCTTGGTGCTGTCAGCATAAGGGCACAAGGCCGGTGGTGGTCTTCTGTATATTAAATAGGGTTTTGTTGCACAAAAATTTGAAACCATGGTTTTGTTGTACAGTCATTGAAGACGGAGGCCCTAATAACTAGTTGTGCGGAATACTGGTAAATACCATAACTTTGAGGCGAGGTATTTATTGAATGCATGAAGTACCTCTTATTCCACATTTCCTACTTGGAAATGATGAAAGCATGCAGATTTTGTATTTAACTCACAAAATTCCAAATTTTCTCTGGTCTTCTGATAAGTTTCAGCTAGTTTGACCTGCCAGAATCTGCCAATAGAAAACTTTGAGGGTATGATAATTCGCACATAACTCATAATTCAGTTCCAATTGGAACTTAGCCCTGAATGTCAGTGCCATAGAAAGTGTGATATCCCTTTAAATGAACAGAAGGCTACGTTACCGATGAAACTTCCACGGAAAATGTCTTGAATTTTGTTTCCTCCATCTAGCCTGCAACAGTTCCTGGTTCATAGTCCTAAAAAGGTAAAACCGTCATATTTTATTACAAATGCCACCCTATTAGCTGCTCAGTAACTCTTAGAAACCTTCTGTCATATGCCATCTTTTAGTCAATGTCAAGCTGCACACTAGGGATTACTTTCTAAACCAGTTTTCTTTAGTATCTATATATTTTTTTGTGCTGATGTTGTAATTCCCTTAACAGTATACCTCACTAACAGCTTGTGAGGTACACT
Source organism: Lissotriton helveticus (assembly GCF_964261635.1). Lineage (NCBI taxonomy): Eukaryota > Metazoa > Chordata > Amphibia > Caudata > Salamandridae > Lissotriton > Lissotriton helveticus. The sequence goes on along the minus strand of NC_136057.1, from coordinate 1,923,290,280 downwards.
ATTATATAGTATATATTGCATCTGACCGGGTCCAAACTAGGGTGGCATGGTGAGCAAAAGAACGATGGATTTAACCCAGATCTCTTGACTGGGGTTGAATGTATGATTCATTCAGAATTCTGTCCATCATTTGTTTGCTTAGCACTTTTTGCCCTATGTGGGATGGGTATGCCCAGACATGGGTCCCTTGCTCACTGTGGCACTGTATTCAAGCTAGCCTGGCTGAAGAAGGGTAACATACCCTGAAACCGGTCCCAGGATGCTTGTTTCCGGTCCATGGAGGACCTGGCTTGGCAGTTCGGTCTGGACTGGTCTCATGAGGTCACAGGGTAAAGACTGATTTGCATATGGCTGGGTCTAAACTGGGGTGGCATGGTGAGCAAAAGAACGATGGATTTAACCCAGATCTCTTGATTGGGGGTGAATGCGTGATTCATTCATCATTCCGTCCATCATTTGTTAGCGTAGCATTTTTTACCCTATGTGGGATGGGTATGCCCAGGCGTGGGTCCCTTGCTCACTGTGCCACCGGATTCAAGCTAGCCTGGCTAAAGAAGGGTGACATACCCTGAAACCGGACCCAGGATGCTTGTTTCCAGTCCATGGAGGACCTGGCTTGGCAGTTCGGTCTGGACTGATCCCAGGAGGCACAGGGTTAAGACTGATTTGCATATGGCTGGGTCCAAACTGGGGTGGCATGGTGAGCAAAAGAATGATGCATTTAACCCAGATCTCCTGACTGGGGGTGAATGTATGATTCATTCAGCATTCCGTCCATCATTTGTTTGCATAGCACTTTTCGCCCTATGTGGGATGGGTATGCCTAGACGTGGGTCCCTTGCTCACTGTGCCCCTGGATTCAAGCTAGGCTGGCTGAAAAAAGGGTGACATACCCTGAAGCCGGTCCCAGGAATCTTGTTTCCAGTCCAGGTAGGACCTGGCTTGGCAGTTCGGTCTGGACTGATCCCATGAGGCACAGGGTCAAGACTGATTTACATATGGCTGGGTCTAAACTGGGGTGACATGGTGAGCAAAAGAACAATGGATTTAACCCAGATCTCTTAACTAGAGGTGAATGTATGTTTCAATTAGCATTCCATCCATAATTTGTTTTCATAGCACATGTATCTATATGGCAGCATATATTCACTGTTTTAGCACCATGGTAGAATTGTTCCTTTTATTTACTCTGTTGGTGCTTGCAATCGTATATATCTGTTGCTGTCTAATGGTTGATGCAGCACATGTATTTTACACTAGATTGATGCTGGTTCAATAAATGTTTATTGAAAATGGCCCCACTGTTTATTGTGTGCATCTATCTGAGACCAAGTGAGCACGAGTGAGTGAGCGAAAAGTAGTGCACTGTCTCCACTATCCCTGAGGGGTCAGGGTTGTCATGTTCTATAGTTGCCAGGAAACTTTTTGCTCCTCTGAAAGATTGGAGGGGGCTTATAGTGGCACTGTGAGCTAGCTATTCTAAAGGTTCAGATATCCTTTGGGGGTGTCTGGAATTAGTCTGGACACTATTCCCTTAGTTTATGTTGTCTAAACATGCAGATCCTATATAGATTTATAGGAACTACAGGACAACACTGAGCTATCTCCAGTTACATCACTGCACCCCAGTGACCTGCGTGTGTTAGTAGGTACACTCAGGTCCTCGTTCTTGTCCCCTTGTTATTTTCTCCAGTGCATCTGTGGTCCTCCGTTCTTAAGTGTGACAGGATTGTCACAATCCTTTCACTCCTCTTCATTTCTTCTTTGCAATGTGGCAACGTCTCACGCTCTCCTCTTCTTATTTGCTGTGAGATGTGGCGAAAAAGCCACCTGCTGCATGTCTTCTCTGCACATGCTGCGAAATGGCTTCTCAGAGGGACCTCCTGCCAGCTCCATCATGTCTGTTGGACTGTTATGTTATGTTGTATGTGTATTTATTACGCGCACAACTACTCCTCAGTATCCTGGCGCGGAGCAAAACCACAAAGAAATCAAGAGAAAAACAGCATAACATAGTATTTTTTAGTAAGCTTTATTAAAAAGGTGAGTTTTGAGGAGCTTTTTAAAGCTGCTAAGATCTCTGGTATCCCTGAGGGTAAATGGGAGGGGGTTCCAGAGGGTAGTCGCTTTGACTGAAAAAGATTGGCCGCCCAATCTGGTTCGCCGGAAGGATTACCAACCGGTGTTGAGAAGCCGACCTGAGGTGTCGACTAGGGACATGGAAAGTCACTCTTTTCCTGAGATAGGCGGGGCCAGTATCATGTAAGGCTCGGTGCGTGAGAACCAGAGCCTTAAATTGAACTCTTTGGGCCACCGGCAACCAGTGGAGTGTGGCCATTTGTTGTCTTATGCTACTGCGTCTGGAGATGCCTAGCAGAAGTCTCGCGGCCGCATTTTGGATGAGCTGCAACTTGTTAACCAAAAAAGATGGTGAGCCCAGATAAAGAGCATTGGCATAATCCAGGCGGGACAGTATGAGGGCTCTAGCGACCGTTTCTTTGGCCGACTGGGGCAGTAGAGGGAAGAATCTGCCCAAAGATTTAAGGGTCCCAAAGCAGGCACCCGTCAGTCTTTTAATCTGCTCTGAGAACCTCAAATCTTTATTGTGCATCTTCTCCTGTCATGGACCACTCACCGGTCCAGTCCTGCCTGTAGGACTGGGCCTCTTCTCAAGTGTGTCAGCCATGTTGTTGACAGCAGCATTTCATGGACGGTAGTGTGCATTAATGGATCCTGTCTGTAGCCTCTTCAATACATTGCTTTTCCTCGACAAGTATTCTAGGTGCAAACTCAGGATCGCTGTGGGAGGTGAGGGCCTCCTTCCATTTTTGGTGGTGGCAGCATGCCACTAGGGTGTATGCCTGTAATGGGCCGATGCACGACACAGTGTTAAGGCAGTATTGCAGACACTCCATGGATAGTCTCTGGCCTACTGTGGGTTGTGCTAGTGCAGTTAGAGAGAACAAGGTCCCCTTCCTATGTTCGAGACAAGCTGGGCTCCTTCTTTGAGATTTCCTTCTGTAGGGTCTTCTTGGTGCTTCACTTTATTGATGGCGGGTAACCTCCTTTCTGCTTCCTCTTTGCTCGAGGGTGCAATTCTTGTGCCTCGAGACTGGGCTGCAGAAGTCCTGGATCCTGACCAGGTTTATGCGAGCTTAGCAGGTTTGGTCACTCCATGTAACATTCTCACAGACAAAGCCCAAGGTGGTCATACAGCGCTGGTCGGCCATCTGCTGCTGCTCCTTTCATGCAGCCATTCATTGTCTAGATGCCCTCTTGGCATTGTCTCTGCTCAGGCAGTGGTGGGGCTAAAAGCTAGTCCTCATGGGTGCCATCTGCTGGCGCCCTATATATTTGCTCTTTCTTGAAGTGGTGGCATCCTGCCACCAGGGGGCATGAATACTCTTTTCCCCTTTCAGGAGAAACTAAGTGATTTTTCTCTTCACTGCCAAGGCAGCTTTCTTGGCTGGAGCACGTTTGAGCGCAGGAATTCTTCGTGGGGTTAGCAGTCTCTCCACCTTGATGACATGCAGCCACTAGGGGGCATGCGGCCCCATCTTCACGAGCCTGGTGGCGGCAGACAGCTGCTAGGCCTTGGGTGTGCAGTGTGAACCTCTCTCTTTGGGAACATGTCCGCATCATGCGGCCTCTTCTCTCGGGCCAAACACGCAGTCAGCCTTCTCAGGGAACACAGACCTCAGGCAGAACTTACTGGCTTTTATTCACTGGAGAAACAAGCATTGGCATAGCCAATAGGTCTCGCTTGTGGCACCTTATAAGTATTTTGTTTTGCAGCACAATATCCTTGTAACTAAATACTTATAAGGTCCTACAAGCGAGACCTATTGGCTATGCCAATGCTTGTTTTGCTTCTTGGTGTAACTGCACGTATCGCAATGCCACCCGTGTTCAGCCGTGACACTTCACTGGTTGGGGTATTCGTTAAATGTAAACATGCTTCTTGGTGGGTGGGGCGCTGCGCTCGAATGGAGAATCTCGGGTGCTTGTAGACTGCGCTGTGCTGTGAGGGGGTGGGAAGGATGACTAGGCAAAGCCAAGCAGTGCTCTCAGGCGTGAGACGGCAGAGTGTGGAAATGGGCTGCCGGCGTTTAGCGATTTTAATTTATAAAAAATTATGTTCATAAAGTGGTTTAGTCTTGGTGCGAGAGCTACTGACTGCTCATTGATTCGTTGGTTCAAAATTCCGAGAGTTCAGTAGTGAACGTCAGCTGGCCGCAGGCTGCGTAGATATTGTTAAAGGTCCCAAAGTGCATGGCCTGATGAAAGAGAAACACAACAAGTGCAAGCGGGCGGACGAAAAATGTTGCCAATGAGCTAAAAGTGTGCTCTTGTGCATGCACGTGTTTCTCTGTGACGTGCATGTCTTGTAGAGGGGGAGGAGGGAGGAGAAATGCTTGTAAAAAAAAAAAAAATGTGTGCGCCGGGAAAGGAAGGCAGAGAAGGGGAGGGGGGAGGAGAAATGCGAGACAGCGGGCAGGGGAGCGGCGAAAATTACTAATTAGGGGAGGAGAAGCCGCAGAGCGCACGCTGGGCGAAGCCCTTTGATGTGCTGTGCGGCAAATGGAGGGAGGCTGATGCGCGTTCATGTTTGAACACGTGGTTCACATGAACTGCATGAAAACGCCATGAAAACGCCAGCAAAAAGCTGGTGGTTTCATGATGTTTTCCCCGCTTGAATTCTCGCTCCGCTCGATGCGCATGCGCGCATCGATAGGTCGCGAGACCTAAAAAACTGCGGACAGAGGTGTAATGCTAGCAACAGTCTAGTTTCTGCGCGCACACACGCATCCCTACAGCCGCAGGCCAGGCGTGGCCTGCGGGGTTGAATAAAAGGAGGGAGGGCGCTCGTGCATGTCACTTCCGACTGAGACCACGGTGTCGGACTGAGTCACTGCGCTGAGCGTTGCCAGCCTCTGCGCTATTTGGTAGGCCTAACTGTGGCCAAAAGTGCTGATAACCCTAGCACACAACATTGGCGACGAGCGGAGGGGGCCCAACCCTCGCCCGTGCATCGGTGACCAAGTCGGAGCTGCCTGCTCCCTTACGCGGTGCCCACCGCGGTGTCTTGCCTGCCGTGGCATTGTGCCTATCCTGAGATTGCCTACCCGCCCCTGCCTCCTCACGCCTGGGCCCTGGAAGATCCTGTGGGTGCCTGTAGGACGCGGCGCCGTGGTGTGCTACACCGGACCGAAGACGCGACAAGGTGCTATATCTCAGGCACCTCGCGTGAGCCGCGGATCCTGGGACACCCTACCATTACTCATGCATTGCGCGTGTGAAGCGGGAAAACGCCCTGCCAATGCTCACGCATTGCGCGTGAGATGTGGAACACGGCTGGGGGTGCATTCTACTGTGCCCTGGAGGGAGTGCATGCCGCTACGCAGCTCTGAGAAGAACCCTAACCAGAATCCCAACACACTCACACAAACGGAGGCCGGTGGGACGATCGACGGAGCTGAGGTGAGCCGCGCAGCTGCCACGGGGTGTCGCAGAACCGGTGCAACTGAGGAGGACAGTCAGCAAGTGCACGCAACCCTCACATCGGGAGCAAAAGCAAAGTAGAGAAAGTCACCCCGACAAACTGCCGCCATGGCAGACGAAGACGCGCCAGCAGCCACTATTAACATCCCGTTTCAGTACGCTGCTTCTGGGGTGTTGCCCCCATTCAGTGAAACGGAGGACCCGTCCACAGCTTCACCGAGGTGGAAGATATGGCTCGAAAGACTGGAAAATTACTTTGTGGTCACGAGAGAGACAGACAAAGCAGTGCGAAGGTCGCTCTTACTACATTATGCGGGGGATGAAATATTCAGACTGTTCAAACACTTGCCCAACACGGGGGCGGCGGATAATTACGATGCTGCAGTTGCTGCCCTCAACGCCCATTTTGACCCACAGCTGAACTTGGACTTCGAAGTTTTCAAGCTGGGACAGGCACGCCAGAGGGAAGGTGAGACGATGGACCAGTTCTATGCCCGCGTCAGGGAGCTAGCCAGTTCCTGTACCGACGAGGATCAACCGAGGGCCATAAGAAGACAAATCATTCAAGGATGTCGAGACAAGGTGCTGAGAGGATCAATTCTACGCAAACCAGGGATCTCATTGGAAGATATCCTAATCTTGGCCAGATCTCACGAACTCTCAAACGTCAGGGTCACCGCCATGGAACAAGCACTACACAAACCTCAAATCAAGGCAGAAACCGTCAAGGCTGAGCGGGCAGATGCGGTGCGGACCCAACCGCGTGGACCACCACAGAAAGAGTATTGGAGAGATCCACCCCGAGCGCGGTGTGGGTATTGTGGACATGAGCCCCACGCGGCTAAGGACTGCCCAGCCCAGGGAAAAACCTGTGCAAATTGTGGAATTCCAAACCATTTCGCAAACGTATGCCGCAGAAGGAACACGTCAAAGAACTTCAAGAAATCACGGACGCCTACCAAAGCTGTTCGACAGCTGTCGCTGGCTGACCCACCGCCATCGAAGACAGAGAGACACCTACCCACGGTGTATGATGACTCGGAGTCGGAGGATGAAGAGGCCTATATCGTCTCGTTCGCACGAGAGCTCAAGCAATGGCAGCGGCCGCAACCGACGTGCATTGTGCAGATGGCGGGAAACAAAGTTAAGGCCATAATTGACACTGGCGCCACTGTAAATGTAATGGGTCTGCAGCAGTTCAATAAGCTACGCCGGCGCCCCCAGGTACCGCCGTCCAAGACGAGGATATTCGCTTATGGAGCGGACACACCACTACCCCTGAAAGGAAAAATCACAATACCTATCTAGGCCGACGAGTCAGAGGTGATGGCGACAGTCCACATAATCAACCGAGAGGCCGACACTCTGATAAGTAGTCACATGGCTGAAGACTTGAAACTAATAGCGTTTGCCAATCGCATCAGAGCACACCAAGTAGACGAACTATTGGGACGATTCCCCGAACTGTTTCGAGGCCTGGGCTGCATAAAATGTGAACCCATCAAACTACATATCGATAGATCTGTGGCTCCCACCGCCCTGCGTCACCGTCGGATACCATTCCACCTACGGCCACTGGTGGAGAAAGAACTTGAAAAATTGGAAAGCCTAGGTGTCATAGAAAAAGTCACAGGGCCCACCCCGTGAGTATCACCAATGGTCATTGTGGAAAAACCTAAGCAACCCGGTGAAATCCGCCTGTGCATCGACATGTGGTTACCGAATGCCGCGATCCGGAGGGAGAGACACCTGACCTCCACGATGGATGACATCGTTGCTGACGTGAACGGGTCGAAGTGGTTTTCGAAAATAGATCTAAACGCCGGATACCACCAACTACCGTTAGCGGAGGAAAGTCGGTTCATCACCACTTTTAGCACCCATCTTGGCCTCCGACGCTACAAGCGTTTAAACTTCGGCATCTCCTCGGCGGCGGAGGTGTTTCAGAACACCATCAGGGAACTCCTATCCGGACTGCCTGGGGTAATAAATGTCAGCGATGACATTTTGATACACTCCGCCACTGCGTCAGAACACCACAAACACCTCCGGGATGTACTAAAGAGACTGAGTACCTATGGAGCGACACTCCACAGAGAAAAGTGTCAATTCTTTCAGCCATCGATAGAATTCTTCGGATACGTCTTTAACCAGGAGGGTATCCAGGTAGACCCGAGGAAGTCCAAGGCCATTAAAGACGCCCTCGCACCGAAGTCCCCGACGGAAGTAAGAAGCTTCCTTGGAATGGCCACCTACTGTGGTCGGTTCATACCGGGCCTAGCTACTCAGAGTGAGCCGCTACGAGCGCTGACCAAGACGGATGCCACCTGGCAGTGGGGCCCGAAAGAAGACGAAGCATTCCAGGGAATCAAGGATGCTCTCCTGGAGAAAGCCACTCTCTCATACTTTGACCCCACAAAACGCACGGAGGTGATCGTCGATGCCAGCCCGGTGGGTCTCGGCGCGGTCTTGACCCAGGAGCATGAACCTGGCCAGTGGACAGCGTTAGCCTTCGCCAGCAAAGCCCTAACTCCAACGGAAACCAGGCATGCCCAGATCTAGAGGGAGGCTCTCGCTATTAAATGGGCCTGTGCCATTTCCATCTTTATCTACGAGGACACTCTTTTGTAATGGTCACCGACCACCAACCCCTGGTGTCCCTTTTCAAGGGAACTGCTCCACACCCACCACCTCGCATTGAACGATGGGTAATTCAACTACAAACATACGAGATGGAAGTAATCTACCGCCCAGGGGCCAAGAATCCCGCAGATTACTTATCGCGCCATCCCTCCCAAACGGAGCCAGAACCAGTGGACGACGACTGTGAGGAATATGCCCAATGGGTGGCGCTCACGTCATGCCCCCAGAGCATGACAATAGAAGACATTAAGGAAGCAGCCGCCGATGACAACATCTATCTGAGGTCGCTGCAGGCAGTTCAAGAAGGCTCGTGGGCTGACTACCTACGTCCACCCAATTCCTGGTACGCGGAAGACAAAGAGGCACTCACGAAGGTGTGGCGAGTCCGGCAAGAGCTAAGCGCTACTGAAGAAGGAGTGTTATTGAGAGGGGCACGGTTAGTCATTCCCCAGAGCCTGAGGCACCGGGCAGTACAACTCGCCCATGGGGGCCACCAAGGCACGACAAAGATGAAGGCGCGCATGAGGGAAAAGGTATGGTTCCCGGAGCTGGAGAACATGGTGGAGGAATACGTGAGGAACTGCATGGCCTGCCAGCTGACAAGTGACCCTGAGAGACCTGCACCGGTGATCACTGAAGAAGCCTGCACATCTCCCTGGACCAAGGTCAGCATAGATTTTGGGAGCTTCCTGGGGGAAGGACACACCCTAGTTGCTATCGACTCCTACTCGAAATATCCGCTAGTGGAGAGGGTCGCTTCCACTGCATTTACACATGTAGGGCCAGCATTGGAAAAAATAGTCTCCACGTTCGGGTATCCGTCTGAGATACGGAGTGACAACGGACCACCCTTCCACGGAGCTGAGTTCGCCACGTTTCTCAAGAACAGGGGGATCCAACACCGTCGCATCACACCTCAATGGCCCCAGGCAAATGGGGACGTTGAGAGATTCATGCGGACCCTCAACAAAGTGTTACGGATAGCAATGGTGGAACAGGCCGACCCCGAACAAAGACTGCACGAGTTCCTGCGGGAGTACAGGGGCACCCCTCACTGCACCACACGAAGCAGCCCATGGACCCTCATGTTCCAAGGGCCACGGACAGATCTACTTCCCAATGCCCCGGGCTGGACACCATCCCCGGCTGCCACCGAAGAAGCACAAGAATGGAGACGACAAGGAAATCAGTGAGCAAGTCGGTGCAGGAGAGCCAGCCCAAGAAGCTTAAGCCCGGGGATCCGAGTGATCATACGGAACAGACGCCCCGGGGGGAAGTTCCAAACTCGATATGAGCCGGGCACCTGGACAGTAACAACCACAAAAGGCACCATGGTCACCGCCCAAAAAGGGGAAGAGGAAGTGTCAAGAAATGCCTCTTGGTTCAAGGCCCTACCACCAGAATCCAGACAATGCCCGGAGACAGTGGAAATGGACAACGAGCCACACGTGACAACGACTCCCGGAGAAGAAGATAATACACCTCCAGAGAGCCAGGCGGAGGGGCCTGAATCCGCGTCGGTGCCCCAAACACCGCCAACCACGATCAGAGACACTCATCAAGGTGCTGAAGGTGGCAGGGCCAACGCCCGGAGATACAACCTGCGGCCCAACCCACCACCGAGTCAGAAGTTGAAAGACTATGCCTGCCTGCTGAGACCCTGAAGCTGTCATCAAGGGACACGCAAGTACCCAGGCTCCTTTGTTTGAACTGTATTACAATTCAGGACTGTTTTTCATTCAATTTGAAAAAATATATATAGTTGGATAGGGATGTAATGCTAGCAACAGTCTAGTTGCTGCACGCACACACGCATCCCTACATCCGCAGGCCAGGCGTGGCTTGCGGGGTTGAATAAAAGGAGGGCGGGCGCTCGTGCACGTCACTTCCGACTGGGACCACGGTGTCGGACTGAGTCACTGCGCTGAGCGTTGCCAGCCTCCGCGCTATTTGGTAGGCCTAACTGCGGCCCAAAGTGCTGATAACCCTAGCACACAACAAGAGGCACCAGGCAGAGGTTTACCACGTGTCAGCATGTCCCTGCAGAGGTTATTTCACTGCAGGGGCACCCTGTCTGATGTGATAGCACCTCCCCTCTGTCCTTGCTGGGGCAGATGGTGGCACGCTGGGCTGTTTGCCGATGCATCTCTGGCACGGGCTTGTTTTGGTGTTGGCCCTGACATATCTGAGATTCAGGGTGCTTCTTCATCGGCGCCGAGCCGATACTGCTGCTGTTTAGCTGCAGTGAGGCGTTGGAGGTGACCAGTCTCACTCCATCTTGTTTTCCTCCTTCACAGTAGTAGTTGTAGAATGCATTTTGCTAACCTCTTCCAAGGGCTAGCGCACTCTCCTCGCCACATCTTCATCGCCTCGCGCTTCTCACTTTCTCGGCGAGGCAAGAGTTGCCGTCTCAGTGTTGATCCAAATCGCGACCTCAATCAGGGAGAAGTGCGCGGCAGCACTGCATGGCGTCAGAGCCACTCGTCGACAGTGTTGAGTTGTGGGCTCTGGGCCCCCATACTTTGTAAATAAGTGTGGCACAGACACTTTGGTTTCGTGCTTACAGCAAGCCACAAACGCGTGCACTCGGGTCTTTTATTGTGAGGGTCACTGACCGGTGACTCCTATGGTGGATGGGTGTGGGGTGGGTGTTAGGACCAGCCATCATGGGAGGGGCTTGTAAACACTAGGCTGTGTCCAGCAGGACACAACGGTCACTGGCCTTAGGCTGAATTTTGCTCCCTGAAATGCTTGGGGCTAACTGAAGTGTTGGGGGGCATCCCTGTGCTGCAGTGGCTTTTGTTGCAACCAGTGGTCGAAGTGGGGGGAAAAAAGTAGGGGAACTGTGGGCGGAGAATCAGAGGGCTGAAATAACCCGAGGTTTGGGGCAGTGGGCGGAGTCAGAGGTGTGGCCAGAAGGAGCAAAACATACCAATTTTTTGTATTTGTTTTGCATTTCACTGACCTGTTACAGATCATTACGTTATTTATTCAAATTGACATTAAAATACATTCACAAATTGGGATACGTATCCTATCACAGAATGTCCCAAATACGCTTCAAAGTGCTATCACAAGCCATTTGTCTCTCAGCCGTGCAGTTTCTGTCATCAGCACTTTTCCTCCCCTTTTCCACAAAAGTAGTTCAAACATGAATAGCAAAATATCCTATTTTGCAAATGTTTTCCACATAATTATGTCTCTGCCATATTTGCTACATATTACATCATCTACTGCATTTTCTGACGCTTTTAACTAATAAATTGTTTGTAGCTCAAACGGATGAAAAGTTACAAAAAATGTGACTTGAATTGCTGCAAAGTGAAGGGCCCTCTGCAAAGGTTGAGTGGTTACCTTTATCACTGCTACATTTGTATGTTGAACTGGTACTAACGAGTCAAAATATTTGCAGAGACTTAGTATGTGTAAAAATGTAAAAATAATAAAGTATCAGGAAATATACCGCATTACGCTGCAGTCTTTTTCTTGCTGCATGATTTAGTTAACACTGCAGCATAATTGTATCCTCAATTGCTGCACAATTAATTAATTCATTAGCGAATTCAAGGCAAACAGCACATGATAAAAGTGCTTGTTCATGAAGCAAACAGACTGTTAAGTTTGTGAACTTAATGTGGTGTGCGTGCAAATCCTGCATTGCAGAACTCTGATGAGTTGCAGCTACTACTGCTGAAACAATCCCCATGGAGGTACCAATGGGTGAGGCGGACCGGCATCAAGGGTCCTGGGACCTCAGGGACAAAGTCACTGTCGTTCTAGGGTGTGCTTTTTTGTATGCCTGCCGACAAGACTGGAGGGAAATCTATCTGCCTGCCAGACAGCTTGCCCGCGGTGTTACCTGCCCCCATTTGCCTGCATTTATCTCCAGAAGAACCCCTGGTGGGACGAGGGTCCCAGGGGTAATCGCCGCAACTTGACTACTATCTGCACACTCTGGGTTGGACTCCATCTCCCAGAGTGCACCGCAGGACTCCGCAGCTGCCGCGAGTGAGGGAGAGGCGGGGCCAACGTGATCATAGCGCAGCCTCTCCCCCCGCGGTGCGGGAAATGTTTCTGCCTGCCTGACAGCTTGCCCGTGATGTTACCTGCCCCCATTTGCCTGCATTTGTCTCCAGAAGAACCCCTGGTGGGACGAGGGTCCCAGGGGTAATCGCCGCAACTTGACCGCCATCTGCACACTCTGGGGTGGACTCCATCCCCCGGAGTGCACCGCAGGACTCCACAGCTGCCGTGAGTGAGGGAGAGGCGGGGCCAACGCGCTCATAGCCCAGCCTCTCCCACCGAGACGCGGGACGCGAGCGGGACACAGCCTGGACCAAGCCCGGACCAAGCCCGGACCAAGGGCGGACCCGTCTGAGCCTGTCCGACACTGGAGGAGGCTGGGCAGGGCCGCAGTATTGACATTTTCCATTTCGCAATTATTAGATGCAATTTCCCTTCATTTTTTTCTATTTTTCTTGCATTTTTGTTTCCCTCTGCTTACACAGTGATCTCTCATCTACTTGACTGTGTTATACTGTACATAGACAAGAGCCCCTCTTGCACGAACTTGGTAACAACATAGAATATACCAACCCGAATTGGGGCTTAGAATAGAGAAAGGAGTAGAAGATGAGTAAGCAAAAATCTCTGACGGGGCAAGGGGTAGTTGGGACCATTGATGCCTTTCTCCAAAGGGCTAAATCGGTCCTAAGACACAAAATTATTCTCACAGAACGTAGGCTATCACTCAAGCCTCAAGTAGGCCCCACATGTCCCCTGATCACAAACTCAGGAGCATTAGTCTCCACTTTGAGGGAAATGCCCAACCCTGACATAGAGACAGAGAGGTCATCACCAGTATTACCCCAGGGGGAGGACAGGACGCCAATGCCATCAGCCCAGTCCATGCCCGCTAGGAAAGTACCTAATCAAGCCCCACTAAATAAACCTAATGTACAAACGAGAGGCCAAAAAATGAAGATTAGTCAGTGTATGGGCGCAGTACCCCCATCAGAAAAAAGACGTGGGCAAGGACCTATAACACATAAAAATGCATACCATAGGCAAAACAATATGGGGCCAGAGGTAGATAATGCAGATTTAGCAAATACCCCTGTGACCAAGGTAAGCATAGGGAGTACACTCGTAGGGGGGGGCACAGATGATACGATTCAGCCATTCTTCTGGGACAAAATAGAAGGTATTTTTTCAACACTAATTAGACCAGTGTTAACAAAGTTATCTACTATAGAAGAAAGGCTACTGAGCTTGGAGGGGCGGTCAAGCGCTCACTGGAGAACCCACAACCAGCTCCGCAGACATCCCGCGAGATTAAGCTTACTTCTAACAATTGTGTATGCCAGTCTGGCCCGAGTACCCAGTATAACACTCATTCACCAAATACCGGCCCACAAGTGAGGCCTATACTTAATCTAGATCTAGATCGTGAAGCAGTCCCAATGGCTCCTAGAACGCGCTCTACCCAACCTCTTATGGAGACTGGGGGTGTGAGCCGGAGTGAGATAACCCCATAATGCCCCATTACACAGACTAACCAGGCAAATTCTATCAGCCACAGCCCAGGGAGCAAACAATGGGGCATAATGGAACCCAGAAAGATAATTATTTATTAGAGCCCACCTCCTTACATCTCCCACCAGAGGCCACACCTTATACTTTTGTTCTAACTAATGTACCCCCCTTACAACAGAGAGCGTTTGAGCACTGGTCCTCCCTGAAAAACAAGGCACTGCACACACTTGCCATCAAGACGGGCCACACTAATGCTCTATTTTCAGAATTTAAGATGGCTCGCCGAATCCCCTGGGTAGGCTCTGCACCTAAAACACTTCCAGGAGATTGTGTAGTGATCACGTTTAGCTCACCGGATCTGGTAAGAAGTGTTCTTCAACAGTCCACGTGCCAAACAGTGAGAAAAGGGAGATGGGCGTAGTTCCTCTAGGCTTCTTTTATTGATCTTCTTTAAGGTCTGAGCAGCCCTCCCTATCTGATAACAATAGAAACAGACTATACTCTAGTTATGGTATTCCAACCTTTAATTTCTTTAACCCCCTTTACAACTTTGACGTGGTAGATTGACTGGCCCCCGCCCCCGGTAACGGTGAAGGTATGAGGGAGCTACGAAATAACATCTTACAAGAGATTAACCATGACTTGTGTACCCTGCGGAATGTGGACCTAACAGGGGTTCTAAGTCCCAGACAGGGGGAGGGCTGTGCATACAGGACGGGAAGTGCTGGGGATACTGTAAACCGGCTAGTGTAGGAATTGGATCTATCGGGGACACCCAAACCATCCATCATGGACCCCCTTCATGCAGCAGGGCCGCTTAGCAATATGTCCCTGGCAACATCAGACCTCACAATCTGCACAGTGGCATCTTGGAACACCTCTGGCCTATCCTCAAAGATTCAGAACCCGGTTTGGGAGGCCTTTGTGGGGAATATAGAACTCCTATGCCTGCAGGAGACCTGGGCAATAGAGCCAATACACTCAAACAGCTATAAGGCATTTAATACTCTGGCAGTGAAAGGACTGGGAGGGAGGCCCAAAGGAGGGATCTTGACATATATATCAAATAAGCTACCTATATCTAAAATTACCCTTCACCAGGGGGGAACATTATTTAAATATGGTCGAGTTAGTCCCCACTGCAACCCACTGCATACTCTTGATCAATTTGTATAATAGCATGAAGCAAAATGACCTGGAAGGAGTAGTTAAAGGTATCCTGGCCACAGTAACTAAAATTTCGGATGGGAAAAGTAGAGACACAGTGACTCTGCTTCTGGTTGATTTTTATTGTGGTTTATGTAATAACGTAGACAATAGACTCTGCGGCACTTATAATGACGTGGTTAGTTGCACACATTTCACTCACTCCAAGGCGGGGGATATTTTTAACAATCTCATTTCTAAACTAGACTTGGCGTTTGTTAATGAGATTTCAAATCCTCCAGTGGGCTTTTTGTCCACAATTGATTTTATACTGATTTCATCTACCCATGCTCACATGATACTCTCTAGCATGGTGAGTGACATCGCTTTAAGCGTTCACTTTACCCTTCTTTTAAAACTCAACACTCACACGTATATTCAGAATAAGCATGATCTATACTCCCGCATGCAGGGAATGGTAGAAGTGAAATCGGTAAATGAACTCTCATTAAAGTGGTCCAAGGTTGATCCAGACCTGTTAACTAGAAATGTCCTAGAGAAATGTAGGGTTGAGATAGATACTTGCCTAAGTGAGGATGCTCTGGACACAACAATAGTGAACTGCTCTGTAGAAATTACTAGGGCAGTTGGGAAGCTAATGACAGTACAGCTCAATAATAAACCGAAACATAATTGATGGTTTAACACCAGGTGCACTAGGGCATACACCAACCTAAAGAAGGTACTCCATACTAAGCCAAGATCACTGCCTAATACCACCCAAGCCAGGTTAGACTATAGGAGGGTTATAAGTGAAAGAAAACAATCCCTCCGAAATGAGGCCTGGGACTCCCTTATTTGCAAAGTTTTATATAGCGCTGGCTAGACCCGGGGGTATCAGAGCACTTTACATAAGGATCAGCATGTTACAGGTTACATAGTTACATCAGTAAAATCAAAGAATCACAGAGGGAGGAGGGGGAGGGAAGGAAACACAGATAAGGAGACGAGGAAAACAATGTCAGATGACCGGCTGGGTAGGTGACGGCCAAAGGGGGTGAACCAGAGCCAGACTCCTCTATAGCTGCATAGGACAGCTCCACCGGGCATCGGGCAAGGTTGCTCAGGCTCCGCGGTAGGTACAAACAGTAGGGGGCATCGTCATAGGTCCATTGAGAGCATCCGGTGAATTACTGGGAGGAACTAAAGGTTAGAGTAATCTTTTACAAAGTGATCGCTGTAGTTGTTGACTGGACTCTTAGGTCTTTGTCTGAGCACCACCACTAGATCTCCTTCCTGACCTGGAGGGTAAGCCGGATGGGGGTGTAAGGTGGGGCATATGAGCGAGGTCTGGTCGGTGTCCACTCCTAGTGCTGTTGCACTCATAACCTCTGTGCAACGTGGACATTACCCACCGCTACGCAGCTCTCCTGCTGACCTTGGGCTGGAGTTTGCCCCCTCTAGGAATGGCCTCATTGACCTGTTGGGCATGATTAATTCTGCCTAGGTGCCATCTTAGGGTCAGGCGGGCTTGGGTGCTTACTGCAGTATTTTCTGCTGTGAAAAGCCGGCTTCCAGAGGGTTCAAACCACCTTCTGCCCACTGGTGTAAACTCGGTGGGACAGCCCATGTTGCCTTTTGGAAGGTTCTGAGAACCCCCTTCTTAGCCTGTAGCACAGGTCCCTCAGTGGAGATAGCCATTATGGAAAAAACATGGATTACTCACTTTTCCAAATTATACAACGACCAGGGGTTTTTAGGCAGCCACCCGGAAGTATGCACTCCAATTAAAAAATTAGGAACACATTGACCTAGAAATTACCTTGGAGGAGGTGACCAGGGCTCTGGCACAAAGTGCAGGCGGTAAAGCACCAGGCCCCGATGGGGCACCAGTTGACCTGTATAAACATAATATTATCCTGTGGGGGCCCATATTAACCCAGGTCTTTAACGCCAGCATTAGGTCTACCCTTCCCGCTACACGGGCAAAATCAATAATTATACCAATTTTTAAAAAGGGTAACCGTGAAGACCCAGAATGCTATAGACCAATCTCTCTCCTTGATTCTATGGTCAAGGTTTTAGGGAGGGTTATTTTGGAACGCTTAGCAGATTGGGCAGAGGAAAATAAGATTCTATCAGACCTACAGTATGGGTTTCGCGATGGCCTTGGCACTATTGAGCAGTCATTAAGCCTCACAATATTGATAGGCAAATACACAAGAGCAAAAAAAGGCAGCCTCTATCTGGCTTTTGTCGACCTCACCACGGCTTTTGACTCACTAAAGCACAATTGACTGTGGGAGAACCTTGAATGGTTGGGGGTTGATTTAAAAATGATCACGCTCCTATGTCAGTTGTATAGTGACGCATCAGAAAGCGTCCGTTTTATTCAGAAAGGAGAATATACTGAAGCTTTCCGAATCAGGAGAGGGGTCAGACAAGGTTGTGTGCTGGCCCCCCTCCTTTTTAATCTTTACATAAATGGACTCGAAGATGCACTGCTTTCCCAGGGCATAGACAATCCTCAAGTGGACGGCCGATCGATCCCCGCACTCCTCCATGCGGACGATGCGGTGTTGATGGCCTGAACTCGAAATGGCCTCCAGAGAGCCCTGGCCATTTTTTGTATATTTATGGCTGATCTTGGTCTTCAAACTAATATAACCAAGAACTATGTTATGAGGTGTAAGCAAGGGACGCGGAAGACCTGTGAAATTTTTATTGATGGGAAAAAGTTAGCGTCCACAAAAAACTTTTCTTACCTAGGTATATTCTTTAACTATCAAGATACATGGGCTCCTGCTATAGCAGATAAAAAAACTGTTTTTGCTAGATCAACTGTGGCACTATCAAACTTTGCAAAGAAGTTGGGTAGGAAACCACCCAAAGAGCTGTTACATATATATAAAGCTAAGTGCGTCTCCATGGCAACTTATGGAGCTGGGGTGTGGGGCTTTGCCGATATTAACCCTCTGCAAAATATAGAAAATGCTTTTATAAGGTACATCCTCTCTGTTCCTCCTAGTACTTCCACTTTTATTTGCCACGAGGAGTTGTCCCTCTGCCATTTAGCAGACCTGGTAAAATTAGAGCCAATCCTCTTGTGGCATAGGGTCTGGTGTAAGGATCAGACGGAGCTGAACAGAGTGATTTTAAAAGATATTCTAAAGCTGGATGGGGCTTATAGAATCCCTTGGATTAAATTTGTACGTGACTTTCTGAGTGAGTTGGGCCATCCCGAATATTTTACTACTCCATCTTCAATGATGGCTATCTCAAGAAAGTCATTAAAGAACGAGGGTATTCAATTCCTAGATGCTAAAAGACTACACGGAGAATCCGCAACTAAAATATCTGTGAGTAGTCATCAGTTGTTACGCACCACTCTTGGAATGGAGCCCTACTTATCCTTTGTACCTGGAACTTTTGATAGATTTTTTCTCACTAGGTTAAGATTGGGTGTTATACATAGGTTGATGACATTCCCAAAAATGAACGACTGATCTTGTACCCTTTCACAGTGCCCTTGCGATAACATCTCTTCCCAATCGACCATGCACTTAGTCCTATTTTGTAAATTTTATCATGATCATAGGAAAATTTGGATTATACCCTTTTTAAGGAAACTTGGGCTCAGGCAGTGCCGTGAAGCAATGCTCCAACTGCAATTGTTAAAGAACGAGCATACAGCATGGAGAGTAGCCCAGTTCTTAAAAGCTGCATTTTACATCAGGAAAAGTATTGTTTTAACTGCACAGTATTGTAAAAATTAACTGTATCATGAATTTATTTGTAAATACTATGTTGTGTTTTTAACTTTGTGCTTTTATGACTGTTTTATATAGCAGCTGAATAAAGCTTTCCTTGACTTGCCTGGAGGTGAACTTCAGTATGGATTGCCTTGGATATTAACTCACACTTGCCACCCCTGGGGTCCACCTGCTGATGCTAAGACACCAGGGCTTTTAAGGTCTAGCGGGGCCTTCTAAGGTCTAGCAGGGGAATGAGCTCTCTCAGGAGAGTAGTCTGGTGGACGGATCATAAAGGCTGAACCTGGTCCCCCAGTTCCAAATTCGGCATCTCTGGCAAAGAAGTGCCACATCCTCTCCCCCACGGGACACCATACTGCCCTACGTAGAGAAAATCGCACTGCCTTCAACTACAACCAAATTGTGCCCCTCTATAAACACCTAGAGGAGATTCAATTCAAATTATACACTAGACAAGAGTAATACGCTGGCTGAAAACAGAGCTGCTGTACACATTTTATGAACTAAAATAAGGAAAACAACTGATAAGAATCACTTTAAACGTTTTCCAATCCACTCATCAGGCAGGTATTGCAGTATCTCCATGAATGGCGCACTTCCCCACTTGGGGAAAAATGCTGTTCAAAGAAAGATGAGAAAAGAAAAGTAGCGCTTCATTGGTAAGCGCTGTAAAGTGCCGCTAATGTGTTTGGGGGTGAATAAAATCAATCAGTCAAATTTTCGACCACTCTTTCTTGCTTTATTTAGTTATGTATTTATTGTTCAAATTGTAAACCTTTTATTCTCTCCTCCCCAGGCTGCATAGAAAAATGTCAGAAAAGACATTTGCAGCAAAAGTGTTTCCTCTTTTTTTGGATCCATTTCGCAGGGGAACGAATGAAGAAAAGCAGAGGAAATAAAAGTCACGGTTTTCAACAAACCTAGAGCACGTCAAAAAGGTAGAGAATAAGAGAAAGAAAGGGGGCGGCTGCTAGCGGTGGAGCAGGAGAAGTGGACACAGTCCTTCACTTCTCTGGGCAAGAAGGAAACAACAGCCCTTTTCCTTCTGTGCCTGCCCGTCCTTGTACAGCCACGAACGGCCGGGCTATTTCGGCCATCCTTGGACACATATCTAAAATAATAAAGTAGGGGAACGGACTGCATTAAATTAAAGAAGTAGGGGACCGCCGTGCCCTGCCGATCCTGCCCACTTCGACCACTGGTTGCAGCACGTGGCTTTTGAATACATACATTTGGTCCAAAGTTGATGTATTCTATACTTGTGGTTACCCTTCAACCAGTGTGATGGGTGTTCTTTAGGGTGTGGGGTGTTGACAACAGTGGCGTAACAAAACTTGAGGGCCCCCTGAAAAGTGCATGGAGGGGGACCCCAGGCTCTGGGCCCAGTTAGGAGCACTCATGCCAGGGGCCCACTGCCTGTGCACAGTGCTGGAGGTGGCCCTCTGGAGCTCGCCCCCGCACTGTGGGGAATGCAGGGGCTATTATTACACCACTGGTTGATGAGCCTCCCTATCCAAGTATTTTGTTCTCCAGTAGTGTTTGTATCTCTGTCAACCAAACTTCATATCTGTGCTCAACTTCTTCCTCCCAATGTAGTTTTTTCTGTATCCCTTGTGTAGGAAGCTGTCTCTGTATATACTATACCAAAGTGAGATATAGTGTGCACCGAGTCCAGTGGCTGGCAAGCAGGCCACTTGGCTGTGGGAGTAAAGCTTGTAGACTTTAGCTCAGGGCAAATGGGAAAACAAATTGGCACCAAAGGTGCACCCTCAGCGGCACTAGGGCGGCTGGGTGCAGGGTGCCTTTTTGATGTTGGGTACCCTGTTGTTTTCAATGGAGAACCTCTGGTTTGTAAAGACACTGCAGGCTTGGGAATGAAGGTCTTCTGAGTGCGACCACCACTTCAATAGGTAAGTTGGGAATTTAGGTGTTGTTTAGGCACCATCGGTTTGGGCATCCAAGGCCGTGGGGGGTTGGGTGCAGGTGTGCCTTTTGGGTCGAATCTTCTTACCAGCTCCTGGTCAAGGTTAGGGAGGCCTTCTGGATTTAGACTGCAGGCATCGTTTGGAGGCATGTCAGGGGTTAGGATCGCCGGGGTGACCTCCTCGTGGTGTTTGCCCACTCGAGCTCGGGCCATGGACATCGGGTGCAGAGTGGTGCAGATTCGAGGTTTCCAGCCAAGGCCAGAGGTTGAAGATGAACAAATCCAGTATTCACGGGAGACAAAGTATTTGTGAATGAAGGCAGGCAGGTCCTCCGGGGTTTTCATTGTTGCCGGCTGCAGGACACACCGGAATTTCACAGGAGCAGGTTCGAGTTGGAGACAGGGCGGTAGGGCTGGGGCCAAGTCAGTGGGCGTTTTCCTCTTGTTAGCTGCTGCATGGCTGTTCAGTCCTTCTTCGTCTTCTTCTTGTAGTTTCTTCTTGTCTGAGGAAGCAAGGTTCAAGATGGCGTGGACTGAGAGTTGTGCTTCACCTCACCTCTCCCACCTGAAGGGTGGAGTTGGGAGAGGTGGGTACACCTCTCTTCCTCACTTGTTTTTCCCGCCGATTCTCTCGCCCATAGTGGGGGTCAGAACCAGTGGGGACCAGTTGCTGAGAGCCAAGCCTTTGAAGCTTCCCTTTCGTGAACCTTGCCTATCCTGAGGGAGGAGTACCCTCACCACTGGTATAGTGCACCCAGCTAGAGGCAGTGGGTTGTAGGAATGACACACAGAGATGTGTGCCATATCGACTCTTCACTTTGTTCTGCACCAAAACACACAGCCTGCAAAGGCAGTGTGTGAGTGTAGTGGCACAGGACCTCTAAGGGTGGCACAATAAGTGCTACAGCCCTTAGAGGCCTTCTCTGGTCACAGTGCCCTGCGTACCTGTGATACCATTTATCAGGGGCTGACCTGTGGCCAGAGATGCCAATTGGATTTATGCTTCAATGCAGTTCTAGGGAATGAACATAGGCCCTGGGTACTTGATTAACAGGACCCCAGGGCAAACTCAGTCAAAGTACATCAGCAATTCAACAGAACGTGGGGCAACCATGCAGAAAGAGGGCACTTTCTCACACCTTGACAGTGCCCTGTTGCGGTGCCCTTTTCTGCATTAGAATTGTGTCTTTCCAGCCTTCCCTGGATGTGTATGCTTCCGGCACTCTGAGTGTTGTTCTTATCATGTGGGAGCACATCCGGTTCGGTGCTCTCTTTTGCTTAGGCTCATGAGCGCTCTTAGGTCGTTTAATTTCAATGCAGACTAGAATGAATTGAGGCATTAATAGTGTTGCTGATTTGGTAAACAATAGTAAGGGTGTTAACCTTAAACCAGGGTCTCCTTCCGTTTTATGTAATAAATGTGCAATGTGCACTGAAAATCGTTGTGAGCCACTAATATCATTAGTGTTGTAACAGTGACCACATTAGAAAAGATTAAAGTAGTAACCACCAAATGCAAGGTTAACAATAGTGAAGGAAGTGGCTCTTAGGGTCCACCTGGGTTATCTACAACCTCCTGATCGCCTTCCAAACAAATGAAGAGTCAGTCAGACAGTAGAGAATACAAACAGTTGTTTATTCGCAATACTCTGCAGAGGAGTCCTACCTGACCTACACCCTAAGATGTCTGCTGAGGGACTGACACCCCAACAGTCTGCAATGCAAACCATTCATCCCAATAACCTCAAGCCACGCCCACAGTGGAAAGTTACCGGCTTAGGCCGAACATAAACAAAGGAGTCACAGAAGGATGGGCTACCACCTGCTAGATGAGTACACACAATCACAGTCTCAAGGTTGCCGTGCTGGGTCTCAGCGTCTCCTAACGTGGGAGCAGAGCTACACAGATGGATAGGTATGCAAGGGCAGAATGGCCTATTCGTTAGTAAGTCAGAAGGCAACCTTGAACAGGAAATAAAATAAAATAAATAAATAATAACTAAATACAGTGTTCGGCTGAGGCAAGCAAAACGAATATCAGGGCTTAGTTCAAATGCAGCCTAGTAGGGATTACGAAATACAAAATGGAGTCACAGTCGCTAACTGAAGCTGGCACATTTCACGGACAACTCAGTGGGTTGCATAACATAAATACGAATGGTGTCTAATTTATCTGTACATTGCTAACCTACTATAACACGGAACAAGTGCATAAAGAGAATGGGGTTTTCAAAACTAACAATAGTGATCCCCTCAGTGCATTAGGCAGGGTTGCAAGTAGTAATGTAAAAAAGGCTTTGGAAATTTGGAATAACTCTACGTAGCTAATACATTTTAGCCACAACTGAAGTGCCTTGGGCAGGAAAGTAATAATATTAGTAATAATCCTCCCTACATGATTTATCTCTCAAAAATCAGCTTTAAATATATTTTGGAAAATCTGAATTGTTGCTCCAAACATCAGCTTCGGAGTTCTGAAAATAAATAAATGTTTGTCTTGAATACACAGTTTTGGCATACATATATAAGTTAACCAAGCAAAAGGTTCCGGTTTCATAGACTGGGATGCACACAGGAGAGCTACTTACAGGTAATAGGAGAGCTACCAGTAGCTCATGAACTACTCGCTGGAGAAGCCTTACCTTAAATAACCAGATTACGACTACAAAATGTATTCAGCATCACCAATGACAACATCTCCCAAGTGCAGCAGGAGGCATAGCTCCCAAAGAGTCACTCTTCATAGGATGCCAAAACAGATCATACCCAGAAATGGGAAAGAGGAACACAATTAAAAGGAGATACAGCATTCCTCTTGTCTTTTGAAGAGATTGTTGTGTTTCGATTTAGATTCTCTACGCATTTACCGATTCATGCCCTTATATAGGTATAATTCACATTGCCCTTATATAGGCATAGAAATCCAGTCCTTATTTAGGCACAGCCCATGCTACCCAAATACAGGCATGGCTACTTACATCCGTTCATCTACATCACAACAATTTCTTGCAAAGCGAGTCTCTTAAGCCTCCCGCTTGAATATTGATTTCTCCAAGAACTCAGCTATTAGACATGAACATCTATTCCTTAGGGGTTCATTCATGACGTTCATATGCCCGACTTTTACGTCAATACTGCCATTCCTAAACACCTTCAAGGTATAAATATACCTTCACTTGCTATGGCAAAGCACGGTGTGGTTCGATGCAGTTCGACTACCTACTTGCACAACGCAGCTTGCCACAGCAAGTGCCGAAGGAAGCCAACTCCCCAGCTGACACACTGACCAGAAGCTGACATCCTTCTGCCGAGAATCCAGCTCCAGTGTTTCTGACTCCCCTTGCGGAGTGTTGGGAAATCGAGTCCCGGGAAAGAGATACCAACCTCTCTCATTCTAAGGTATGGAGCTGATTAGAACCTAGAGAAACCTTTGGCAATTCTTGGTAAAACTAAACCAACACCTACCTCTTCCTTCGTACTAGACCTAGGTTAAATACACTGGGGTAGGCGTATTTTAAAAGCACCAGTTGAGTATTTTAGCCTGTGCTATTTATGTATGATTTTTATGAATAGATAATAGCCGCAAACCATGCTATTGCAATATTATTTTATATTACTGCTAACGCTGTACACATTCTATTTCGCATTCTGTCTTACGATTGTAGCAGTTTATATCTCTTGCATGAGAAATAAGACTGTTCAATAAACCCTTTTATTGAAAACACCTGTCTCACTATTTCTATGCAACTCTGTAGAAATGAAGCATGCACGATTGACTGAGTGAAATAGTTATCTGTTGTTTCCACGACTCTGAAGATATTGTTCCAAATCAGGGGAAACAAAAATTTCATGTTTATGCGGTTGTCAGAGTTTAATCCCTTCTTGTTTATTCAAGAAAGTTTCTAGTGACCTCTTAGTTAGCTGGCACACACAATTAAGTTTAGCATACTCGATAGAGACATACTGACCTCAGTCCTATGTCAAAGCTATAGTGTATATTATTCCAATGCGCAGAGCCTATTAGGGATATAGGAACTACACTACATGGCACCCAACGGTTTGGTAAGGCACTAATTTAACGCTAGATACTTAAGTAACTCAGTCGTGCTTTTCTCAGAGACCCTTTACTCATAATACTTCAGTAGACATCTGGAGTGGGTGAAGGATAAATATCCGCCATAGCTGAGTAGGACGGAAAATCGTTTGTATTAGCTTTTTGGTTTATTCAACGTTGAAGGATACAGTGTTCCAAAATATTGTGCACCTTTTTTTGTTTCTTTGAAACTTAATCTGCAAAATTTATGTCAACAAAATGGCCGACGAGGATACTCCCGGGGCCAGCGGAGCTACAGGCGACAACGCCATACCAGCTCTTAACTATACAGGTTTCCAAGAAACTGACTCGAATGCTATAATCATTCCTCAAAATTTAAGGAAAGCCATCATTGTAAAACTTATAAAACGTGGCCTAACACCAAGAGGTGGTAGTGCAGTTTTTGTGATAGAGGCTCATGAATATCACCAGACAGAGGTCAGAAAACAAGGAAGAACATGTGAAGTCCAAAGACGATCAACGCGTTCCGAAAAACAAAAAACTTCAATTCACCAAAAAGAAGTGAAGTACTGGGTTTTTCAGAACCGGTACTGAACCGGTAACCCAGCGGTGTCAGGGTACACCCTAAGACTTCGGATTCTTCCTGATTAGACCACAGAAACTCAGAGTCTTCTAGGTGAAGTCAAAGATCGAATTTATTGGCTGCAACCAAGTAACAGGTATCCTAGAAGTACAACACGGTGTATATTCTCAGGAGACTGCTCAATCTTACAAAGCCAGTCTTCTCTTTTTATACAAAATATTATGCTTCAGGCAAACATTCTTAGGTTTACAGCTGACCATTCACATATTTTCACTACAAAGAAAAAGCAGAGTCATGATGACAAGCCCACATTTCAGTTTGTTCAGCCCACAATAAATTACCCGGCAAGGCCCAGTATTTTCATCAGATATCGACAGACCCCAATAAAAACGGGCACCTCCTCCTCGTAAAGCAAGACATATGTAAGAAACAGGGACAGGTGTGAGCAAGATTAGGCAGGGTGTGTGTGCGATGAAAAGGTTTATGGCATGTTGTGCCTTGATGCTATCTAGCTCGGCCACTGGGAAAGGAAATTGCCGGGCAGGTTCGGCCTGGGGCAATGGTTCCAGCTTGCCCAGGTCGCAGAGAAGTCAACCAAGGTGTACGTGTCCTTTGGAATCATGTTTGGCTTTAATCATTGGCCTATGTGAGGGCAACTCACAAAATGGCTACCGTACACAAAATGGAAGCCGAGGGTTCAGGACGCAAATTATGATTTCCAGGTGAAATCGTCACTTGAATATGACGAAAATGCTTGTACATAGTGTACTAGCCATTCTCGGTCTTTTGATATCAAAATCGTCATATTACGACAAAGTTTATTACATGAGTCCGGAATTTTCAGAACCACAAACCCTCCTTTTGCCCTTACATAGGCAATTAACCTATCTTCATGCTAATCTGAGTCCAGGTCTATATTCCTAAAGTCATTGAGATGTTGCTGTAACATCATCCTAGTACTTAGCTCGTCTCTTGATACAGGTTTCCTTACACATGATTTAGCACAGAGGCCACATATTGCAGGAGCACACTGCACGCACAGAGACAGAACAGGAAAAGAATGGCTAAGACCATCCCAATGACCATCAGAATTTTCCACCGCCAGGTGGATATCAGTTCCCAGAACCATCCCATTAACGACCAATCTCCTTTATCCACATGAATAGATTCGGAAATCTTATGCAGTTTGGAGATGGCCTGGTACACTGTTGGAGCGTTATCTGGAATGAAAACACAGCAACTCGATTGGATCAATTTACATACCCCACCTCGGTCTGCAAGTATGACATCTAATGCGACCCTGTTCTGAAGGGTCATGAGACGATCCGACTGGAGCTCAGCAGTCAAGTTACTAAGGGCACCGGCAGTTTCAACCACGGTGGATTCAACCACCCTTGTCAATTGCCTTATGTTCCTGCTGTTAACCATGGGTCCCCAGACCGGCAGAAAACCCTTTACGAAGTCCCCAAATTCTTGCCCTGCAGTGTCTTCTTTACTGAAGACACCTCTAACTATCCTTGTCTTATGGTAATCTGCCGGAGCTGTGTAGGTAGGAGGCAGCAGGAATGAAACAAAACATGTGCCCGAAAAGTCAGGGGGCAACCATGTATAGGCTCTACCATGGCAGATGAAATAGGTACCCTTAGCTGCTAAAAACGAAGGGGAAGTCTGAGATGCAAAAACATACGTTTCAGTACAGATACTCTTCCCTAACTGAGCTCTGGGATTCTTGCCAGTACCTTGCAGACACAGGTGACCCTGATGGGGTACAATCCAAAATGGGGGAAGATCTCTTAGCTTGCTGTTTCTCACTCAGAGTAGCTCCATATCTGGTCACGTTCCATCCTATGTATACTAATGTCTCATCTTCTTCATCTGCGTCCACTTCAGCTACAAAAAGACCTCGACCCACAACCCCCCACAACCTATTCCTCGAAGAAACTGGAACAAAATCACCACCGACCAACTCTTCACATCACTTAACCAAAACCCTCCAACCATATCATCGGATCCAAACCAAGCTGCCACCAAACTCACACAATGGATCACCCACAGCGCTGACGAATTAGCACCCTTGAAAAACCACCAGATCAAACATGGTAGCAAAAAAGCCCCCTGGTTCAACGATGACCTTAAAAAATCCAAAAAGTTATGTCGTACCCTCGAGAAAACCTGGAGAAAAAACCCAACCACTGACAACCTGACCACCTTCAAAGACGCCACCCGCAAACACCACCAATTGATCCGATCTTCCAAGAAATCCGCATTCAAGGATCGACTCGACAACAACACCCACAACAGCAAAGAACTATTCAACATCGTCAAAGAATTTACCAACCCCATCACCAGCACCAACGACATCACTCCCTCCCAAGACCTCTGCGACTCTTTATCCTCTTTCTTCCACAACAAAATCGCCGACATACACAACAGCTTTGAAAACCAGACCGATCAACAGACCACTTCACCCACCTCCGAACCAAAACAGCACTCTCACAACCTCTACGCCTGGAAGCCAATCACTACAGAAGACACCATCCGCCTGATGAACTCCATCCACTCAGGCTCACCAACCGACCCATGTCTCCACCACATTTTCAACAAAGCAGACTCCATCATCGCACCCCATCTCCGCGATGTCATCAACTGCTCCCTCAACTCCGCAACCTTCACGGAAAGCTGGAAACATGCCGAACTCAGCGCCCTCCTGAAGAAACCCACAGCAGACCCCTCGGACCTTAAGAACTACCGCCCCATCTCACTCCTCCCTTTCCCGGCCAAAGTCATCGAGAAAGCCGTCAATAGTCAGCTCGCCGCCTTCCTCGAATCCAACAAATCGCTCGACCCATCACAATCCGGCTTCCGAGCCAAACACAGCACCGAAACCGCCCTCATCGCAGCTACAGACGACATCCGAACACTACTGGACAACGGAGAAACAGTTGCCCTCATCTTACTTGACCTCTCCGCAGCCTTCGACACAGTTTGTCACAGCACCCTCATACAACGCCTCAGCAACGTCGGAATACAAGGAAAAGCTCTGGACTGGATCATCTCGTTCCTCGCTGGAAGAACCCAGAGAGTCTGCCTCCCCCCATTCAAATCAGAGGCCACCGAAGCCATCTGCGGCGTACCACAAGGATCATCGCTCAGTCCCACTCTCTTCAACGTTTACATGAGTCCCCTCGCATCCATCGCGCGACAACACAACCTCAACATCATCTCCTACGCAGATGACACCCAGCTGATCCTCTCCCTCACCAAAGACCCTAACACCGCCAAAACCAATCTACACGAAGGAATGAAAGAAGTAGCCGACTGGATGAAGAACAGCCGCTTAAAACTAAACTCGGACAAAACGGAAGTCCTCATCTTAGGATCGTCCCCCTCTGCCTGGGACGACTCATGGTGGCCACCGGCCCTGGGCACAGCACCCATACCTACAGATCACGCACGTAACCTGAGCTTCATCCTAGACTCCTCCCTCTCGATGACCAGACAAGTCAACGCCGTCTCATCCTCATGCTTCAACATCCTACGCATGCTCAAAAAAATATTCCGTTGGAAACCGACCGAAACAAGAAAGACAGTCACCCACGCACTGGTCACTAGCCGACTGGATTATGGAAATACCCTTTACGCCGGAACCACAGCCAAACTACAGAAAAAACTCCAACGCATCCAAAACGCCTCAGCCAGACTCATACTGGACATCCCCCGGCATACCCACATTTCCGGTCACCTGAAAGACCTCCACTGGCTTCCCGTAAACAAGAGAATCACATTCCGTCTCCTCACCCACGCACACAAAGCCCTCTACGACCTCGGACCAGAATGCCTCAACACACGACTATCGTTCTACACACCCACCCGCCAACTACGATCATCCAATCAAGCCCTCGCCGCAATTCCGCGCATCCATAGATCCACCATGGGAGGAAGATCCTTCTCCTACTTAGCGGCCAAGACTTGGAATTCTCTCCCCACTCACCTCCGCACTACACAGAACCACCTCTCCTCCAGAAAACAGCTAAAAACCTGGCTCTTCGATAAGTAATTCACCGATCATCCCCTCAAGCGCCTTGAGACCCTCTGGGTGAGTAGCGCGCTATACAAATTCCTGAACTTGAACTTGAACTATCTCTCGGGATAGTCTCGTAGGAGATATCTTCCTTAATCATGTCTACTATACCCTTAACTAGAGCACTATTCTTAGGATTGTCTTCCATAGAATGTAGGGGGTAGACTTCATGTGCATAGATGAACATTGTTCTGTATGCCCACACAGAACCATTGTGGCTGAAAGGCAGGACCAGATAAGGGATACCTTTATCCGTTGTGTGAGGCATAAGACCACACACCCAACAGTTAGTCGTGTTCATTACTAGTTGGTGTTGGTGCAAAAGCTGAACGAAGGAGTTATTAATAAATTCTAGTCTCCTAGCAGATTCATGTTCAGGGAGAGGTTGAAAAGAATGTGAGGAAACAGTAGAAGGAGGAGGTATGGACGTTGTAGTGGGTGCAAATGTCACTTGAAAAGAGAATAAAACATATCCTATTAAGAACGTCATTACACTGAATACCATGAAAATGCACAATATCAAAAAGCTTTTCTTGGTCATCATTTTACATATTGTGCTTTTAAAGTTCATTTCTTTGGCAGGTCTCTCCATCTCGAAAAACTCCATCCTCTCTAATATGCTGCTCGCGATGGTTGGGTGTTCTATGCTAAGGAATGCTTCTGTCAGTCCAGGGCAACTCCCTTAGACCAACCAGAACTGTCGAACCAACGTCTTCAGCTGCACCCCAAAGACTTTGGGCAACCGCGACCCTACAGCGGAACCCGGATGGTGGTTCGAAAAACAAAAATAAAAAAGTTTCCCAGATGAGAGAGCTGCACTTTCAAAAATAGCAATAGAAAATAATTTTTTTATTTGTCATTAGTTCTCGGCCTCAAATTATATCGTTGTTTTCCCGGTATTGTCTGGTCCCGGAAAAGGAGTTCAGGTTCTGTAGTGTCCAATCGAATTGACGGCGGCACAGCTGCTTGCAAGAAATTGTCACTTTCTTGTTCGGAAATTGTTCCTTTTATACGTGCATCACTGAAAGGTGAAAAACGAGGCACAGTTTCAGTCTCTGAGTCGGCGACACCCTCCTGGACCCACCGGTCATACGGCAGAGGCAAAGGCACCCTCTTGCAGTGTACACCGTGGATCCAGTGCTTTTTCCCTTCTACTCGAACAGCTGATCTTGTTGATAGAAGGACGAGGTGTGGGCCGGTCCACCTGGTCTGGTCGTTCTTTGTTCGCTGAAAGTTTTTCACCAGCACCCAGGATCCAGGATCGATGTGATGACCTGGAGCTTCAGAGGCCTGAGGCAGAGTATTGTGAACCTGTTGGTGTAAAACACGCAATTTAGCCGTCAATTCGTACAAATAGTCAAGCAAAACAGGGTGTTCGATTTCACTGAATTTGGTGGGCCTTGGCACTCCCCATATGTTGGCCGGGCGGCCGAAAACTATTTCATAAGGACTAAGTCCCACTCGCGAATGCACAGTCATTCTGGTTGATAGGAGTGCTAAGGGCAGAGTGCCAGGCCATTTAAGACCAGAGCTCGCTTGAATTTTGGCCAATTTAAGTTTTAGCGTGCCATTATAGCATTCTACTAGGCCAGCTGATTGGGGGTGATTTGCAGCGTGAAATTTCTGATGGAAGCCTAGCCCTTCGCATACCTTCTTCATCACTCGACCCACAAATTCACTCCCATTCTCACTCCAGACCATTCTCGGCATTCCAAACCTAGGGAAGAACTCTTTCACAAGGGCTTTAGCTGTGGAAAAGGCAGTGTTGTCTTTTAACGGATATGCTTCTATCCACCTTGAAAAGGCACAAACAACAACGAGTACGTATTTTAAATTGTTGCACCTTTCCATGTGGATGAAATCTAGCTGCAAAACCTCGAACGGATACGTAGGAGGTGCAAAATGACCAGCTGGAGTTGGGGTTCCCCTACCAGGATTGTATTTCAGACACACCATGCAATTCTTGACCACATTTTCTGCACACTTAGGAATTCCAGCATTTTGCCATACTGGAGCCAACAACTTACAAGTCCCTTTCACACTGATATGAGCCATTCCATGGGCCATCGTAACCACTGCAAGCACGTACGCATCGGGTAACAACCATCTCTGATGCTCTGACAATTCAACCCAACAACCATTCACATCCAATTTCCCCTTACTCTCTCTCTATGTACTCAACTCTTTCTCTGTCGCTTCAGCTTGAATAGACTTTACACTCTCTATCGTGTCTTCACACATTCCAACGTCACCAATCCATCTTGCAGGGCCTGCAACATACATTCGACTCATCACATCCCTCGCTGTTTCTTTTGCGACTTCGTCAGCAAATGCATTTCCACGACCAACATCATCAGTCACCTTCTTGTGTGCACTGTATTTCACAATCGCGACTTGCAACGGCAAAGTAAGTGATTCAAGAAGCTCATTCACCAACTGACCATGCTGAATCTTAGCTCCATGCGAAGTCAGGAACCCACGTTCTTTCCACAATCGTCCAAAACTGTGAGCCACACCAAATGCATACTGGCTGTCGGTATAGATAGTCACTTTCATTCCTTTCGACAACACACATGCTCGTGTAAGTGCAATCAACTCTGCTGCTTGAGCTGAATTATGTGGGATACGTGCAGCTTCAACAATCGTATGCAAAGTCGTGACAGCATATGCTGCAGTCGTGTCACCATTCGGAAGCTTGAAGCAGGAACCATCCACCCATAAGGTACCATCACACTTCACAAGAGGAGTGTCCTGAAGGTCTATTCTCCCTTTCGTCTCTTCCTCTGTTCTAAGAAAACAATCATGCTGTTCTGAAGCATCTAACTCTGCTACAATCGGCAACAACGTAGCTGGGTTAAGTGTGTTGCATCTTTTTATGTGTACATGACTCGCTAACAGTGTCAGCTCGTAACCTGACAATCGAGCACTAGTTAAGTGCTGTGTCTTGGTCCTGTTTAACAATGTGTCCACTGCATGTGGAACCATCACAATCAATGTATTATTCATCACTAAACCAGCAGACTGTCAAATAGAAACAGCTGCTGCTGCTGTGGCTCTTAAACAACTTGGCAATGCTTTAGCTACCGGGTCCAAAGTCGACGAAAAATACGCACATGGACGCTGCTTGTCTCCGAACAACTGTGTCAACACTGACAATGCACAACCTTCTTTCTCATGGACATACAATGTAAAAGGCTTACTGTAGCCGGGGGTACCCAACACAGGAGCTGAACATAATGTATCACGCAATTCGGAAAAACTTTTCTGACACTCTTCAGACCATGGGACGGGATTCGGTGTATCTTTACAGGTTAATGCCACCAAAGGTTTGGCTAATAACGAAAAATGTGGTATCCATTGTCTGCAATATGATGTAATACCCAAGAAAGCACGCACTTCTCTCTGTGTTCTTGGCACACTCAATTTCGCTATTGCCTGAATTCTTTCTGGGGTCAGTTTCCTTCCCTCCTTCGATAAGAGATGACCTAAGTAGGTCACTTCTTGTCGACAATATTGCAATTTTGAAAGGGACACTTTGTGATGCAAATCACACAAATTACGCAACAAGGACAACGTGGCTTCTTTACAAATCTCTTCGGTATCTGCAGCAACAAGCAAATCATCAACATACTGAATAAGAGTAGCGCCATCAGGTAAAACAATCGTATCAAGTTGTGTTTTTAGAGCTTGACTATATATCGACTGGCTTTCACAGTAGCCCTGGGGAGCACGTTTGAAGCGGAAGCTTCGACCTCCTATACTGAAGCCAAAAATATCCCTACTCTCCTCGGCAATCGGGATGCTGAAGAAAGCATTCTTCAAGTCAATCACCAAGAACCAGGTCGCGGAAGCTGGAATCATAGTCAATAGGGCAGTGATATCAGGAACAACTGGAAATTGTGGTACAACTATTTTATTGACCTCTCTAAGATCAATCACGAATCTGTAAACAGGTGGCTGTTTCAAAACAGGCAAAACAGGACTATTGCAAACGTTGCCTCTTGTCTCTTCAATTACATCCTTTTCGATCAAATCATAAATGATCGTTAGCAACGCTTTCTCACCTTCATTACAGATTTTGTATTGTGGAATACGTGGCATTTTAACATTGGCTTTCAATGTTACAACATATGGCGGTATTTCCAAAAGACCTACATCATTAGGACCAGTAGCCCAAAGAATATCGGGAAGAAATGACAATTCTGTCGGAAGTTTGTCCTTTGACAGATACATTGGAGAGATCACTTTCTTACCCAGTGTAAGTTGTACTCCCGAAGGAGAACAGTACAAAGTCGCATACAATCTTTTCAACAGATCTAATCCCAACAAGTTTTCACCACAACCTGTTGTCAGAATAAGGGGTGCTTCGAATTCACAAGGTCCAACAGAAAGGGACATAGGACTAGAAACTGGGTTTCTAACTGGGGCGCCAGAAAAACCTACTGAAACATTCGTTTCGCCAGACAAAGGTGCGCCAGGGAGTTTAGAGTGCATAATAGAACTCTTTGTAGCACCAGTATCCAACAGAAAAGGTTCTGACACACCTGATGTAATAACCTCAACATAAGGTCCACTCTGATCTACTGGAACTGAAACAACTCCCTATCTTCGTCTACGGCTGTCCTAGCTATCATTACCTTCCATATGTTCATCTTCTGCATAGTAGTCATCAGCATAGTACTGAGCTGTCCTACCAGACGCGTTATTCTGCTGATCAAACCTATTCATAGAATTTTGAGGCGGAAAGGAACGTGCGTTCTGTGGGGAAATTTCCCCGTCCTCTACCTCTAGGTGCTTGTGAAATACCTCGACCTCTTGCGCTTGAAACACCATTCATGCGCTGTAATAAAGCAGGACAACTACTTTTAAAATGACCCTCCTCTTTACAATATGCACACTGATTAGGGCCTACAGGGAAACGTTGTTGAGGATATTCGGTCCTTTGCGTGTCTCTCTGAAACTGCTGAGGCTGCTGATAGTTACTCTGACCACCACGAGGCGGGTACGCCTGCTGTAAAAGAACCTTTGTTTTTTACTCTTTCGTCTTCTTGTCCGCTCTATCTTTCTCATCCTTATCTCGATTTTCATAATACTGTGAAGTAGCCAATATCTGTGCTGAAGAGGAAACGGCCCAAGAACTCTCTGAATCTTTCAATTTCTTACACAATTCGGGAAGCAAATTGTGCACGAACTTGTCAACGAACAACCGTTGCCCACCTTCTGTACTCATATCTTGACCACTGTGGTCGATAAACGTCTCTTCGAACCTAGTGAAGAAATCAGACACTGTTTCCTCTTTCTTCTGCTTACACGCAGACAGTTTATCCCAATTCACACGCATCGCAGGCATTAAAGTCTTCATGTAATTAATGATCCTACCAGGGAGATCTGCTACTAAAGGCTCTGGTTTAGCACCACCAACTTGTCGGGCATCTGCAGCAGCAATATTAGCCCATGAGTCACCTAACTCTTGATCATGATCTGCATGACGAATCTTTCCCCATAAAGGCTGTGGAACAACATTTCCAAACAACATGTCTATATCTGCTAAATTCATAATACATGAGCCTGTAGTCTGTGACAATTCCTTGTAATACCCTGCAGGATTTTTACGGGGATCAGGCAATGTCTGTTTAAGGGCCAAGACTTCAGCTCGCTTCCATGGAACATGTACCCAGACCCGCTGAAAATGAGCTGGTACAGCATCAACGTAGTGCCAGCGCAGCAAGTAGTGCCAGCTGCATCGTTTAGGCCTTTTACAGCCTGACGGCACATTAACCCGGATTATGCGCCCCCTTTTTGCCCTCTTATTTCTCCTCACTACCGCTCTCCCAGTAACACCCCTCTCATCTCTCCCCCACCCTCCTTCGCCTCATCTTCCCACCATGGCCACCTCTTGAGTTAAGACTGGAGCCAATTGCTACAAAATCATTTATCCTCCCGACCAGCCTAAAGCTACAATAAAACGACTGAAGCATAACACTATTGAACGTTTCCCGGACTCCCTTTTTGTGGATCAATTCTACAATGGTCGTCTTGGGAGGCTCAAAAACGATTTCATCTTCTTCACTCGCGACACCCCCTCTTGGTCCAATAGTTTTTACAATTCCCTTAACGTCACCTCCTCCTCCTCTATCCCTTATGGGAAACAACTAAAAATTTCCCCCTCTGGGTGCTTCAATGGCTACCTCACTATCTCACTCTATAACAACGGTACTGTCATGATCCAAGGCAAAGACTCCTGCCTCTCGCTCTTTGACCACCTCTTCCCCTCCTTACTCCCCTCCTCTGCAACTGGGTTTCCCCTTGACTCTCCTTCCAGCTCCACCCATTACTCCCTTTCTCCTCCGCCGACCCCACCTCACTCCAATTGGCTGCACTCTCGAGAAGCTCAGGCTGGCCCTCTTCCTTCCCCCCCCACAACTCACCTCATCTCCTATTCCTCCCCCCCACAGTATGTCCCCTCCCACATTACTTCAGCCTTACCACTAGCTAACACGCTCCTCGTCCCATCTGCACTATCACGATACTCCAATCTCTTCTCCTCCCCCATACTTCTTCCCATCACCCCCCTCTTTAGTCCACCTTTCCTCCAACACTCTCCCCCAATTAACTTTCCCTATGCTCCCCTTAGCCCTCCTTCCATCCCTCCTCTCCAACCCTTCATCCCCTCGTCATACACCCCGTCTTTGCCACATTCCCACTGCATCTCTCTCCTCCCTCCTACTCCTCCAGTACTGCCGCACTACCCCCTTTCCCCTCCTAGTAACACCTTCCATCTCCCTCCCTCGGGCCCAGCAGAAACACTTCCCCTCCTCAACTTCCCTCTCTCTCAACCCCCCTCACTCTGCCAGATGACCGTTCCCTCAACGCTACCTCTCCTAACTGACAGGACCTCCGCAACCACTGCACCCCTTTTCCTCCCAAACCTCCTACATTCCCATGTCGCAACACAGGCCTCCCCCCTCCTACCTCCCTACCGACGTGTTCCGCACCTTTCTCCCTCTAAATTTGTCCTTAATTCCTCCCCCTCATGCAACACCAACAATGACAACTCTCCCTTAACACCCAATTCACTTACTTCTGCTCCCAACCTCCACCTTTCCTCACCTGTGAACACCGCCCCCCGACTCACCTCCTGTCCCCCCACCTCTCCCTGCCTTCCACCACCAATTCCACCCCCCCTTATTTCAATCGAGCCACCCAACCTTCCATGTTCTACCTCTTTCTCACTGGAAAATATGCTAGGCTCCCTGATCACCTCCATCTCCCAGCTTACAGTTGCCATTTCACTTCTATGCTCTAAGATCTCCACCCCTCCACGCACCTCTACTCCCTCCCAACTTCCCCGGAGTTGCACCTCGCCCCCTCACCCCAACACAGCCAAGCTCAACCTTTCGTCTGCAAACGTCGTTAACTCGCACAAGCCCTTGAACGCCACCCTTCTTCAACAGGCATACCCTAGCAACCCCACTGTCTACACTATTCCGACCATCACCTCTGTCAGAACAAAGCGTCCACCTAAACCCTCCCGAGCACCCCCGCAAATGTACAATATCCCGATCACTCTTCAGAGCCCAAGTGCCCCCGTCACCAAAACAGTCTTGACAGAGCTGCGCTGTATGCTTCACAACTGCAGATCTGCAGTAAAACACAAACTTGAAATCTCCGACACCATCACCCTTCACAATCTTGACATGCTCTTCCTGACAGAGACCTGGTTCAAAGATACCTCTTACGCTATTTTTGATCTCCTATTACCCACAGGTTACTCCATATTTAGGAATGACAGAACTGAAAACACGGGGGGAGGTGTTGCAGTCATCTTCAGAAACGCCCTCCAACTTAAGGCGTCTCCTATCAGCTCCCCCCACACCTTTGAATGCCTTTCTCTTGAACTTCAATTGCAACACCGTTCACCGCTCAGATTCCATATCATTTACCACCCGCCTCGTAGTGGCTCTTCATTTATAGAAGATCTCAAAGACTTCATCAGCGACCAATACTCTCAAAGTGACAATCAGACCATCGTGGGTGACTTCAATCTCCACTGGGGCGCACCGCATGACTCCTCTGCGAACTCACTGGCCACCTTCCTCTCTGCAAATGATCTTATCCAACACTGCACCGAGTCAACCCACTCCAAAGGCGCAATCCTGGACTTTGTTATTTCTAAAGCAGGCATGCTTTCTACTAATACCCCAATTCATGTAGACTGGTCTGACCACCACCTCATCCCATTTTCCCTTCAACTTTCACACTCTATAACTCTTGGCCAACCCAAGAGGGCCATCTCCTGGTTCCGTGATGCCAAAAACATTGATATCGGTCCCCTCTGTGAATCAGCCTTGCTATCCCTTCCAAGACTAGACCCGAACATAGCTGTTGACGATCTCACCTCCCAATGCCTCACAGTTCTTGCAGCTGAAATTAATAACGTCGCTCCACTCAAAAGCAAAAGGATAAGGCCCACTCCCTCAGCACCTTGGTTCAACAAATCCCTTTATGATGAAAGGAAGCAGCTAAGATTCCTGGAGAAGCAATGGAGACAATTGCCCTCCAATGACAATTTAGCCTTGCTTCGCACAGCA
Source organism: Lissotriton helveticus (assembly GCF_964261635.1). Taxonomy (NCBI): domain Eukaryota; kingdom Metazoa; phylum Chordata; class Amphibia; order Caudata; family Salamandridae; genus Lissotriton; species Lissotriton helveticus. The sequence goes on along the minus strand of NC_136057.1, from coordinate 1,923,252,448 downwards.
AGATGCAAGTACCACAAACACATCTTCCTTGAGAAAGCGACGCACTTCAAAACCCTCCTTGACTCTGCCAAAAATAGACCCAAAAAACTATTCGATCTCATCAAGACTCCGAGCTGCTCTCCCCCAACCTCCAAGGTGGAGGATTCTTCAAAGAGAGCAGCGGATTTCGCAGTTTTCTTCGATGGAAAAGTGAAAGCACTTGTGGATCAGGTTGCTCATCCTACACCTCCAGAGGAGCGCAAATCCTTAGCCATCTGGCAGAGCTTTGACCCCATATCTGAAGATGCCCTTCTCAAGTGCATACGGGAAACAAAGCCCTCCAACCATTCTCTTGACCCTATCCCCAGTGCCATTGCCTTGGACTTCTATACCCATTCCCTTTCCTATTGGACTACCCTGATCAACCTCTCCCTCTGGCAAGGCTCCCTTCCTGTCTCCTTCAAAACTGGGCAGGTCACCCCTCTGCTTAAAAAGCCCACTGCTGATGCGAATGACCTCAACAACTTCCGCCCCATCACTAACCTTCCCTTTCTTGCGAAGATCACAGAAAGATGTGTAGCAAAACAACTCTCTCGTCATATCAAGGACAATGATCTTCTTGACAATTGTCAGTCCGGCTTCATCCAAAACTGCAGCACTGAAACAGCCCTTCTGCAAGTGGTTGATGATGCGCTGAGGATACTCGACTCAGGGGGGTCCTGTCTGCTAATTCTCCTTGACCTTTCCGCAGCCTTCGACACTGTTAATCACAACACCCTCTTCAATATTCTTCAACAGAGAATGGGCATGGAGGGCTCTGTGCTTAAGTGGTTTGCATCCTTCCTCTCTGACAGATCTCAAATGATCAAAATAGCGAACAGTCTCTCTTCTCCTGTGGCGGTGGGTCAAGGTGTTCCCCAAGGATCAATACTAGCACCAACATTGTTCAATCTCTACTTAGAACCACTGGGAAACCTCCTTAGCAAATCTGGGATTCACTATCATCTCTATGCAGACGACACTCAACTCTACCTCAAGGTTACCTCCACTCATGATCTCTCCATCCTAAGATCTACTCTTGACTCCATTCAAAACTGGATGTCAACTCATCAATTGATTCTGAATCCCGCCAAAACTGAATTCCTCCTCTTCTCCTCCTCACTCTCTCCTCCCCTGGTTCAATCATGGATGGATCAGATGAATCTACTAAACAATAAACCCATCATTGTCGACAGTGCAAAATCCCTTGGTGTCATTCTAGACAAAAAACTCAATCTAACTCCCCACATCAATTCTATTGCAAAATCTGCTCGCTACCAACTGCGCCTTCTTTGGGAAATCCGTCGCTTCTTCCCGGAGCAGGACCTTATAACCCTGGTGCAATCGCTGGTCCTCTCTAGACTAGACTACTGCAATTCTCTACTTACTGGCCTCCCCAAATCTCACCTGTCCCCACTTAAGTCTGTCTTCCATTCAGCAGCTTGTTTCATTTATGGGGCCAAAAGAAGCGATCACATCACGCCGATGTTATCCACCCTCGGCTGGCTTCCCTTCGAGGCTAGAGCTATCTACAAGACTGCCTGCATTACCCACAAAGCCTTGCACTCCTCATCTCCCAGCTACCTGGCGAATAAACTGAAACTCTCTGGTGGCTCTAGACCTTCACGCAATGCGGAGAATCTACTGCTTGAACCTCCCACTTTCAAGAAGGAAAGAACAATGGCCCAATCCTTTTCAGGCAACGCAGTGAGAATCTGGAACTCCTTTCCACCTCAGCTCCGGACCACCGCCTCCTCCCAGGCCTTCAAAAGGGACCTCAAAGTTCTCCTCCTCCAGAGACACCTCCAAAAGTAACTCACGTCCTCTTGCTATTTGTGAGGAAGACTTCCCACTACTGATAATTTCTACTTTCCATGACCATGGAAGTGCCTTCCCAGTGTATGCCTGTGATTGGAGGGTCTGCCTTTTTGCAGTATTTTCCATGTACTGGTGTTCGGTGCCCTTTTGTAACATGCACACACCACTCTGCCCTTGCAACACACGGCTGCTACCTCTCACATGTCTTTACCTTTGATACTTGCACAAGTCCCACCTTGCCCACGTAACGCTTGTTCCTGAGCCTGAGTGTCTAGTACCTATTGCAGGACTATACCTCTAATTATACTCTGTTTTCTCTTATAACTGCACACTTGTCACTTTCATTTCCTCTTGTGCACTTTTGACTACCTCATGTATTTTGGTTGCTCACAATTTTTACTCAAGTATTTTGTTTGCTCACGATTGTCACTATTACCTTTACTACCTCATGTATTTTGGTTGCTCCCAATTTTTACTCAAGTATTTTGTTTGCTCACGATTGTCACTATTACCTTTACTACCTCATGTATTTTTGGTTGCTCACAGTTTTTACTACCTCATGTATTTTGTTTGCTCACTATTACCTTATGTAAGTAACGTATGTTTTTGCAATCTGTTCTTTTGTAATGTTTCTCATTATGTTTCATTTCTGTTCCTAATGTGAAGTGCTCTGACGCCTTCGGGTAAAGTCTGCGCTATATAAAAATGCATAAATAAATAAATAAATAAAAATAACGTGGTTAGCTACATCAGCCGCAACGGCGTCCTTCCATACTGGAGGAACTTCTCTCATTGGATACTATCTCGCCTTCTTTTTAACAGAGGAATCAGACTCAAACAATGACCGAGAAACACTTTCACTTCTCAACGACAACAATGTCGCAACTGCTTTCTTAACATCTGAACCCACAATTGCGCCTTTTCCAAACTCAAACCGTATATGACATAACTCAGGTGGATTGGGCTCCAAATTATTTTCCTCTACATCCTCACTCAGGAAAGTACACATTTTCTCAAAAACGTATCTCTGCTTTGGTGCTTCCCACTGATGGAAGACATCCATAACAGATTCTAGCTCATATCTCGTTGGTTCAGTAACCCATTTATGTGCCAAATAATTCAGCGTTTCCTTCTCCCTAGAATCAGGCAGTTGACTACGCAACTGTGTACGCTCTGAAGTGGGGGTCGTGCTTGTTGCCCCAAAGAAGGGATATAGAAGACTAGTGACCGTGCTAGTCACTCTTTGTCGAACAGAGGGAGAATTTGATGAAAAGACAGGCGGAAAAGCAGGGGGAGGCAAGACAGATGCAGAGTCAGTGTCAGAAGGAATACCAGGAGTGGGAGTCGATATAGTAGTCAAAGTTGTAGGAAGTAAAGGCAGAGCAGATGTCAAAGGCGGTGCCCCTTGAGGAGGCTGCACCGGAAGAGTAGAGGCCAACTGAAGAGCAGCCGATGGCTGTGGAGGAGCACGAGGCAATACAACCAAAGGCTGCTCGGCTAAAGGCTGCGGAGGTGCCGTAGCACTCTGTGCATAAGGGGGTGGCTAACTCAATAAATGCGACATTAGGGGATCTTTTTCAAGTTCTTTTGCTGCATCTTGCTGAAGAGGTGGCAAAACCGGATAACATTTATCGGTTACCATTTTACGTTGCCTGTGAAACTGTTCGCTTGCCTGTTCTTCTTCGTTATCTTTAAACTGCATAGCAGCTTGCATTATCGAGATACCCCTTTCTCTCTTATTTTTATTCTCTAATTTAATTTCCTTCTGTTTGGCTTCCTTACGCCATAGGCGGAAGGGGTCAAACATCGCCGGCCGGGCTTTCTTCTTAAAGAGTTTAACTTCTAGATTATCTAGGATTTCCGTGTCAAAGCTACCATATTGGGGCCATTTTAGAACACCATCTTTTCTGGTGTATCGGATCCACACTTCATTATATGTGATGGGGCCTACTCCATGTTTCACATAAAGTTCATAAGTTGGAGTTCCAATCGGAGGAACCGGACACAAGTCCTCCAATCGGGAATCCCTATTACAACCAAGACAAAACAAATTTCCAAGTCTGCTAAGACCAGGCATCTTCGCTCACTAGTCTAGCTTCAAACTTCAAAGGATTATCGAATACGATATTCTCGTGAATACACGAGTCCTTCGGCTTTGGTACTTGCAAGTTCCAAATCAAGGATCCCAAGGGGATACCAAAAACTAAGGACTGGGAGACGCTCCACTTATACTTAACAGAGGTATCGATGACGTCACCAGAAGACTCGTCTATCGTTTCGCTCTACCAAACATCAAGGGTCCAAATCAGGGCAATAGCCAGGGCAGCAGTCCTTCGTAGCCGTCGGGAAGCGGGGAACCTCGCAGCAAAGACTTTCGGACCACGTCGACATGCAGGGGTCGATGAAGTGGCGGCCTTCCTCCAGAATTTTCACACGAAGTTCCTCACGAACCTCTGGCTTGGACCGGTACCGCTGGTATCGCCCGACGTTGGGCGCCAACTGAAGTACTGGGTTTTTCAGAACCGGTACTGAACCGGTAACCCAGCGGTGTCAGGGTACACCCTAAGACTTCGGATTCTTCATGATTAGACCACAGAAACTCAGAGTCTTCTAGGTGAAGTCAAAGATTGAATTTATTGGCTGCAACCAAATAACAGGTATCCTAGAAGTACAACACGGTGTATATTCTCAGGAGACTGCTCAATCTTACAAAGCCAGTCTTCTCTTTTTATACAAAATATTATGCTTCAGGCAAACATTCTTAGGTTTACAGTTGACCATTCACATATTTTCACTACAAAGAAAAAGCAGAGTCATGATGACAAGCCCATATTTCAGTTTGTTCAGCCCACAATAAATTACCCGGCAAGGTCCAGTATTTTCATCAGATATCGACAGACCCCCAATAAAAACGGGCACCTCCTCCTCGTAAAGCAAGACATATGTAAGAAACAGGGACAGGTGTGAGGTGAGCAAGATTAGGCAGGGTGTGTGTGCGATGAAAAGGTTTATGGCATGTTGTGCCTTGATGCTATCTAGCTCGGCCACTGGGAAAGGAACTGGCCGGGCAGGTTCGGCCTGGGGCAATGGTTCCAGCTTGCCCAGGTCGCAGAGAAGTCAACCAAGGTGTACGTGTCCTTTGGAATCATGTTTGGCTTTAATCATTGGCCTATATGAGGGCAACTCACAAAATGGCTGCCGTGTACAAAATGGAAGCCGAGGGTTCAGGACGCAAATTATGATTTCGAAGTGAAATCGTCACTTGAATATAACGAAAATGCTTGTACATAGTGTACTAGCCATTCTCGGTCTTTTGATATCAAAATCGTCATATTACTACAAAGTTTATTACATGAGTCCGTAATTTTCAGAACCACAGAAGGTAGCAGGTCTGAAGATCAGACATGACGAAGATCTTGAGGACACAACTCAAGAATGGCAAATGGGATCAGACAATGTTGGACCGCGCAGCAGAAGTAACAATAGCTCGCCAGAACCTGAAGGGACTTCTGGAGACAGTGGACTTGAATGAAGACATTGAAGTTGAAACTGCAGACACCAGGGTTAGTTCACCACATAGGTTATATGAAATAACACTCCGGGTGGTGGGAGACATACCACGAAAAGTGAAAGCACTATTTTGGGAGCGACTTTTCAAAGGCTATGATATACTTCAGGCTGAAAAGACTGGCCACCAGAATCTGTCAGGGAGTGCTCACATTGCGAAGACATCATAATGCCAGCCTCCTCTAATCATATTCCTATACATTTAAAATATACTTATGCCAGGAAATGGGCAGTTACCCAAGCCCCAGCTTTATATAAAAATCATGTAGGATGGGATGAGGACTCACCTCACCATAAATTTCAACTAAAAATTAACCAACTGCACAAAGGCAGTATCCAGTTAAGCGAGAAGCTAAAAAACAGGTCAGGGAGATTTTAGATCAACTTGAATACCAAGGGGTGATTGAAACATGCACCTCATCAATGAACAATCCTTTGTTTCCTGTATCCAAACCAGACAATACATATTGTCTAGTATTGGATTACAGACATCTAAATTCTTTTTGCAAAATATTTGCAGTGAAAAATGCACACAGTACAGCATTAATGAATAACATTGTGCGTAAAAAATATAAAACAACATTAGATATTTCTAAGGGTTTCTTTTGTTAAAATATTGCACCTGAAAGTAGGCATTTGACCGCTTTCTCAATAATGGGGACACAGCGTCACTTCTGTTGTCTCCCTCAAGGATTCAAGAATAGTCCTAGGTTATTTTCAGCAAGGGTAACAGAGTTACTACAAACTTATGATGACGAGGCATTGTCATATATCTATGATATATATCTGACAGACAATGACCTGGACAGGCACTTGAACAGGGTGAACACCATTATACTGGGCTTTGTCTCTGAAGGGTACAAATTCAATTAAAAAAAATCTTGTATTGCACATCTCAATGTCCTTTTTCTAGGATATGAAGTGACAGCAAAAGCCTGGCAGCCAACTTTCTAGAAAAGCGTGCGCTGCTCCAACCTCCAAAAACGCTGAAAAACTTACAGTCGATTCTAGGTTTCCTGAATTTAAGAAGAACTTACAATCTAAATTACACAGAAAGGGTTAAACTTCTCTACCAATTGATCAATCCGGATATTAAAATCACACATTGGGGGGGCGTGGCTTGAGCGCCGAAGAGCGTGGACGCTGGCTCCGTGAGCTCCGGGCTGGACACTTGCCGCAATTACTATTAGAACCTGTTTTGCCGATTTCTACGTCGCTTTTACGGACTACAAAGCTAGCGGAACATGCATGGACCATGAAGAAGAGGTCCGCCTCTGCTATTGAGCTGTATTTCACCTTTTATGGACAGCGGTAATTTTCTCATATCTCCAAGACGCTGGCGGCCGCCATTTTGGCTCGCTTCGCCCGCGTCTTTCATTTCAACTTCTTTTTGCCGTTTGCTCCCTTTTAACTGCCTCGCTTTCTCCTTCAATCTGCTAGCATGGATGTTTCACCACACTGGGGCACTTCCTGTGTTACTTTTGGCTCATATAAGCGATGAGGTTCAGTCTTCAACTTCCTCCTCATATTTTATGTGTGGAAACATAGCCGCCATTTTGTGTTTGACTTTCCTGAAATGACTTTTTCCATTGCAACAGTCATTGATGATATGCTAAAGTTACGGCCATCATTTCCTTATGGCTATACCTTTTAAATAGTGGTAGCCCATGAAGATGTTATATTTGGGTGTTTTTTGTCTCCACTAAGGTTGCCACTGCGTCATATGCCTCGACCCATCCAAGTCAGTGCTTCAGCTTTATTTTAAGTATCTTGTGTGTACTTTGCCCTGTTTTCTGCTGCACATCGTTTTGGCTTTTGTGTCACCTAACACTGACTCATACTTATACGTGCCTTTGAAAGGTTACAATCGCAGTGTCGGTTGTGGTGTTATCAGCAGTGTACGTCACAGTCTTCATATCATACTGCTCTCCTTCTTTTGGCAAATTCCCAGATCAATACAATGGCGCATGAGTCTTCTAATTCAAAATTGTCTCACACTGGAACCAAACCTAAGAGACTAAAGAATGATCCGCCATCTCGCATTCAATCCTCGTCAAATCCTGTCCTTGACTCCATTTTGGAATAAGTACGAAGTCTCCAGCCGTTTATGTCTGCCACCAACGAAAAGCTTAAGCAGATTGAAGAACGCTGGGTTGTCATGGAGAGCAAGGTCTTGAACTTGGATCAGCGTGTGAGCGATATCCAGGATGCCTCTGCAAAAATCCCATTTTGGAGCAAGAAATTCACAGACTCAAATTAGACACTGAGGACCTTGAAAATCGTAATCGTAGGAACAACCTACGCGTTTACGGCATTCCGGAAAATGTGGAGGGGTCCGATATGGTGTCCTTTATACGAAAATTTCTCCAGGAACTTTTGGATCTCCAACCTTCGTCGCATCCTCTAAACAAACAGCAAGCTCACCGTTTGGGTCGTCTGAACTCTAATTCTACAAAGCCTCGTGGTATTATTATGCTTTTCCTTGAATTCACAGAATTAATGTCGGTCTTGAAGGCTGCTCGGCTTAAACGGCGTCGCCAATGGTCTGGTCACAACATATTTATTTCACAGGATCTTTCAACTGCTACAAATGCCCGATGCAAGGAATTCTTAAATCTCCGTCCTCTGATGAGACAGTTGAACATTCAATATGGCATTCTGCATCCTTGTTTTTGCAAAATCACGCATAATGGTCGTACCCGTTCCTTTGATGATCCTCACAAACTTCAAACATTCTTGCAGAGTGTTTCTTCCTCTAACATGGACACGGATCATTAATGTTCACAGTCCTTTTGGTCTTCATTGTGGCGTTGTGTATCTTCACCATGGCTTCTGATGACTTTCTCTTCTAGTTCTTGTTTACTTTCCTCAGGTTCTGCTTTTCCTTTCCTGGCTCTTTTAGGTTTGTGTCCTCTCTTTGGCAGTTCGTTGGGTTGTGTCCCCTCTTTGGTGTATCTTCGCCCCTGATGTATTGGCTATTTCCCTCTTTTCCGATCAGGCTTCCCAGCCTTGATCTGTTTACTCTTTCTCTCTTTCTTTATATCTATCTCCCTTTCTTCCTACCTATTTCCTTCTTTTTCTTTTTATGGCTTTCTCTCTTCCCCCTCTTTCCCTCATGTTATTTTCTTCCTGAGCGGTCTCTGCGTTTTTCATTGTTTTACCTGCTGTTTTGCTTTCTGTTTATAGACATAATGTGTTACAGTCTTATAGGCGTGTTGGTTGTTTTCTCCTCATATAAGTTAATGACTTGTTGTTTCCCTTTTTGTAGTTACCTTGCTGAAGTGTGTTTCTTCCATATGTCACCCATCCTTCCCTCTTATCATCATGTGTAACTTTGTCTCGTGGAACGTACGAGGTCTTGGTCATCCTGTCAAGCGTCAAAAGGTATTGTCACATTTACTTAACTTAATGCACAGGTTGTTTTTCTTCAAGAAACTCACTGCTCCGATGCTGAATCCCTTAAGTTGAAGAGACAATGGGTGGGCCAAGTTGTGTTTTCTCCTGCTATAAATAAAAAAGGGGGGTTTGCTATTTTGTTTCATAAAGCATTAAATGTTCAAATTATTTCCTCCCAGTGTGATGATGAAGGACGATGGGCATTGACTAAGGTTAATATCCTAAATAAAACTCTGGTTCTACTAAACATTTATGGCTCAGTACGACCAGATCCCAAATTTTGGAAGGACATTAAAGTCCTAATTTCGTCCATTGATTGCCCAGACTTTATTATTGCTGGTGACTTTAACCAGTGGTTAGATCCTTTTTCTGATAGTTTGTCCTCCAGTAAGTTTCAGCCTGACAGATCTCATAAGAGTTTTCAATCTGCCATTGCCTCTCGTCCTTTATATGATTCTTGGAAATTGTGTAATCCTGATTTGTAAGAATATACGTTCTTCTCTAATGTTCACCACACCCGCTCCAGGATTGATTACATAATGGTTAGTAAATCTATGCTTCCCGCTATTCAAAAATCCGTGATTGGTTCTATATTTATTTCTGACCACGCTCCTGTTTATACCTCCCTTGACCTCTCCCTCATTTCTTCCACATTTAGCCGATGGAAATTTAATTCTTACTTGTTATCTGATCCTGTTTTCAGAAAAGAAATCGAAGGTTTTTTTAAGGAATTTTTTACCTTTAACAATCCTTCCAACACCTCTATTCCTAGTAATTGGGATGCTTTTAATGCTGCACTTAGAGCTTTTACTATTTCTTATGTCTCTAAGAAAAAGAAACTTAACAAGAAGAAATACGAAGACCAACTTAAGATTATTAAAGATCTTGAACATTCATATTTTTCCTCCATATCCCCCTCTGCACTCCAGGACTTGATCAAAGCTAAACCTGACCTAAATAAAACTATTACTCATGAAGCTTGTAACACCCTTATTAAAATCAAGTCCAAATTTCATGGTGGTCAGAATAAAGCGGGGAAAATGCTGGCAAATTATTTAAAACTCAAATCAGAGCGTAAGAATGTAGGTCCTATTTTCAATGACACAATCAATAAATTGGTCTCGTCGGATGAGGACATTGCCGAGGTATTTCACAAATATTACCAATCCTTATATACCGATGATACTGATCCTTCTGACGTACACCTAAATTCCTTTTTTCAGAGCCTCCCTTCTCCTCCTTCTCTTACAGATGAATTTGTGCTCTTGGAGCAGGATATTACTCTCCAAAAAGTCACCGAGCCATTAATTCCTTTAAAAAAGCAAAAGCACCTGGCCCTGACGGATTACCTGTCGAGTTTTATTCTGCTTTCCATGCATTTTTTGTGCCAAAACTCCTACAATTGTTTAATTCTTTTATTGCGGATGCCAAAGCATCTGGCTCTTTTCTAGATGTGCTTATTATCATAATTCCTAAACCTGATAAAGATCACTCACAATGTAAAAATTACCGCCCTATATCTTTAATTAATTACGATTGTAAAATCTTTGCTAAAATTCTGGCATCGCGTCTTGATTCCCTTATTCCTAGCCTTGTCAAATCAGACCAAGTGGGATTTGTGAAGGGTAGGCTTGCTGCTGACAATGCTTGCATGTTTTCTAATGTTATAGCCCATAGTAAAAACCTAAAAGTCCCGATGGCAGCACTGTCCTTAGATGCCAAAAAAGCGTTTGATCGCATTAATTGGCAGTTCATGTTTTGTACCCTCCAATGGTTTGGTTTTGGCCCCTCTTTTATTTCCCTTGTTAAACTTCTGTATTCCTCTCCTAGGGCCAGTATATTTGTTAATGACCAGTTCTCCAAGTCTTTTTCTTTGTCAAGATGTACAAGGCAAGGCTGTCCCCTCTCCCCTTTGTTATTTATTTTATGTCTCAAACCTTTTTTGGAACGGATTTGTTCAAACCCCATGCTTGCTGGCTTCAAAATCCCATCCTCTGAGATTAAATTATCTGCTTATGCGGATGATGTGCTTGTATATATGGCTGAACCCACCTCTTCCCTTCCACATTTTTTGGATGAGGTGAGATTGTACTCTTCTGTATCAGGTTATAAACTCAATTTATCTAAAACGAAGTCCTGCCCCTAAATGCAGCGTGCTATCAATATATGTTTAGTAATACTGAATTTGCTTGGTGCCCTACCAAAATTAAATACCTTGGTATATGGTTTTCTTCATCCTTAGCTGATACCCTCAAACTTACTTTTGACTCCCTTGTAAAGAAAATTCAATCCCTCCTTCAAATTTGGTCCCCCTTATTCCTTTCCTGGTGGGGTAGATTGGACACGATTAAAATGATGAATACTCCCCATGTGCTTTGTACTGTCTCGATGCTTCCTTTTAAAATCCCCAATTCCTACTTTTCCCGCATAAATTCTATATGTACCAAATTCTTGTGGAATGACAAACACCCTCGTATAGCATTACATAAATTGATTCACCCTAAAAACGAGGGTGGCGTTCGTTTCCCCAATTTTAAAACCTATCACTCTGCATTCCTGATTAAACAATCCTTTTCACTTGCCTATGATTTTTCAACTACTCCTGTACCTAAATGGGAAGTCTTAGAACGCTCCCTTTTGAGAAATTTCTCATTCCAACATATTGTATTTATGTCAAACTGTTCTTTTTTATCTAAATTTCCCATTCTAAAATACTCCCACTCGCTCTTACACAATGTTCTCTTTTCTAATCTCTCTCCTCTTTAATTCTTCTTATCTTCGGTTGTGTGGTATAACAAATTTCTTAAATACAAAGGTAAATCGTTTTATTTTAAATACTGGAAAGTAAAGGGTATTTTGTTTACACACCAATTTCTTTAAGGTAATTCTATTATCCCGTTCCATGTACTGAAATCTGGATATCGCCTCTCTCCATCGTCTATAAATGAATATATCATTATAAAGACTGCAATTCAATCATATTTGTCTTCTTTCTTACTACCTGAAGTTTTTCCTACTTTCACTCCTACCACTCAACTTTACCCTCTACTCTCAACTCAACAGCCTAAAGCTGCTTTTGTATACACAATTTTATTATCTAATGTCACGGATCGCCTCAAAACACATGTAGATACTGCTGGGAAACTGATCTTGCTGTTTCCCTTTCTGTCTCGTTGTGGGATCGTTTATGGTCCAAACTGTTTAAAGTTTCACTTTCAGCTCGTATTACTCAATCTTTGTTTTTCATTTACCATAGAGTTATTATTACTCCTGTTAATATTCATACATTTTCTCCCACTTCCTCCCCACTTTGCTGGTCATGCTCTAAAGACCCTGGTACACTCAAACATCAGTTATATGAGTGTTCCCCTGTTTTATCCTTTTGGAATGATGTTTGGAATATTTGCATGCCAATGTTTCATTGTTCCACTCCTTTATCAATTTTGAATGTTTTTTTAGGTTCTTTTCAGATGATATTGACATTGTTTTGTCCTCTGCTCAATTGCTGGACCTATGTATTGCTCTTGCATTTAAAGTTATTTTATCTTGTTGGAAAGATAATTCTAAACTTTCTGTACATACATGGTGGAATTTCCTATGTGATGAACATAGAATTGCTATTGCTTCCACCTCCTCTATTCCCCATAAAATTAAATCTGATCTTCTTTGGCTTCCCTTTGACTGTGTATCTTTCCTCCAAATCTCCTTGCTGACTGCATTGCCCTATTCCCACATGTTTTATCCTTATTACCTATATATCTCGTCCTTTTCCTTCCTCTTCCTTCTGCTCTTCTTTCCTTTTTCTCCCTTTTGCTCCTTCTTTCTCCTCTTTCTTTTCCCTTTCTCTTTTTTCTATATGTACCCTCTCCCATTGCATATGTTTTATACTCCATAATCTTTTGTAATTTTTCCCAATATATATGACGTATGTATGGTTTTCTCTTGCAAAATACTAATAAAAATCTCTTAAACAAAAAAAAAGAAAAAATCACACATTGGAAAAAAGAACAGACAGAAATTTTGCGTTCACTCCGAACAGACATGTTAGCAACTAAACATTTGCAAACACGCGTAAACATACGCAACTTAGTGATACGGATCATTCCGGGTCAATGCGGATTCACCTACTTAACTTTTAATGAAGGTGAAAAAGTACCAATCGAAGTCAAGAGCAAACCGCGACACTTTGCAAACTTTGTCGCAGGTTAAAATTGGGAACTTTGCAAAAGGTCAGCGATGAAAAAGAAACTACGCACACTCCTAGTTGTGGCGTGCCCATCAAGGATCACATGGGCTATCACTGACTCACAGCTTGTTTTTGGACATTCTTTGGAATGGTGGCCTGGTACACCCTAAGGAACTGTACTACTGAGTCAAAGACGTATTGCAGAAGAGGAGGAGCCATGTTAAGTGTCCCTAGCTGAGAGATGCTCTACTCCCACAGGAGGAACGATAGATCGAGGATGGCTCCTGTAAGGATACCCGCTTCAGGAAAAATGTTAAAGTAGTAAGTCATTCTCAGTACAAACATGCAAACTCTGGAAGACACTATTCAAGCAAAAAATGACGCTCAGCGATCTCTTGAAAGTCAGAAAAGCAATACAACTTGAATCTCCCCTAAACATGACTCTGGCTTTAGAAGGGAGAGGATGTAGCCTTAGGGCTAGAGCGGCCGACCTCTGAAGCTGGGGAACTGGGTTCAAGTCTCGGCAATGACCCCCAACGTCCTGGGATTCGGGGCAAATCCATCCATCTCCCATGCCTAACAGAAATGAATGTGTCCATGTGTAACGAAACTGGTGCTCATGTAGAGCCCTCTGATACTCGGGACTAGTTCGCGCTATATAAAACTCTGAAAAATAAAAAAAAGACCATATAGCATGTCAAATTAAATGGGGGTAAAAGGTTGCAAGTGGTTTATCAGCTGTCCCAAGAAACCATGTCCATGGGATACCAGTAAACTATTGGAGGGTGATCTGTGGAAACAAAAGAACCACTGCGACAACCTATACTTAATAATAACATCTATGAATAACTGGTAATTCCTCACATGCGCTACTGCGTCTATGCCTCAAGCTTTTCTGTACCATGTTCTTTTAGGCTATGTTTCATGCCCTTGTAACACCATTACTTTAACTTCACACAAAGCACCCTTATGTTCTCCCACATATGATAAGATAAGACCATCACAACTTCAGCCATGCACCCAAAGGGCACCCAGGAAACCGATGTACCCTTGCGTGCCTTGCACGGGCCACATAATGTTATATAAATAATAGATGTAAAGTAGGAACTTATTCTACTCTCAAGAACATTCTTTAGGTCTCTCAATGGGTGTGGAAAGTGCTATATAAATATATGACAACGAAATATAATTAAACAATAATATAATACAACACAACATGAGATACTCTCTCTGAATGAGTGCATCCAAATTTAATTATTTTCTGAATGCACAGGATGGGCAGAATGTGTTTCATTCTTGCATCAAGGCTCAAGCTCTCCTTCGGTTTTTTTCCTTTGTGCTTTCAGGTACAAACTATGAACATTACAAGTCAAAGGGCTATCCCCGGAAAGGTTCGTTTACAAGAGAGCTACTGCCAGAGTGTTATACTCTTGTCTCACCCATTCACCATACACACAAGGTAACTAGTCTAAATCACTGGTCACTGACTAGAATATAACGTTTACAGTCTATTTTTATTAAAAATTCAACACATTGGACTGGACGAATAACCAATGCAAAAGTGGAGGTGCATAAATCAAAAATGAAGTACACCTGAGAAATAATTTTTGATTTCAAGGATTTATATCACCTGACTTTAACGTATGCACATCCAAAGATCCTTTTAATATGTGTGGAACTACAGCAAATCTGTCAGGCATGAGTAGAAATTCCAAAAGCACAACATTCCAGATTCCATCCAGGTGTATAACACAGGCCCCTGCAGCCCACGTGGCACAATGGTCCCCTCAACCATTCAGAGGCCCTCAAACCCTTCAGAGGGACCCCATTCGACATAAGGACAATGAATATGTGTGAGATATGGGAGATTCATAGGCCCCTCCTCACATTCTGCAGGGGGCCCCCACTATTTTGCAATACGCCCCTCACTCCATCGTGTGTCCTGCTGCAATCTTGACTCCGTTGCAAACGTGAACTTTCTCCAGGTATTGTCTGGCTGAGTTTGTGTGGAGAAACCACTACAAGGTTCCAAGTTTTGAAGTCCTGAACAGGAGAAAAAGCATGGTACTGTCATGGTTTTGCCTGGTCTACTGCTGAAGGTGGAATGAGGAGGTAATACATCAAATGCCACACTGGGTAAATACAGGATCCCTCTGTATTGTTTAATACCACTTGGTATGACCTCCCCTAATACAGGGGCACTCGACAAACGGTCAGTAAGGGCCATATTTATGATCCCAATTGCTTCACACTAGCACCAATCAACATGGCACATGCACAATGCAACTGAAAATTTTAATTTCTGAAGCCATGCAAGACCACTATGCGTGGCCCAGAGAGGCTTCTTAATTCTTGAGTAAAGGAACGCAGCGCAAATCACTGCGTTACCTTATTCTGCACAAGAGGTGTTCCATGGGCGTTGCAAGGGTGTTACCACGCAACTCCCATGGTTTTTGATCTATTCCCAAATGTACCAGAACTGGTAAATATAGGTATGGGCCTAAAAGGTACAATTTCCCAGAAGAAGTGTAAAAAAGAGAAATATTTTCATTTCTTCTTGTTACATCCTCTTTCTATGTGTGCTGAATTTTGCAGCACACATGGAAAAAGAAATATGGCACTCAGGATTGTTTTTGGGCACGAAGGTGGCCGTTCCTGCACAAAAACTATCATGCATGCAATGCAGGCGCCTGTGAGAATGCTCTGGGCCATTTCTTCCAATCAAACTCTGGTCAGTAGACCTTTTTAGCAGCCTGAGAGGAAAAGAGGTTAACAACAGTTTAAATCTCCAAGTGCCGTGTGATCATTAGGACCACGCAATAAAGGTCTGAGTCAGTAACTTGAAGTTAAAAGGTTTATGACAAATTCTAAGCTAAACTAGCATAAATCAATCTCAAGAACATACTGTAAAAATATAAGATTATTTAAGGAATGCCGAATTGGTTCACAAAATTAGTCCTCAACAAGAGAGAGCATATAAGGATCTCTTGCAGCAATTCAAAAAAATGAGGAAAAGTACTTGATGACTGGACGAATGGTTTCGATCCTTCTCTCCATACATGGAAAAGATTTGCAGCATCAAATATACCCCACACTAAACTAAGGATAGGGAAAACACTATTGAATCCAGGTAGCAAGAAAGGTGTCAGCATCAGAACCTTTGTATATGTTCTTTAGGTAAGGAATCATGTATTTCATGAAGCCAAACTATCAGAGAAGGGAAAAGAGGTCCTTACCTCTCCAAGTCTAAAGATAATCTGACTAACCGCAAGGTGAGTCCATTAATTAAAATGCACAAAGAACATTTTAGAATCAGGATCTCATACACATCACATTATCTCTTCAGTTCCCAAGAAAGAACTTTGCGCCTTGAACACTACTTCCATATTCCAGTTCCAATTTCAAAGCGTTCTTTGGTTCCTCACCTCGTCTGATAGTACCAACTGGTAACATTTGTTCTTCATTAAAATTGTTCAACCGTGCCAGTTCTTCTTCACCTCACTATCTCAGAAATACAATGTGCTTTTCACTAAATAATGAATGCCTTTGGTCTGCACCTGCAGTGAAGAAAACATGCAGAAAAATAACTTTCATGTTAGTATCAAATGTCTCAACTGTAACCTTAAGATCCACAATCATTCTAACTTAACAGTTTCCAATAAATGCATACTAGTTCTGCAATAAATGCATACTAGTTCTGCAACTTACACATAAACCAATAAATGAAATATTTAATATGGAAATCAAACTATATAATTGTATATCCTTGTATTGTGCACTATAAATAATACATATATTCTTAAACAAAAATGACAACTGGTCACAATTTATAAAATAAGTATTGAACACATGTATGATTCATTTTCACTAATCGCTGGTGCATTCACTGCATTAAATGCATTTTAGCGCACCACCTTACAATCTAAACCAACAGAAGATATTTCTGAAAAGGAAAACGTTAACATGCTCACTCATATAATGCACTTGTCATATATTTGGTGCATCAAAGCCCATTACTATTATTACAGCACACAAGTAAATAAGGCCAAATGTAAATATATATGTGGCCTACCCTAACGTAAAACGATGGAGTCAAAATGATGCTACTCCACCTGCAGTGGCATTAGGGTGCCCAAACGACACCAGCTCAGGGGAAAGGCAGGCATGTTCTGTATTCTTCAAAAATACAGCACTTTCCTGCCCTTTCCCTGCCACGCAGCAAGGTGACTTGCTGCGCTGCACTGAGTCACAAAGTACATATATAAGCCCCAAAGTGTCTGAGGCCAAAATGTGTCTGATGTGATCTTTGTGTGTTGGCTAAAAAGCTAGAGGCCACAGTGATCAGAGGTGGCTATTAGATTATAATTTAGCATCAACTCAATAAAACAGTAATTGCTGTAGTTTTTTTTATTAATGTATGGAAACTAAGAATAACAGTCACAGTGTACATTTCTTATGAAAATATTTTATTAGTGTGACATCCATAAACATAAAAAAATATAATTGTCATTATTATTATTATTATCATTATCATTATTATCGTTATTATCATTATTGAGATTTAAGTCATATAGTATCCTTAAACGTAGTGAATCATGCTCTCAAGGTTTAGAATATGTGGATTTCCTTAGCTTTAATTGCAACAGAACAGCGAGAACCAGAGGCATTATATGCAAAGAAGACCTTCCATAGACCTGGCTTTTTTGTTCACCTGGAGAGACGTTCTTTCTTATATCCCTCATTGGGAAATTCATGAAAATTCACCCATCAATGTCTGTTCGAAACAAGCAATGGGTGGGAAGATGCAACCTGTTCAACCCCACCAAGGAGCAGGAAGCAGAGGACAGGAGCCTTTATATTAATGATCCATCTTTAGCTCAGCTCAGTAGGGAATGACAGGATAGCCTGTGAAAGGAGATGAGGAGAATGAGATACTATACCCTCTTTAGTATGGGTATATTCTAAGATCTTAGCCAGTCAAGGCCCCCGGCCTAACCACAATGTGCCAATTGCAGCCATCATATGCAGGGTACAGACTAATATGCTCATATACAGCAAGAAGAGCCTCAAATGAACGGCTATACCCATCAAATGCATTGAATCAGCCCCATTTGCCCAGGCGCAACCTCATGTGCTTTTGTACAGAATTAGTTAGTCCAGTTTAGCCCCATATACCAAAGCACATTATATGTGTTCGAGACGCACAGACTCATACGCACAAGAGGAACAGAATTAGGGAAAACCCACATCTCTTTGATCCCCTAGAGGAACATAGGGACATATTATCAAGGACCGGTGTTACAATTATCGCTGTTTTATCGGAAGGAAACTGCCGATAAAACGGTGATAATGGGCTTGATAATACGCCCTTGTTAATTCCTATAGAAGCCCATGTTAACACCAGAACATGGGTTTCTATGGGAATTAACAAGGGCGTATTATCAAGCCCATTATCGCCGTTGTATCGGAAGTTTCCTCCCGATAAAACGGCGATAATTTTAACACCAGTCCTTGATAATATGCCCCAGAATGTGTCCTCCTGGTCAGTAGATGGAAGAGGAAAGTTGTCTACCATTTGAAGGCAGCGTGGATGATGTGAAGGTTGTGGATGTCAAATAGGATTCAAATCAAGTTTAAATGTTCAATACCGCTGTTGGCTACTCCATTTTATTAACATGCAGCTCATATAGACCAGTTTCTTCATTCAGGTTTAAAAGTTGCCGGTTTTAGCTTTCCATCCTTCCACAAGTGGACTTACACCACTTCCTTCTTCTATTTCGACTATTGTCAGTAAAATTTTTCCCATTCATTAATGGTTGCATTTTGAGGGCATTGCTAAATTATTTGTTGGACAGACCATGTTCCTCAGAGTAACCCCATGCACGTCTCTCATTCTCAAGTTTGCCATCTCCTTCCAGACTATCCGCCATTAGGAATGTAGCTGAAAGGTTTTTGTTTTGACTGCAGATCTTGTTTTTCTTCCTTTGCACTCTGTAAACCTCCTTCCTTGCCACTGAAAGGCACTTTCCGTTCATTTCCTCACTCGCATTTCTTAAAAGCCAATTGTATTGCTCTTACCGGTTCAGCCACATGCTTAGATGACCCTAATGCTTCCAAATGATTATAATTTGATGTATTTATCATGTTTTGCCTGTTAGAAGCACTTTGCCGCCTTTACCAAGGACTGTCTATGACAGTGTTCATTGATTAAACCAGGTCTTATGGACACCACTAGATCCCAAGTGGGCTCAATTTGTTTTGGATGAAAACAGATTTGGATTTACGATTGAATCTGACAGATTAATTGTGATGAAATTCTGATTTAGCATGGAATGTTGATGCTGACGGTACCACCCAAGGTGCCTTTAAACAGATCTATTTCTTGCTTCCTTTACGATGGGAGGGGAGAGGACCACCTACAGCCTTTTTGACCCACACCATTGTATTACTTTTCTAACTCCAAAGCACTCCTGCACCACCATCCAATTTGTTTCTGATGGTAGGACGCCTCTCTAACACCCCAATGCTCTGCCTCGCTCTTCATTTTATCAGTTCTCTCCTTTTTACCAAATTGACCCCTGCTCCCGTCTTTTATTGACCTTCCTTTTTATTAGTTAAAAAGTGTTTTTTGTCACTACCAACATAGGTATCTCATTCCTTTAAACAGTGCTTAATTTGAAAAAAAAAGTGCAGTGTTTGAAAGTATTACTTAGGCACCTGCTACTGGTGCAGCACAATGCTGATGTTATCAAATACCAAGGCTGTCTAATCTTGATGGCACCTCGTGGGTCCTTCTACCACCACCAAACACTTTTTGTCGGACCTTCAGGAGTGGCCCGTGCAGGTAAGAGTGGTGGGGCGGTTGGGTTGGGGGGATTCGACAGAGGACCACGAGGGGAAATTAAATAGATAATTAATTTTCCCTCCTCGTCATCTTTCAATATCCCCCCCACTCAGCCCCACCGCTCTTACCTGCAGGGCCGCTGCTGCAAACCTTTGCAGGTTTTTTGTCACCCACTTCCCCATGTTGCGATTTTCGCATTCTTCATTTCCTCTCTCTTTCTTCGTTTTAGGTCGAAGTCTACTGGCTTGCAAATACTTCTTTGGACATTCTGAAAGCTTCCCTGGGAATGCATTCTGCCAATTGCTTACCATTGGCTTTGAGGTTTGTAACTCACATTTGCTTGCATTCTAATTGCTTGCTTTATTTGTTTTAGGCTAACCAGCATGTTTTTGTCTCTTCTGTGGAGTATAGCCTGTTTACTGTATTCTTCCACGAGTGTTGCTTTCTGTTAGAAAGCCTTCACATTTTTTCTTACCTTTTCACATTTGCTGTGCATTCAAAGACAGGGGTCAAATGTCAGACTCAGTCATCCGAGGGAGCTTGGCGTTTACTTTTCTTTCTCTGACTTCAAAATGTGAGGATTTATCTGACAATCTGGTGGTGTGAAAGGAAAGGCTTTTTTCTAGCACACAACAAAATGTCTGTAAATAACGAGTGCAAATATTTCAGAATATATCAGAATTAGGAAAACACTAATGAAGCACATTTTATTTGCAAATCTGAAGTGTGGTGGAAACAAATATTTTATTACGATAAAACAAATCAATACACTAGCTTTATTGGGTGCATAGACAGAATATCGAGTTTTTTAATTCTACCTTCAATAATATCGAGTTTTAAATATTGTAGGGACAGAAAATCGACATCAAGAATATCGATGACCAGAATATCGAGCTAAAGGTAAGAAATATAATTTTTGTAAATATCGAAGTTAGTAATATCTATAGTGTTAGACCTGGCATCCTTGGCGTGGTTTCCACTGACTTTTTGCCTCTACTTTCTGTATTTTTTACACAGTGCTGGATTTCGTTTTTGCTGGTTTAGATGCTTTAGGCATTTTGCCACTGCTGATCAGAGCCAAAGTGCAAGTGCTCCCTGTGTAAATTGTTATTGTGATTGGTTCTCCAAGATTGGCTTATTTGTTTTACCAGTAGGTCCCTGGTAAACTGCATTGAGTGTGCCAGGGCTGGTAATCCAAATGCTACTAGTAGGCTTGCAGCACTGATTGTGCCACCCACATGAGTAGCACTGCAAAGAGGTCTCAGGCCAGCCGCTGCAGTGCCTGTGTGCGGTTTGTTAACTGCCATGTTGTCCTGGCCAGTGTGCACACTGGCCAGGCCTGACCCTTCCCTTTTTCTTACACATTTGACACCCCTATGGTAGGCCCAAAGTACCCCCCTGGGCAGGGTGCAGTGTATGTGAAAGGTAGAAAATGTACTAGTGTGGGTAACATGTCCTGATAGTGAGATACTGCCAATTTCGTTTTTCACTATTGAAAGGCTATCTTACCCATAGGACAGAATGCTGTGTAACATGTTTACCTGCATATCTTCCCATAGAAGCAAGATAGAAAATTGAAATCTGGTACCCCTGAACTCAGAATTTAAGAACACATCTTTTAGTAAGGATGGTTTCTAAATTCAGTGTTTGAAAATAGCACTTTTAAAAAGTGGGTATTTGCTTGTTCAACCTTTCTGTGTTTGTGGATTGACTGTTTGGTTTGAGAGTGACAGGGGCTGGGGTGCATTTTGAGTGCTGGGAGGAGTAACACCTGGGCCTGAATAGGGCTGTGCCTGCCTTCCACAATGCTAGCTCCACCTCCTGTGGTGTGTATGATGACCCTGGCCCACACTGACAAAGGAAGAAGTTATGCACTTGGAGAGTGCACACAGAACTGGTTTGGACCGGGTCCAGGACCCCTCACACATGGAGAGCAAAGACTTTTGGGGTATAAATATCAGAGCTGAAACCCCTGCACTTTAGACTAGGAAACCTCGTGATCAAGAAGGAATCCCTGCCAAAGAGACCAGCTAAAGAAGACTGAGGAGAGGTGCTGCCCTTGCTGTGTGTCTGGGGTTGACCTGCAGTTTGCTGTTTCCGCTAAGGTGAAGACTAAGGGACTTTTTCTGCTGTGTGCTCTGTCCCCCTGCTTGAAGAAGAACTGTGCTGTGTGCTTTGTACCTCTGAAGTGAAAACGTCTCCAAGGGCCTGAGAAGAGCCGGCCTCCTATTGTGGAAACTCAGGGTTATAAAGGTTTCCAGGTAACACCCTTCCAAGCTGCTGTGTGCGTGTCTCCGTACATAGACTGTGGCCTCGTGACCACTGCATCATCTGCCTGTGTTTTGTCAACTCGGTGTTCTGATCGGCACACAGCTGATGCCCATTGTGAAGTCTGCCTTGCTGTTAGCGTGATTGGTCTTGCGTATAGTCTCTGCACCCGAGAGTGCATGTCAGAGCACTGCCTGAGACCTTCAAAGAGGCCAAAATCACCGCCACCAGCCCGATAAGAGGACAAAGAGGAGAGAGCATGCTGTAAACTCCGGCCGCGAAGTCTCATCTAGCAACCGGGGCTCCTCCAAGTTCAGTGTCGAGAGCAGAGCTGCACTCCAGTCCGTGAAGTGGCAATGAGGAGAGAACTCCCCTACGAGTTGCCCTGTGGGACGTCCGGTGTCAAGAGCAGTGCTGCACTCGAGTCCATAAAGCCTCAGCAAGGAGAGAACTGCCCTAGGAAGCCACCACTGTGGACTGCACATTCACGTCATGACCACAGGTAACGACTCCGATCAGTGACCCGAGCTGGCGCCTGAGATTATTGTTGGTGGGAGCGCTGCAGGCGGGCAGTGTCTTGCTTGCTGGAGAGCTGTGTTGGCTGGATCGCACTCACACAGTGATTAGAGTGTGATACCGTGGCCGGCTTGAGGTGGCATTACGTAAATCCTGCAACTTCACGTTAGAGACAACATCTATAAGCTCAAGAGAGCTGAGGGAGATAATTGATTACGCTTTCTCGCACAGTGCAAACTACCACATTTATTGCTAACGCGAACTTTTACTACGAACCGTATCAAAGAGATTTCAAAGAAGAGCATTAAGAGTGTATGTTCATTTTTCTTACCATTTTGGTCTTGTCTAAATTTATATAAAGAGTTCTAGTTTGTTATAAATACCTGTGTGGTGTCCATTTGTGGTGTTTCACTGTGTTACTGTGCGTGTTGGTACAAATACTTTACACATTGCCTTGAGGATAAGCCTGTCTGCTCGTGCCAAGCTACCAAGGGGGTGAGTAGGGGTTATCAACAGTGTGTTTCCCCCTTTCCCTGATTAGAAGCAAGGATCCCAATTTGGTCAAAGGTACCAACCTCTGCCAACTAGAGACCCCCATTTCTAACACATAGCAAAAATATCGATGTTAATAATATTAATGTTTATGTTAGTGTTTTGTATTTTAGTATGTATTTTATATGTATGTTTTCCACATGTTTTGTTATGTTTTGTATTTTTTTTTAAATATATGTATTAATTGTTTAGAAGTTAGTACGTTTTTTTAAAGTAAATTTTGAGTTTTAGTACCGTAACGGGTTGTGGGTTTATAGGGGAATAGGCTGGGAAGTAATTTAATTATAGTAAATGAATTCATAATTTTTAGAAGTTATTAATTATTTTTAATTAATTTTTGCATTTTAGTTTTTAGTGGATTGTAGGTTTATAGGGGAATAGGGTGGGAAGTAATTAATTGTAATTAAGTAATTATTAATTTTTATTTATTGATATTGATAATTAATTTATTGTTAATTAATTATTAATTGGTGATTAATTGTTATTAATTAATTGATAAATATATTAATTGTGTTCATTTAGTTTAGGAGTGGATTGTGTGTTTATAAGGGAATAGGGTGGGTAGTAATATATTATGGAAAAGTAATTTTTTATTAATAGTTATTGGTATTGATAATTAATTTATTAATCCCTACACTATCCAACACTTGTTGGTCATTGTAACAACCTCGTTGTAATGGCATGCGATCAAATTGCAAGCGTTTTAAGGAGCTATATTCTACTCTAAGCTACTCTACTCCACTCTAAGCCACTCTACCCTCTCTTTGCCACTCCAATTTATGACACTTTGCTCTATAACACTCCACTCTATGCCACTCTACTCTGTTGCACTCTTTGTAGTGGGAATAGTAATTTGTACCCCTATGCTATACAACACTTTCCCTACTGTTGCACCCTCTGGAGTGAGAATAGTAATTTTATCAATACGCTATCCAACACTTTCCCTACTGTTGCACTCTCTGGAGTTGGAATAGTAATTTTTACCCCTACGCTATCCATCACTTTCCCTACTGTTGCACTGTTTGGAGTGGGAATAGTCATTTCTTTCCCTCCCCTATACAATATTTTTGTGTATTGTTTTAGTTAATGTTGTGTATAATGTATTTTAAAACATTAAAAAGATTGTAGTTTTTTAATTTGTTATATATATTTTTAATATTTTTATTTATATTATTTTTGTATGAGTATAAATGTATTTATAATTTATAAAATGTTTTTAAGAATGTATACATTATTAAAATAATTATTTATGAATATTATTAAGTAAGTATATCTATTATATTTAATATGTATACGTTTAGTTTATTTAAGAATATATATATTAGTTATTATTTTTAAATATATTAAGATATGTGTATCTATTTTTCTTTTAATGATATGTATTATTTACTTTATTTGAATTTTTGTTTTTACATTTAAAAAACCAATATTTTTTACAACATATTTTTGACATCCATTTTTTTGTCGTTATTTTTGTACTTACCATGATGTAGATAGGATCCCCACATGCAATGCAGTGTGCGCAACGAAATTCGTTTGATTTATTTAAATGTTTACTTACCTGTAAACCTCCATTATCCATAGATTACTACCCCCCACCCTGCCCCTCCCCCTCCCTACGTCACCGCCCCGGCAGGTACTCCCCTACCGACCGTGGCTGGAGGGTAGGTGAAGTCTTTGATATCACTGCGACTTAGAACAGAAGGCAATCCAGCAAGCCCTTAGAGTCACTCTGAGTTCAAGTGATGCAGGTCCAATCCTTCTCACCCAGGCAAGAGAACAGAAAGTAGCAGGGCAGTTTAGCAAGGCAATTGCACAGCAAGCTAAGAGTCTAGCAAAGCACCAGTCCAGCAGAGTGGCAGTCCATCCAGCAGCACAGCAGTTCTTAAACTGGCAGAGTGGTCAAAGGTCCAGAAGTGTAGTGAAGTCATGGTGTCAGAGGTCCAGTACTTATACCCAGTTGTGCCTTTGGTACGGGGAGACTTCAAAGAAAGCTTTAAATTGCACAGAGGTCCTCTCTTCCTGCCCTGGCTGCAGCCTCACTACAGGAAGATATGCAGCGCTTTGTGTGGGAAAAGAACACTGCCTATTCAGGTGTAAGTGTCAGCTTCTGCCTTCAATCCTGCCCACAATGGTCCAACAGGATGTGGATGGCCCATCAGTCACACCTAAGCTCCGTTTGTGTGGGGCTGTTAGAGGGAATGCCCTCAGCCCAGCTATCACCACCCCCCTGATGGATATTCAGAGATAGGCAACAGGCTCAAAATGGTTAAAGTAAGTAAATTCCAGCTTTCCAAAAGTAACAATATAGTGAGAAACCCCGAACACCATAAATTCTTCAATATTTCCAGAGGCCACATAATTACTCCGAGCCTAAACTTTCAACAACCCATAATATATTCTTTAAATAATTATTATGATATTATTCCACACCTGTACAAAGAACAGAAATGTACTAAAGACATTTATTTGTAAATATAACACAATTGACAAATTAGAGAAGAAAACATTATAAACAGTTATAGATAAAAGACAATACTTAACCTTGTTTTTGGACATATACCACATGCACAAAAGACTTTTTTGGTCACAGAATGATTTTGATGGTTTCACATAAATAATTAACATAGTCAGGAAATATAACAAACATTTAATCTCAATCCACAAGACTGACATTTATGTTATCAACATATATCTATGTAACATAAATAAGCGTAAAACAAAAATTACTTCAAAAAGAGGGCGGGAGCTGATTGACTCACATCTCAACACTCAGTTCGCCCCAATATATCATGGTAAATGCAGTGCATGATCAGTGCCAATCTTTAGTTTTTCACTCTTGTTGGTACAGCAAGTACTGTGTATCTCTAGACACATGTTCCAGGATAGCTGTCCTCCTTCAGTAGAGAGTGACACATTCTTTTGGGGGTTCTGAAAATGCTACTCAAAGCCTTCTTAGGTCTGTGTACCACTCACTGGATGCAGGTGCATCAGCCAAAGCTTGTCAGCTCATTACCAATGCATCATGGTAAATGGAATGCATGATAACACTTACTTCAGAGTCAGTTTTAGTTTTTCACCCTTGGTGATGCAGCCAGTGCTGTGTATCTCTAGACATATGTTTCAGGATAGTTGTCCTTCTTTGGTAGAGAGCAACACATTCTTTTGGGGGTTCTGGATTTGTTGTCCAAAGTCTTCTCAGGTCTGTGCACCACTCACTAGATGCAGCTACATCAGCTAGAGCTCACCAGCTCACGAGCTCAAGTGAGCCCTGTCACACAAAAAGATGGAGGAGTGCACTTCCTCACATCCCAGCACTCAGCTCGTCCCAATGTATCATGGTACATGCAGTACATGATAAGAATGACATCAGTCTTTATTTTTTCACTCTTGTTGGTTCAGCCAGTGCTTTTTATCTCTAAACACGCATTTCAAGATAGTTGTCCTTCTTCAGTAGAGAGTAACACATTCTTTTGGAGGTTCTGGAAATGCTGCCCAAAGTCTTCTTAGGTGTATGTACCACTCACTGGGTGCAGGTGCATCATCCAGAGTTTGTCAGCTTATTCGCTCAAAGAAGCCTTTACAAACAAAAAGAGGGTGGGAGCACACTGCCTCACATTCCAGCACTCAGTTCGCGCTAATGCTTCATGGTAAATGCAGTTTATGATAACACTCACTTCAGTCACAATCTTTAGTTTTTCAGCCTTGTATTTCTAGACATGTGTTTCAGGATACTTGTCCTTCATGAGTAGAAAGCAACACATACTTTTGGGAGTTCTGGCAATGCTGTCCAAATTCTACTCAGTTCTGTGCTCCACTCACTGCAAAGCCAGACAGTCAATTGACAACCCAGCAGAGGCACACAGGATGGCAAAGCAAGAAAATACCTACTTTCTAAAAGTGGTATTTCCAAACACAGAACATACAAATCATCTTTACTGAAAGATGCATTTCTACATTCTGAGTTCAGTCATACTAAACTCCATTTATCTATCTTGTCCCAATGGGAAGATATACTCGTAAAATGTTACAGAATATTTCTCAATCTATCCTAAGCAACAGGTAGCTTTACAACAGTGAAAAACTAATTACACTGTAGTTCACTATCAGGACATGCCACACACACCAGGACATATCCTACCTTTCACATACACTGCAGCCTGCCCATATGGGTACCTTGCGCCTACCTTATGGGTGACTCACATGCAATAAAAGGGAAGGTTAGGACTTGGCAAGTGGGTGCACTTGCCAAGTCGACTTGGCAGTAAAAACTGCATGCAGACACTGCAGTGGCAGGTCTGAGAACCCTTTGAACGGCTGCTCCTGCGGGTAGCATAATCAGTGCTGCAGGCCCACTAGCAGCATTTGATTTACAGGCCCTGGCACTCTCAGTGCACTTTACTTGGGACTTACCAGTAAATTAAATATGCCAATCATGGAAACATCAATCTATAATCCAATTTACAACAGGAGCACTTGTACTTTAGCACTGGACAGCAGTGAGAATGTATGCAGAGACACTAAACCAACAAAAAGAGAGTCAAAACCAGGAGGTCTGAAAGCAAAAAGACAGGGGGAAACATGCCAAAAGATGCCAGGTCTAATAGTCTCACTATCTCAGAAATACAATGCTCTTTTCACTAACTAATGAATGCCTTTTGTCTGCACCTGCAGAGGAGAAAGCATTCAGAAAAACAACTTTCATGTTAGTATTAAATGTCTCAAATGTATGCTGAAGGCCCACACTCATTCTAACTTAACAGTTTCTTTTAAATGCATATTAGTCCTGCAACCTACATATAACCCAATAAATGAAATCTTTAATATGGAAATCAAGCCACATTATGTTATACCCTTATATGGTGCACTATAACTAAGACATGTATTATTAAATCAAAAAGAAAACTGGTCACAATTTAATTAAAAAGTATTGAACACACGCATGATTCATTTTCATTAATCCATTGCGAATGCAATGCATTAAATAGGTTTTAGCGTACCACTGTACAATCTAAACCTGCAGACATTTCCGAAAAGGAAAATGTTAATATGCACACACATATCAACACACATAAAATAAATGCACTGCCATATATTTGGTGCACCGTATCTCATTGCTATTATTACATCACATGAGAAAATAAGCCCAAATGTAAATATACATGTGGCCTAGCCAAACATAAAGGGATGGAGCCAAAAGTATGCTACTCCACCTGTGTTGGCGCTAGGTAGCCAAAATGGCGCCAGTGCAGGAACAAGGCAGGAATGTGCTGTATTCTTTTAAATATTGCACATTCCTGCCCTTTCGCTGTCATGCAGCGCAGCAAGGTGACTTACAACACTGCACTGAGTCACAAAGCTCGTAAATGTGCCCCTAAGTGTCTGAGGCCAATGTGCGTGATCATTTTTATGCTGAGATCTTTGTGTGATGTCTAAAAAGCTAGAGGCCACACTGATCAGAGGTGGTTGGTAGAATATAACTGATTGTCAACTCAATAAAAAAGCAATTGTCGTAGCGTGTTTTTTTTAAGGCATATAAACTAAGGATATGGGGTTACAGTGTAAATCTCATACATATGCAGGAGTAAGTCGCTCTTCTACTTGCTGTACTTGCAATTTTTTTAAAAAAAAGGACTTTAAAGCAGCAGTTTTATTTATCTTATTTCCCTAAACTCTGCGGGTGTGTTATTCTTTCTTCTCTTGCCTCTTGGGGGAACCTTACCTTCTTTTGCTGTTTCTTGGCTCTCTGATCCACCGCAGGTTGCTTCCTGTCATTTGCTCTTTGTCCCCTAGCTAGCCGCCATCTTTGGGTTGGCGGTCCAGCTTTTTCTGCACTTCCGGGTTATGAGCATTTAATCCAATGGAATCCCGGGCACACAGCGGACACGCGCAGGAGTAAGTCGCGCTTCTACTTGTTGTGCTTGCATTTGAAAAAAAAGGATTTTAAAGCTGCAGGTTTTATTTCTCTTATTTCCCTACACTGTGCTGGTGTGTTAATCTTTCTCCCTTTGCCTCTTGGGGGAATCTTACCTTCTTTTGCTGTTTCTTGGCTCTCCGGTCCGCCGTAGGTTCTTCCCGTTTGAGCGGAGAGACATCCTTTTCACTTGCACTTTGTCCCCTAGCTGGCCGCATCTTGGTGGTTAGCGGTCCAGCTTTTTCTGCACTTCCGGGTTCAGGCATTTAAGCCAATGGAATGCCTTTGGTGCGCCTTAGTCACGCCAGCGGCGCACCAAAGGCAAACCCGACTGTGCCTGGCTGTGCCTGGTTGGCGCCAGGGGCCAGGTATGCTGCCTGTCTTTACTCTGGGGACAAAGGTGCCTTGAAAAGAACTTACTAAAGGGCCCAACATCTTCAGTTGCGCCCTGAGACGCAGCATGGGGCATGTGTCGAAAAGCTTAATCTATTTACAGGGAGACTGCGTATTGTGGGCAATGTCATCTCAGCCCTATCAATGGGGTGGCCATCGTCCCTGGCCTTTTCAGTAGGTTCCAGGGGTTGGGGGAAGAGAGCGTGACAGGGGTGTGACTAAGGCTAGGCCCATGGCTAGCTCTATTCAAGAGCCTTTAATTCATGCTCATTCTATGCCCAAACATAAAACTGATATTGCCTTGACCATTCAAACATTTAGCCTGGACTGCCTTTTTATCACAGAAACGTGGTCTAGGGATGACTCTGGCCTGACTTGGCAGACACTGTTCCCCCCCTGGTTACATTATTCTCAGATGTGACCGTTCAGGTCGAAGAGGAGGTGGCTTGGTCCTGGTGGCTCAGGAGCTTTTCAGTTGTACCCTCAGCCACGTGGAGAATGACTCTGGCATCTTGTTGGAGGCAGCCTCGCTTAGAATTAAGATATCCGAGAACTATACCTTTTCAGGCCTTCTGATATACCACCCGTCAGGTCCACGATCTAAGTTCACAGAGACTTGGTGTAAAACCTTGGAACCGTTTGTAACCATTGCTCATTCAATTTTCACTTTGATAACAATCAGGACAATGAATCAGCTCTCTTTTTAGATCTTATGACTACCCTGGGCTATGAGCAACTGGTGTGTTCTCCGACCCATGCAGCCGGTCACACTCTGGATGGAATTTTCGCTAACCACAACAGTTCAGGCCCTTAGCTGGATTGATCACTGGTTAATTGAGTTCACAGTTTTTCAACCACGCTCCATCGGGGCGCTAAGGGTTTCCTCCCCAGGCATATATGCTGTAGGGGCATGAATAGAATCACAGCTGGAAACTGGGAGGCTGCTCTGGCTACGGTATCCGATGGGAATATTAGTACACACTCACCCACTGCGGAGAGTTTCGTGAATGGATTAATGAGTCCCTAGACATTGTTGCTCCCTATAAAAACTGTGTCATTAAAAGAATGAAACCTGGTTTCCTTAGGTGGGAATGCTGTAGACAAGAACTAAAATGGCATGCCAGCCCCTGCCTCAGTGAAAAAGGAAAGCTGAAATCTCTTCTTCAGAAATAAAACCAAGCTATTTTACAGGCCAAATCTTGCATTTTTACTGAAAAGATCAAGTCGGCTGACAATTCCTCTAGCATGCTGCTTAAAGTCATAAAGGCGATTTCTGAGCCACTGAGTACTCAGTTGCTGAACCCCCCTCAAGAATTCTGTGATAAGGTTGCAGTTTATTTTCAGGACAAGAGCCTCAAGATTGTTCATGATCTCATTCCCACTGGAGGTGAGGAACCAGCCATTGTGGAATTAACTCAGGATACCAGGAAGAATCTCTTCACCACCTTTCCACAGATCTCGGTTCATCAAATGAAGAAACTTTTGCTGAGCCTAAAATCAGGCGCTCCATAGGACCCTTGTACGCCCTCCATACTCAAATTGGCTTCTGACTTAGTGGCCAAATTTCTGTGCAAGGTGTTCAACGACACACTTCAATCTGGTAGTTTTCCGGCCATCTGGAAGGAAGCCATTGTTTCACTGTTTCTCATGAAACCTAATGCTGACCCCCTGGAACTGAAACTTTTTCGCCCAATTTCTCTTCTCCCAACCCCTGCTAAGATCTTGGAGAAATGTATCAATAAAGCACTGATGAAATACGTTGAATCAGAGGAGTTTCTGGATCTCTCTCAGAATGGTTTCCCCACCAGTCACGGTACTGAATCTGCCCTAATGCCGGCTACTGACTGTATTTGTGTGCAGGTTGATGAGGGCGGGGTGGCGGTTTTGATAATGCTCGACCTATTGGCAGCATTCAACGCGGTCTCCTCAGTGCGTATGGTTCAACAACTGCGGCAAGTGGGAATTGCTGGAAATGCCTTGCAGCTTCTCCACTCTTTTATGTCAAACAGGGCCACATCGTCAGCTGTGGAGGCTTTAGGGTTGCGCCTTTAGTCTTCCTTGTAGGTTGCCCCAGGACTCTTCTTTGAGCACCACTCTTTTCAATCTCTGTGTGACCCCCTTAATCGATCTGATGCGGTCCTTCGGATTTCAGGTGCTTTCTCATGGAGACGATACGCAAATTATCGTCTCCATCTCAAATGACCTGCAATCGGTTGTGGAGAAGTTCAATCAGTGTATGTCAAGCATTATCTGCTGGATGAAGGTAAATTCACTGAAAATCAATGCAGACAAGACTGAAATGCTGGTATTTGGGTCGCAGAATTCCATCTGGTCAAACTCTTGGTGGCTTGCAGTTTGTGCTGTCCTGGTTAGGATAGCAAAAATTCTGGCGGTCATTTTCTACAATGGTCTGAGCTTTGACATACAGGTTACCACACGGTCAGTACTTGCTTTTATATTCTGAGGATTCTTAGAAAGCTTTTGTCTTTTGTTCCATCCAAACTGCACCAGTCAATCATGATCACTCTAGTCACCTCTCGACCGGTCTATTGCAACGTTCTGTACCTGAACATCAATGTGGTCTCCCTTATTAGGCTCCAGGTGGTACAAAACGCAACAGCGCGGCTTATTCTTAAAATTCCCAAGCGACAGTCAGCCAGGAATGGGATTAATTCCCTGCATATCTCCTTTACAGTTCTGTGCATCGTATTTAGGACCATGCATAGTAAGAGTAGGCCACATATAAAAACTCTTTTTCAATGGTACACTCCTGGGAGGCTCTTGAGATCCACCTCAAAGAAAGAACTGATGACTCCCAGATTTCGCAGGTCCAGACGGTCCTTTTCGGCAGCGGCCGCCAAGTTATGGAATTCCCTGCCCGCCTTTATCTCCAAAGCGGACTCTTTTCTGGTCTTTAAAAAACATCTGAAAACCTGGCTTTTTTCATCTTAGATGGCTGCAGGGGCATTTTCTTTCTTTCTCCTCATCTGTCAGTTCAGCACCTTGACACCCTCGGGTATAAGTCTGCTCTGTAAATAATATTGAATCTTATCCTATCCTAATGAAAATATTTTATTAGTGCAAAATCCATAAACGTAAAAAAAATATAATCCTCACTATCAATATTATGGTTATTATCATTATTAACGAGATTTATGTCATATTGTACCCTGAAATGTAGTCAATCATGCTCTCAAATTTTAGAATATGTGAATTTCCTTAGCATTAATGGCGACAGAACAGCGAGAACCAGAGGCATGATATGGAAAGAAGACCTTCCAGATACCTGGCTTGCTTTTTTACTTGGAGAGTCCTTCTTTATTTAATCCCTCTCTGGAAAATTCTGAAAATTCACCCATCATTATCTGTTCGAAACAAGCAAAGGGTGGAAAAATGCAGCCTGTTCAAACCCACCAGTGAGTAGGAAGCAGAGAACAGGAGGTTGGGCACATAACTGTACCTTTATATTAATGATGCATCTTTAGCTCATTTCAGTAGGGAATGACAGGACAGCCTTTGAAAGGAGATGAGGGGAATGGGATACTAAACCCTCTTTAGTATGAGTATATTCTTAGATCTTAGCCAGTCAAGGCCTTGGCCTAACCATCATATGCCAATTGCAGCCCTCATATGCTGGGCACCGACTAATAAGCCCATGTACAGCAATCATGTCCAAGTACAACTTCGTATACTTATACGTACAACTTAAGGAGATGGATGCTTCTTTCATGTGCAGGATGTGCCTCAAACGACCTCCATGAAACAGCCCCATTTGTCCAGTCGCATCCTCACGTGCTTTTGTACAGAATGAATCAGTCCAGTTTAGCCTCATATACCAAAGCACATTATATGTGTTTGAGACACACAGACTCATACGCCCAGGAGGAATAGAATCAGGGAGAAAAACACACCATTTTGATCCCCTAGAGGAACAGAATGTGTCCTACTGGCCAGTGGATGGAAGAGGAAAGTTGTCTACCATTTGAACGAAGCGTGGATGACATGGAGGTTGTGTCTGTCAAACAGGATTCTAATCAAGTTTCAATTTTTAATGCCGCTGTTGGCTACTCCAATTTATTAAAATGTATCTCATATAGGCCAGTTTCTTCATTAAGGTTTAAAAGTTGCCGGTTTTAGCTTTCCATCCTTCCACAAGCGGACTTACACCACTTCCTTCTTCTATTTTGACTATTGTCAGTAAAATGTGGTCATTCATTTATGGTCTGTATTTTGAAGGCGTTCATAATTTTTTTTGTTAGCTAGTCCATGTTCCCCAGAGTCCTCCCCCGCGTGTCTCTCATTCTCAAGTTTGCCATCCCCTTCCAGACTATCCGACATTAGGAATGTAACTGAAAGGTTTTGATTTGACTGCAGCTCTTGTTTTTCTTCCTTTGCACTCTGTAAACCTCCTTCCTTGCCACTGAAAGGCACTTTCCGTCCATTTAATCACTCACATTTCTTAAAAGCAATTGTATTGCTCTTACCAGGTCAGCCACATGCTTTGAGTACCCTAACGCTTCCTAATGCTTATAATTTGATGCATTTATAATGCTTTGCTTGTTAGAAGCACTTTCCCACCTTCACAAAGGACTGTCTATGACAGTGTTCATTGATTGTTCCCACGAGGGACAGAGTCACGACTGATTTGCATATAGCTTGGTCTGAACTGAGGTGGGGAAGTGAGCTAAAGAACGATGATGGATTCAGCCCATATCTGTGACTGGGGGTGAGTGTCTGAAAAGTTTCAGCGCTCCCCATCATCTCTTTGTTCGTCATCTCCTTGTGCTTGGTTTGTTTGCCCTAAATTGGCAGGGTATGCCCAGACGTGGATCCCTTGCTCTCTATGCCACTGGATTCAAGCTGCCTGGCTGATGAGGGGTGTGACCACGAAACCGGTCCCAGGAAGCTTGTTTCCGGTTCAGGAAAGACCTGGCTTGGCAGTTTGGGCTGAATTGTTCCCATAAGGCTCAAAACTAATTTGCATATAGCTAGGTCTGAACTGTGGTGATGAAGTGAGATAAAGAACGATGATGGATTCAACCCAGATCTGTGACTGGGGGTGAGTGTCTGAAAAGCTTCAGCGCTCCGTCCATCATCTCCTTTTATTTGCAGTGTTCATTGATTAAACCAGGCCTTACGGACACCACTATATCCCAAGTGGGCTCACTATGTCCTGGATGAAAACAGATTTGGATTTACGATCGAATCTGACAGATTAATTGTGATAGAATTCAAATTTAACATGGAATTGTTAATGCGGACAATACCACCTCACGCACCGATAAACAGATCTATTTCTTGCTTCCTTTACAATGGGAGGGGAGAGGACCACCTACAGCCTTTTTGACTCACACCATTTTATTACTTTTCTAACTCCACAGCACTCCTGCCCCACCATCTAATCTTAGCTTTTTTTCATGATGGTGGCATGCTCCCTGCTCTGCCTCGCTCTTCATCCTATTAGTTCTCGCCTTCCTACCAAATTGACTTCTGCTACTGTCTTTTATTGACCTCCAATTTTTGTGAAAAAGTATTTTTGTCACTATCAACATCAGTATCTCATTTCTCTAAACAGTGCTTAATTTGAAAAGTTGAAAGTGTTTCTTGGGAACCTGCTACGGGTGCTGCTGAATGCTGATGTTACCAAATACCAAGACTATCTAATCTTGATGGCACCTCATGGTTCCCATTCCCACTACCAAACACTTCTTGTCTCTTTTTCTCACCTTCGTAGGTTCTTTGTTACCCATTTTCCCCATGTAGTGGGAATACATCACTTCCTCTCTCTTTCTCGGTTTTACGTCGAAGTCTACTAGCTTGCAAAGACTTCTTGGGAACGTTCTGAAAAGCTTCCCTGGGAATTAATTCTGTCAATTGCTTACCATTGGCTTTGTGGGTCGTAAATCACATTTGCTTGCTTTATTTGTTTTAGGCTGTCCAGTATGTCTTTGTCTCTCCTGTGGAGTATAGCCTGGTCACTGTATTCTTCCACGAGTGCTCGCTACCTGTAAACTAGCCTTTTTTTTTTGGTCTTACCTTTTCACATTTGCTGTGCATTCAAAGACAGGTGTCTAATGTCAGACTCAGTCATCCGAGGGAGCTTGGTGTGTACTTTTCTTTCTATGACTTCAAAATGTGAAGATTTATCTGACAATCTGGTGGTGTGAAAGGAAAGGTTTTTTTTCTAGCACACAACAACATGTCTGTAAATACCCAGTGCAAATATTTCAGAATATTTCAGAAGTGTAGTGGAAACAAATATTTTATTACAATAAAACAAATCAATACACTAGATGATGACATTTCCACTCATTATTGTTTGTGCGATAAACGGTATGTCTGTGTAAATGTAATAGTCATTTCAATAAAAAATGTGTCTGTAATGGCAGTGCACTACCATACCATGCATACTCCACTCAATGACACTTCACTCAACTTTATGCCCCTCAACTATATGACACTCCTTGCTACTCCACTCTCCACCTCTCCACTCCACTCCTTACCACTCCATACTACAACACTCCACTCTATGCCATTCCACGTCACACTACTCTACGACACTGTTCGATGCTCCACTCTACGACACTCCATACTAGGACAATCTATGACCCTTTGCTCCACTGTACCCCACTTCATTCTACAAGACTCCACTCCACTCAATATCACTTCTCTCCACTATCTTGGCACAGAGCAGTCTGGCTAAACTTAAGAGGCAATGTGTAAAGTATTTGTACAACTCTTCAAAAAGTAACACAGTGAAAACACAACAAAAAGACTCCTCCACACCAGGTAAACAAATAGAGCATAATTATATAAATAGAACAAGACCAAAAAGACAAAAATCTAACATGTAGGAGAAGAGATATGAATTTTAAAAAAATGCTTTATCTGGTCGTGCTGGACCAAGTCAAAAGTTCAGACCGCCCATGATGGAGAATGCACTGAGTACAGGGACCCACTTGGACTTGCTGAACCAAAGTACCTTGATCTGTTATGCATTGTCATCGAAGATGTGGGGTGTTGCCGAAGCGATGCGTCAGTGTCAAGCATGCAGTGGAAGAGATGTGTCCATTTTCTCCACACAACTGCAGCGATGCATTGGTTCCAAGTGCAAGGCGCTGGTTCCAAATGCGATGCATGGCAATGCATGGCTGTTACTCTTGCAGTAGGTGATACAGTGAATCCAAAAGCAATGCGCCGGGTTCGCTCGACACAACCATGAGAATGAGCTGGTTCTGGCTTATGCAATGGCAAAGATGTGTAGTTCTGATGATGATGCATGGGTTCTGGATGTAGAAGCACCTTAGGCCTCACTTCCAAGGGTCCAGGACTGGGTTGGCGCAACTTGGCAGGGCAGACTCACATCTTGTAGATTCTAGATGCAAATGCAGGTAGTTAACATTTTTGAAAGCTCTGAGACTTAGAACAGTAGGCAAGCCAGCAAGCCCTTAGAGTCACTCTGGGTTCAAGTGATGCAGGTCCAATCCTTCTCACCCAGGCAGGAGAACAGAAGGGAGCACGGCAGTTCAGCAAGGCAATTGCACAGCAAGCTAAGAGTCCAGCAAAGCACCAGTCCAGCAGAGTGGCAGTCCATCCACCAGCACAGCAGTTCTTAAACTGGCAGAGTGGTCACAGGTACAGAAGTGTAGTGAAGTCATGGTGTCAGAGGTCCAGTACTTATACCCAGTTGTGCCTTTAAAATGGGGGAGACTTCAAAGAAAGCTTTAAAGTGGACAGAGGTACTCCCTTCCTGCACTGGCTCCCGACTCACTACAGGGGTTATGCAGCCCTTTTTGTGGGGACAGAACACAGCCTATTCATCTGTAAGTGTCAGTTCCTCCTTTCCATCCTGCCCAGAATGGCCCATCAGTATGTAGATGGCCCATCAGTCACACCGAAGCTCCTTTTGTGTGTGGCTGTCTAGAGTGAATGCACAAAGCCCAGCTGTCACCCTCCCCAGATGGATATTCAAGTCAAGTCAAGTCAAAAAGGCTTTATTTCGATAAAAGTTATCATAAAAGCTTCACAGTAAAAATACATAAATTCATTTGATTTAAAAAGAAAAGAAAAATACAAGAATTTAATTACAGTCAGTTTTAAAAAATATTGATTTTCATATAAAAGAAGCATTTAATAGGTGATTAATTAAAAGGGAATTAAACAACTGCTTTAAGCCTTTTACTTCTAATACACCAGGCCCATGATAAAAATTTAGAGAGTGTACAAACATACAGCGGGCGAGAGTCTGACATTAATATGCGTAGTGCCTCCACATGGTGCCTGGTCCCCAACAGGCGGCACAGATGTTTAAGCCATTTTTTTCTTGGTAGGGCATACTCCCGGCACTCAAACATAAAGTGCGCCACTGACTCTTGTCTAGATATGCACATTGGGCAGAACTCTGTGGTGTGTGCTGGCGGTTTCCACCGAGATGTGAAAGCATACAGAGGAAGAGTTCCAGTTCTAAATTTAAAATAAAGGGCCCTATCAAATGGTTTCTCAATAATGTCTAAATAGAGTTCCCAAATTGGTAAACTTGTAAACTTGGGGATTTATAGAGCGCAATTGTTGCCCGAAGGCGTCCAAGCGCTAGGATAATCGTAACCTCCAGAGAACAGGGGAGGGGGGAGAAGACACCGGTTTAGCAGGCAGATGTGAAAAGGTGGGTCTTCAGATGCTTGCGAAACGAGGTGAGGTTCTGGATGGCTCTAAGATGACGTGGTGGAGCATTCCAGGCCTTAGCTGCGTTGTACATGAACATCCTTCCACCGGTTCTAGATCTTTTTATTCTTGGGACTACTGCTAAGAGAGTCTGGCTGGAGCGAAGGCTGCAATTTGGGATATAGTGAGGGATCAGATCACGGGTAATGATAGGTCCCATGTCCCAAAAAGCTTGATGGGCTATACATAGCGCTTTGAACAGAATCCTCTGCCGGATCGGTAACCAATGGAGGCTAGTCAGTCCGGTCCTTACTGAGTGTCTGTGCGGGATTTTTAGTAGAAGACGAGCTGCACTGTTCTGTACAGTTTGCAGCCTCCGAAGGGTGTATTCTGGAGCACCCAAATAAAGAACGTTATTAAAATCAAGACGGGGGTGGATGAGCCCTTGAATAGCAGCCTGTTTGGCTTCCAGGGGGAGGAGAGGGAAGATTTTATTTAGCACTCTCAGAATGCCAAAACATGTGGCTGATAGTTTTGTGGCTTGGTCATTGAAGGATAGTGAACTGTCCAGCCATACCCCGAGACTTTTGATGGTATTTTTTGGGGTTGGAGGCGGTCCTAGGCATGGGGGCCATAGGGAGGGGGGAAGTGCCAGCTCTGAAGTTCCTAAGAGCATCAGCTCAGTTTTATCTCCGCTTAATTTTAGAGATGATGACGCCATCCAGTTCCTCACTTCCTCAAGGCATTCTCTGAGCCCGCCTGGCGCAGTTCGAGATGCCTCCTGCGCCAGTGAGACCACCAGCTGCGTGTCGTCCGCGTATGAGATGATTTTGACTCCAAATGGGCGGACGATGCTGGCCAGTGGTCTCATGTATAGGTTGAATAAGGCAGGGCTCAGAGAGGAGCCCTGAGGAACTCCACAATTTAGAGGTCTACTGGAGGAAACTGAGTCGCCATCAAAAACTCTGAAAGATCTATTCCCCAGAAAGGATTCAAACCATGCCCAAGCTTTATCCTTAATCCCCACACAGGACATGCGGCTTAAAAGGGTGTCATGACACACTGTGTCGAAGGCCGCACTTAGATAAAGGAGGATCACTGCCACTGATCCTCCCTGATCCAAGATTTTTCTTGCTTCCTCTACAACCATGAGGAGGGCGGTCTCTGTCCCGTGCCTGGGTCTGAAACCCGTCTGAGTGGAATCCAGTATGTGGTGGCCCTCTAGATAGTTCACTAACTGTTGGTTTACGTATTTCTCCAACACCTTGCTCAACCAAGGGAGCAGAGAAATAGGGCGGTAGTTGGCCAAATCAGACGGGTCCAGATTAGGTTTCTTGATCAGTGACCTAACCATGGCCTGCTTCCATGCAGGTGGGACGGTGCCGGATGAGATGGAAGAGTTTAATACCTCTCTGATGACGGGCAGGATGGTATGTGAAGCTGCCATTAGGATGTCAGGAGGGGCAGGATCGGCCGGCGAGCCTGATTGACACTGAGGGCTAGTGATTCTAGAGTGGGGAGGTCTAGTGGGGGGAAGTGAGTTAAGCTATAAGGAGTGGGGGGATGTGGCAGACTGCGGAGGTCATTAGATTGAGTAGGCAGGTTGGTGTTTGGGGGAGAAAAAGTAGAATACATTTTGTCGATTTTCTGGTGGAAGAATTCGGCAATGTCATTGCATTGGGTGACAGATTTCTCGACATGCACCACAGGAGATGGGTTTGTTAGCTTTTTAATAATCTGGAAGATCTCTTTGGGTTTACATCTAGCAATCAGGATTTTTTCAGCGAAATACGTTGACTGAGCTGCTTTTATTTGAGTTTTGTACTCGTTGATGGATTCGCGGTACCGGGTTTTGTTATCCGCCGATTTGTCTAAGCGCCAGCGTCTTTCCGCCATTCTACAGAGACGCTTTTTTTCTCTGAGAGACTGGGTGTACCAAGGGGTGGTTTTTTGAGGCCGCTTCAGTACAGTCTTGCTCATTGGGAGAGTAGAGTCAAGAGTGTGGGAGATCCAATTGGCATATTCCTGGTTTGCTAGGGCGGGGTCATCCGAGACTTCTGGTTGTGAGCCAGCCAGTTTAGTGCACCATTTATCAACCTCAAGGCGCGTCCAGGCTCGCCTGAGCTTGGTGGTGGGAGCCGGAAGAGAGTATTTAGGTGTGGTCCATTTAAAGGGGATTAAAAGGTGGTCAGTCCAGGGTAGGGTAATGCCTGGGTCCACTGTGATCTCAGGACAGTTTGAAAAGATTGGATCCAATAAATGGCCTTTTTCGTGAGTGGGAAAAGAAACACGTTGAGTGAGTTGTAGGGCCGCTAGATCATCTGATAGGGTAGCAGCTGCAAGGTCTGAGGGGGAGTCAAAGTGTAAGTTCAAGTCGCCTAACACGGTAAAGCTAGAAGAGGTGCTGACTCTGCTGGCCACAATCGATGGCAGAGATAGAAGAAATTGCTTCGGGAGGCTGGGTGGGCGATAAATAAGGGTGCCTGAGAAGCAGATGTTAGGAGAAAGGTTGATGTTGAAACCCATGTTCTCGCAGTCCGAGATGGTCTCGGAAGAGACTCGACAATGATATTGCTCCTTATGGATGATAGCAAGGCCTCCGCCTCTCCCTTTTGGCCGGTCTTGCCGTGTTATTTGATAGCCTGTGGGGAGAGCTTCTACTATCACCGGGTTGGACTCACTAGTGAGCCAGGTTTCCGTAAGGAACAATAAGTCCGGAGTATGCTCATCTATACAATAAGGCCATTTCGGCACTATGCTTAGGCAGTGAGTGGCAGTTAAGTAGGAGCATTTGGAATTCCTGTGTAGTTGTTGTGCACAAGTTAGGTTTAAGAGGCGCAGAGCAGGAATGACAGGTTGAGGGAAGGTCCATAGCTTGGAGAGAGTGCCGAGGGCATGAATTGACAGGAGGCCTTAGCTTATGGAGGGTTGCTGGCGTATAACATATGTGTGTTGACAGCTGGGGGGCAGGGGGGGTGGCCCGAGGCCCGGACTCGGCGCGGACGAGTGCAGACGAGCTTGCCTTATGCGCGCCTTTGGCGCGCAATCGTCGCGCCCGCTGCGCTCGTCCGCTGCGCTTCCTATTCATGCACATTCTTGTAGTCTGAGATTGCTAGGGGGCGTGGCCTCGGAGTGGGCGTGCCCTGCTCCGGGCGGGGAGAATGGGGTTCCCAAGAAGGTGTGATTGAAGCCTTCCCAGCGCTCGTTTTGACACAGGGACAGTTGCCAGCACACAGCAATCGTGTGTAGGCAGCAGGGGGAAAGTGCAAATAAAAGTCGAATTTTCACAGTTTTAAAAGCAAGTAAGAGAACACAAATATAAATCTCCCGGCTGAGCCTCAGGAGGAAATACAATTACCGGCGCACTATCACCTCAGCGCGCTATTTGTACGTTCTGCTAGGGGGCGTGGCCTCGGAGTGGGCGTGTCCTGCTCCGGGCGGGTAGAATGGGGTTCCCAAGAAGGTGTGATTGAAGCCTTCCCAGCGCTCGTTTTGACACAGGGACAGTTGCCAGCACACAGCAATCGTGTGTAGGCAGCAGGGGGAAAGTGCAAATAAAAGTCGAATTTTCACAGTTTTAAAAGCAAGTAAGAGAACACAAATATAAATCTCCCGGCTGAGCCTCAGGAGGAAATACAATTACCGGCGCACTATCACCTCAGCGCGCTATTTGTACGTTCTGCTAGGGGGCGTGGCCTCGGAGTGGGCGTGTCCTGCTCCGGGCGGGGAGAATGGGGTTCCCAAGAAGGTGTGATTGAAGCCTTCCCAGCGCTCGTTTTGACACAGGGACAGTTGCCAGCACACAGCAATCGTGTGTAGGCAGCAGGGGGAAAGTGCAAATAAAAGTCGAATTTTCACAGTTTTAAAAGCAAGTAAGAGAACACAAATATAAATCTCCCGGCTGAGCCTCAGGAGGAAATACAATTACCTACAAGGTCCTTGAATTTCAAAAAATCCTCCGTGAGTCTACCCAATGTGCAGTTGGTACTCCGTTGGGTCAGAATCCAATTCCAATAGAGACTCTTGAGCGTTGCCTTTGGGGGAGAAGATCTATTTACCCAGGCTTCACTTAGGCCCAAATTGCGCAAGAGGGATTTCATATCTCTTAGCCATTTGATTCTGTGCCACCCTAGTGATGACATAATTTCTGAGAGCCCTTGCGCGTATTTAGCAAGCTCCGGAACTCGCCACAGCCGGGCCCATAACAGTAGGGGCCGGACCGTAGCTAGATATCCAATAGGTCGACATCCTTGATCAAGCATTAGTGGGGCCATAGGAGTGCCTTGGGGAAGTGACATGATGGCCCTACAGAACTTCCTCTCAGATCTTGACAGTTCGTTGGTAATACATGAGCCCCATAGTTCTGCCCCGTAAAGAGCAGAGCTAACCCCCTTTGCTGTGTAGATTTCAATGACAGGGGCTATAGGTCTTTAAGCGTTACAATGTCTTTGTCCTGGCACTCAGAAGAAACAACCGTGGTAGCTAAAGTTTCTTCTACCGTAACAATCCTCTGTTGAATTTCCACTATCTCCTCTGTGACATTATGTAGTCTGCCTGTGACTTCCTGCAGACAATTCTGCATTTTGCAGTTATCTTCCCTTAGCTGAGAGAAGTTGTGTAATACCTCCTGGCGGTGCTCTAAAAGAGTCTGCAGAATCAAATCCAGAGAAGTACCTGCTGTCACGGATACTGGGTGTGGTTTTGGAGGCAGAGTTAGTATCGCAGATGGGGATGGTATCAAAGGGCTTGGTATCAAAGAGGTAGCATGGGTTGAATCAGCACATACAGAGGGTAGAGGAGATAGAGGAGATAACAAGTCTACAGTCTCACCTTCTTTTGCAGCTAAGACAGAATCCTCTACCACTCTTGACACACCTGTTATTAAGGAGTCAGAAGGGTTACTCAATCCCTCTATGGGGCTATTACCAGAGATAGTTTTAGAACCACCTTTAGCTTGTATCCACTTACGTAATGGACTCTGATCTTTCAAGAGTTTCTCCCTAGTAATTGCAGATGCTAGTGTCAATGACATAGAGTTAAAGTTTATGCTTCTGCCCTTTTTAGTCTTGGCTTTTGCCTTCTCTTTCCTTTTTTTGTAGACCATTAGTCTTGTC
The DNA here is from genome assembly GCF_964261635.1 of Lissotriton helveticus. Lineage (NCBI taxonomy): Eukaryota > Metazoa > Chordata > Amphibia > Caudata > Salamandridae > Lissotriton > Lissotriton helveticus. The sequence goes on along the minus strand of NC_136057.1, from coordinate 1,923,209,201 downwards.
ATTCATGATTATAACAGGATCTTCATCATTTTCATCACCCTCAACCCTCTCCTCATTAGCCAAATCCTCATATTCATCCTCATTGGAGTCCACACCAGAGGCTCCTGAGACGTCAATTTTTGCAGTGTCCTCCCCTTTTCTAGATAGCGAATCGCTTAGGATGTTTCCTGCATTCACAATAGTCTCATTAATCTCACTTGTTATGTCTATATTTGTGGAGCCTAAGTTTTGGCTGTTTGGTTGGTTTTTTAGGTTAGAAACTCCATCACCATCACCATCTTCAGCGTCTTCAACAGTCACATTAGCTTTCCTCTTATTAATAACCAAGTCCTGGTTCTGTGCCGCCTTGCTCGGCCCCTTGTTGACTTGACATCTCTCTGCAGCCTTTTGAGTAAACCCCTCGGATCAGCACCTAGCTGGGATGAACTAGCTTTTGCTGTGATGACTGTGGTGGTCACGGCTATAGGAGCGGCTATAGGAGCTGTAGGGGGCGCATTAGCATTATTAGTGTTAATACTAATTGCATCTATGCTCACATGTCCCACAGGGCCGAAAAGAGCCGGAGAGGTAACTTGCGTTTTGTTATTAGCACTTTCGCCTTTCCCTGTCAATGTCACTGTCACAATTTTAGTTACATTTACTACTGGTTCACAAATGGGCATTTGCTTACCGCTCTGCTTGCCTTGTGTGTTGAAGGGGGATCCGATGGTTAATTTGGCAGCTGCTATTGGAGTTTTCGTGACAACTGTTTGCAATGTTGTTGCTGCTTCTTTTGTTATAACAGCCGGTTCTGCAGTCTCTTTACCTTCAGTAATCTCCTTGTGTAGTTTATTCTGCCGAGGGGGGTTCTTGGGTGCGCTTTTAGGAGCCATTATAACGCTACCTTCCAGATTTTTTTTACTCCTTGTTCTCGCCACTTTCGTTTGTTCTACTGGCGTGTTTCACGTCCGCTTTGTCCACTTTATCACTCAAAAAAAAATTTCAGTGGCTTCTGCAGGTGGACATCTCCTCTGCACCTCACTCTGTGCAGCTCTATCTCTAACTCAGATACCCACTGTTTTCTGACAATCCTCCTGACAATCCTCCGCTCAGCTTTTTCCTCGGCTTGCTCGGCTCAGCCTCTCTCTCCGTCTGCACCCTTCAGTAGTGCCGCCGCCGTCGTCGCCGTTGCTAATTAAAGCTTTCTTCTGAGTGCCAGGACAAAGACATTGTAACGCTTAAAAACAAAGTCGAAGACTTGGAAAATCGCCAGAGGCGCCAGAATCTGCGCTTTTTTGGGGTACCCGAGGGATCGGAAGGGGCTGACTCTAGGGCATACATGGTTAAGTTATTACACAAAGCTTTCCCAGACCTCTCTGATTGGGATTGGGACTCCCAAGTTCAGAGAGCTCACAGATTGCCCATGTTCGCTAAAAACAAGGATAGCAGATTTCCAAGACCTATCTTGATCTATCTGGGGAACTTTTTACTAAGGCAAGCAATTTCCATCAAGGCTAGACCTAATACTCCAGTGACGGTAGACAATGTAACGTTTTTCACGAAGTCCGACCTGAGCAAGGCCACAATGGACAAGCGATGGGAACTGAGAAAATTGATAGACCCCTTGAAGTCAATTGGGGCGGTGGTCTATTTACAAGAACCTGCTAGGCTCAAGGTTATAAAATCAGGCCGCACCCGCATATTTAATGATTTCAAGGAGGCCGAACAATTTCTCGCATCATTAACAACCGACCGCTAAAAATACTAGAAGTACTTCATTTTATTATATAAAGAGATTCGATTGGATATTGTGTTTCACCTCCTGCTTCACTTCTTTTTCTCTCCCTCTTTATACCTCTCTATTTTTGTAAGTTGATACTATTTGATACTATTTTTTCTTGACTTTCTCTTTTTTTTCTCTTTCTAAATTTTTTTTACTCCCGCTCTCTACCCCGATAATACGATACTTAAGTATGCATGATGGGATGCGGAGGGGGAGGGTCCGTGGAGGGTCCACACTGTCTCGCTGCCTAAACCAGCGGCAGCAGAAGATAGGGGTAGGCTTCCGGGTATGTACAGGGTGGGGGGAGGGACCTAGGTTCAGACCTGGGGGTGGCTGTGGGAGGGAAGTGGGGCTAACTAAAAAGTGTATCACAGGCAGGTATGATGCAAGGTACAAATTTATAATTTCAGAATGGGTACATATGTCACTAGAAGTGGTTATACAGAACATTTCTGAACTAAGAAATGTGCCAAGTTAACTGTCTAGCATGGAACGTATCAGGGCTTAATAATAGGAAAAAAAGGCAGCTTGTATACGAAGAGTTAAATATGTATAACCCTCACTTGGCACTGCTAAATGAAACACATATAAGACACCGAGATAGGAAAATGCTGGTGCAAGGGGGGTATGAGCTGATAACCAGCACATCTTTTAATGCCCCGATACAGGGGGTAGCTATACTAAGGAAGAAAACATTCAAGGTAGAGATTAATAGGGTTGCATCTGATAAAGCGGGTAGATGGGACATCGCACAAATTACGGTATCAGCTTCTAAATACACCATATGTGCAGTATATGGGTCTAATCACGATGATGCTGCAGTTTTTGATCGTTTGAATATAGAACTACTAGGGTGGGAGGGAGAGATATTAATCATGGGGGATTTCAACTGTGTTATAAACTATACGACAGATACGACCAAGAGTACCCCCTCACAGCGAATGTGCAAAACCAGGGCATATATTTTAGAGCTGGCCCGTATACATAAATTAAAAGATGTCTGGAGACAGCTATACCCTACATTGGCGGGATACACCTGCCATTCTATACCTCATAAAATGTATTCCCGTATAGAAATGGCATGGGCAACGAGCCAAATCATCAATGGCTGTAAAATGGAGATCTGCCCAAAGGTGACGTCAGATCACAATCCTATAAAGGTAATTTTTAAGGTACTTCCTTCAAAAAAAGAACCCAGGCTATTTTCTTTCCCAAGACAAATTTTTTTTCAGACAATACGTTCATTCCTCTACTGAAAGCTCACATAAAGGAATTTTTAGAGTTTAATATTGATTCGACTAAAATCACTTTAGTTTGGGACTGCTGCAAGGCCAGTATCAGAGGATTTGCACAGCAATATATTATTCAGCAGAATATAAATCAGAAAATAGAGACTCAATGCTTAATTTCAGGAATTAGAGGGCTAGAAGAACACCTGGCTGAGAATGCTAGAAAAGAAAGCGCAGGAGCTCCTAAAAATGTAAACAAAGATAAACTCGAACTTAGATTAACTACGATGCACTGCGAGACAAAAAAATATTTAAGAGATAAAATTACTGCTAAACTATACAAATATAAAATTACACAGTAGGAGAGCGGTGACAGAATAGGAAAGATACTTGCCTATAAAATAGCTGACGAACGAACCACCTCTCTAATTAAAAGTATAAAAGGAACAGACGGTACTATTTATACTCGAGCTGATAAGATATTGCAGCAGTTCACTGATTATTACACTAAGCTGTATACCCCTGAGAATATGCCCTCTAGTGATTTGGTGGAGAATTATATAAAAAATTACTGGCAATCGGAGAACGATTTGATAGATATGGAAGAGCTAGAAAAAGATTATACTGAGGAAGAATTAAAACTAGCTATCTTTTCCCTCCCATCTGGAAAAGCTGCCGGAGATGATACCCTCCCTATTGAAATTTATAAATTATTATGGGAGGAACTCGTGCCTGTACTTTGTTTGGTTATCAATCAGATTGTTACAGATGATGGGGCCCCATCATCCTGGAACACCGCCAAAATTATATTCTTTTTGAAAAAAAATAAAACTCCTACAGAATGCGGATCATACCGCCCAATCTCTTTGATTAATGCTGATGCCAAGGTGTTTGCCAAATTAATAGCCTTGAGACTGTCCCCTATAATGCCGAGATTGGTTAGCAAACACCAGCATGGTTTTGTAGTTGGTAGAGATACGATGCAACATGTAAATACTGCCATCACAGTGCTTGACATGGCTGACTCCACCCCACTCGGTATTATACTACTGGACGCTGAAAAAGCTTTTGACCGAGTGGGGTGGGATTACCTGTGGTCAGTTTTGATAGCAATGGGGTTTAAGAGTAAATTCATTACAAAGATAAAAGCATTTTACTATTTACCTAATGCAATAATTGGATATGACTGTCTACTTTCCACTAAATTTCCCATAAGAAGAGGAACTCGGCAGGGTTGCCCTTTATCACCCCTTTTATTTGCACTCTCTATGGAACCTTTTATTAATGCCATACAGCTTCAAATTATGATAAAACCATTTATATCTGGGGCAAACTCTCTTAAAATAACAGCATACGCCGATGATCTGGCAATCTACACTAGCGATGTGACAGAATCCATGTTAGGTATAGTTAAAGAGGCTGAAATCTTTGGAAAAGTTTCGGGCTACAAGTTAAACTTAGATAAAACCCAAATTATAGCCAACTATAAACCGCCAATACCTGTGATGGGAGTATGCTATGCTGCTACTTACCTCGGCATCAAGCTAACATCTAATATAAGGGAAATTATTATGCTGAACTATGATACTTTATTAAAAGAAACTGAGACCCTCCTTAAAAAGTGGCATAAGGTACCTTTAAATCTCATCGGGAGAATCAACCTTATTAAAATGAACATTTTGCCAAAATTTTTATACTTATTCAGATGCATACCCCTGAAAATAAACACAGTTTTCTTTAAAAAACTAGATGGCATATTGGGCAGCTTCATTTGGGGTTATAAAAAGAACCGAAGAGCACTTTCTTCTCTGAAACTCCCATTTATAAAGGGAGGGCTTAATTTCCCAGATTTTCGACTATAATATTTTGCATCATTTATGGGGCGGCTACAGAGCTTGTTTAATTCCAGCAACCCATATTTTTTTCATCAATTGATGCTGGGGCCAGATTGCTTGCAGTTCTTGGCTAGAAGTAATGACCCAAACTACTTCAAAAGAGTGAGGTTCAAGACCGCAAAGGACATGATTAACATTTGGAGGATACTTATGAATTATAATAAGTTGTCATTTTATCATCCTCTTTTACGCCTATGGAACAACCCAGGATTGCCTAGCATTTTTTCCGACTCTGGGTGTAAAATATGGGCGAGTCAAGGTATACTGAAACTTGGGGATCTGTATGGCTCCTCAGGTTTTTTGGAGTTTAAAACGTTAAGGCTATTATATAAGCTACCAGAATACACTTATTTTAAATATGTACAAATTCGTGACTTCCTTGTAAGAAAATTAAAATTGAAAGAGATTTTGGACTCGGATTTTTGGCACTGCTTATACAAGGGAGAGGAAAATCAAAAAATAACTATTAGTGAGGGATATAAGTGTCTCATGGAAAATAAACAAGATGAATGTCCAAAAATAGCAGAGAAATGGGCCTTACACTATCCCATAGGTATTACCTCAAATGAAATATCATACTCTTTAAAGAAAATTGACACGCTAGTCCATTCTTCATGCTTAAAACTGCAAGCATATAAAACAATATGCCAACTTTATTATACACCTCTACAAATAAACAAATGGTCCCCGAATAACGCCTTTAATGATCGAACTAAATGCCCAAAATGCCATCTACAGGCCGCTGATTTAGAACACATGTTGGTTCTTTGTCCTGCGCTAGTTCCGTTTTGGGACGGTATAGGAAAGATACTGAGATTGAAATTGCTAATTGATGCACCTTTAACATCTAAAATGATTCTGATAGGTATATAGACCAATCCTACACCTTTTCAAGATTTAATCTTTATTGTGTTGGCATGCGCAAGGCTAGTACTGGCTCGAGCCTGGATAGCTGATCAAGCACCCACTGCGAATGAATGGTGGTGCTTGGTTAAAGAGATACATCATATGGAATTATCTCTAGCCAGGAAAAGAGGAGTGAAAGCAATGATTAAAGTAAAGAGAATTTGGGGAGGCATGTTTTACACATCCGAAATTAACTAACCTGATTTGTATTTATGTCTATCTCTAATTTAGATAAGACTGTATTTATTTGTGTTAGCTTTTTTTATTATTTTTTTTTATTACAGTATTTAAGTGCCCGGAGTAGTGCTCATTATTTGCAAGTTTTGGTTAACTACTTTTTGTAATATTTGTGTAAATACTGGTAGTTATGTACAACAAAATTCTGATTACTTTGTTTAAATCTGCCTGTGATACCCACAAATAAAAAGGCTTAAAAAAAAAAAAAGACAGGGGCTATAGGTCTAATAGCACAAGAGCGCTGTTCCTTCAGGAGGGCCCCTGTTACCCTCTTGTGGGCTAGCAGCATTTTGTCTAAGTGAGGGGCCCACTGCATATTATGCGACAAGCAAATGCCTAGGTAATCAAATACTTCTACCCTCCCCAAAGGTACAGCATTCAACTTCGGGGGACATACAGGTTTTTTGGGGGGATTCATCACAAGATATTTCGTTTTATCGGTATTGATTACCAGGCCCCGTTCTGTACAAAAGGACTGAAAGTTGTTCAGAAGTTTTTGAAGACCCATTGGGGATTTAGATAGCAAGAGCGTATCATTGGCAAAGAGAAGAGTAGGTATACGCTCCCCCGCCAGGGATGGTTCATCTGAAGGATCTTTCAGCAGGTGCTCAACCACTCCGTTGATATACAGGGAAAAAAGGGTGGGAGCTAAAACACATCCCTGGCGGACCCCTCTCTCCACCGGAATACTACTGGTTTTTTCACCCTCTATACCCCATCTTATCTGGGCAAAACTATTTTCGTGAAGCCTTACGAGTAATGAAAGAATATAGTGTGGTATCCCCATATCAGCAAGGACTCTCCAAAGGGTCTTCCTGGGTACAAGGTCAAAGGCAGTCTTTAAATCGATAAATGCGAGATAAAGACTGCCTTTGCCTATAACCACCACCTTCCAGTACACCAGCATCAATCTGAAGGCTTGTTCTATTGTGCCAGTGCCTACTCTAAATCCTGCCTGGTAGTCAGAGAGGATATTATTATTGTTAATCCATTCCAATATTCTAAGCAGCAGAACCTTGCCGACTACTTTTTGGCTAATGTCCAACAAGCTTATAGGTCTATAGTTGGACGGGTCGTCCCTAGCACCTTTTTAAAAAATAGAGAAGACCTCCGCCCCTTTCCAAGATGTGGGAATCGGTGCACCCCTGCAGATGGCAGTAAGCAGGCAATGGATAAATGTCCCCCATTTCGGGATGTCTGAACGCAGCAGGTCCCCGGGAATGCCATCCGGACCAGCCGCCTTTTGGGGCATGATGGTACTAATGGCATACTCTACTTCTCTTAATGAGAAGTCTGAATCTACAAAATGTGCCTCCCAATCCTTTTGGGTCATAATTGGGGCCGTCTCCCATCCCTGATCGTCCTTAGGTGTATCTATGGTATTATGACCTGATTGGCGAGTGTATAGTTTAGAGAAATGATTAACCCACGCTTGGCTAGTGATGTTGCATGTCATGAGGTCACTGTCTGGTCTATTTCTGGCTCTAATTGTGTCCCAGAAACACTTTGGGTCTTTTTTGTGCTTGCCTCTTTTAGAGTACGCCAGTACTCTTCTTCCCACTCCTTTTTTGCACATGCCAGTGTCCGCTTGTGCTCTTTCCTGGCTTCCTGTATCAAGGTTTGAGATTTGCCTTTAACAGCCTTGATCAAAAGAGACTGTGCATGCCTACATGTAGATGTATACCAGTCATGCTTACCCCTAGGATTCCGGGGTACCATATTCTTCCCCGCACACCCCTTTTTCAGGAATACGTCCCCTATAGACCTAAGCGTTGCCGCAAATATGGGTGTTGCCCTTCCAGTTAGCAAGGCCGGATTGATAGTATCCAGTTCCGTTTGTGAGGCCATGAGTAGTTCATTAATAATAACAAGTTTAGCTTCATCAGTAGAGATTTTATTCCACTTCAGGCGTCTTCCACAGGAGGAGACAGACATTTTGTGAACTTGTTTAGGGCCCGGGGGCAATACAGCTGATTTATTGGGCCAAGGATTTATTAGGGATAAAGAAAGCGAATTGTGATCGCTTTCCACAGTAGGTAGAACTGCCATGTCCTGCACTAATCCCCATAATTTAAAATCCAACAGAATATAATCGATCCTTGAAGTGTGATTAACTCTGTTGAATGTGGCAGCACCTAAGCGGTCTGAAGTTGTGCGGCCATTTGTGGCTCTTACGCCAAACTCCAGTGTCAGAGCATTTAACTGGATTGCACTATGAGACCATCTTTTAATCGGGGGAATGGTTAGGGCTGGAATACCCCATCTAACGTCATCCTCACCCAGGTCCATGATGTCATCCGCGGGGAGTGGCTCATGAGTACAATTAAAATCTCCCGCAACTAGAATTTGAGTACCCTCAACATTTTCTCTAAGTTCTGCTTCAAGAGTAGTTACTATCGGGGACATGGACCCATGTTTGGTACCTCTAACATAAATATTATACAAATCGAGGGTTAACCCCCTACGGGAACCTCTCAGGGAAATTCCTAAGATATCTGGACTATTAATCTGCTTAGGTGTTGTACGGCAATTAAGGGAAATGCTTACCCAGATGAGCAGGCCCCCCGAAGGGCGTCCCTTCCCGTTTTTGGCTTTTACTGCAGGCACAAAGTATGTGACTTATCCCACACGATGGAGTGGTTCTAGACTCCAGGTCTCCTGGAACAAACTGATTTTGTGCGCCTCCACTAGATCATTCCACTCGGGTGAGCCCAGTTTCATATGAATACCTGCTAGGTTCCAGCTAAGAATCTTTAGTGAACCCTTGGGGTCATGACTATTATTGTTTTGGGGGCCCAGACAATCAACTAAGGGCAAGGATGCAGTTAAAGGTATTGACTGGATTTTACTGGACACTGATACAGAGGTAGGAAAAGGGCACGAGATTGAAGTTTCCTTCATCCTGCACCCTTCCTCCCCCAGTCTCGTGACCGATAACGGGGTGTTAGTTTCCTTAAAAGTGAGTCAGTCCACCTCATCCAGAGCACAGAACCTATTCCAGTGTGAAAACTGAGATAGAAAAGGATCAAACTCAAGGGTACCTTGCCAGGGTGATTGCCATTGCTGGAAGCTCTGCTGGGGTACTTGCTGATAGGCCCTGCTTATAGGTATTCTATTTCTCTGCATTTGCCTTTGGGGTATGGACGGGTAGAAGTATGAAAGATGCAAAGGGTGGATTTGTGTATTGGTTCCACTAGGGGGTACATTACATATATAGTTCACTGCCGCTGTGTCTCTAAAGTTGATAGTTATGATGTCCCCTGCTATTGTTTTTATGTTTCTACCTATCCATTCCCCTCTTCTGACCGCGAGTATTTCCCCAGAAATATTTGGAGGTAGGGGTCTATTTAGCTGTAACCATTGTACGCATTTATTTCTTAGCTCAATTTGGGTTTCCTTTTTTCCCTCCTTCATGTGTGGCACTCCTGTCAGGACAACCACAAAGGGCAAGGCTTCAGGCGGCAGATTGATTGTCTTAAAGCGTGCCGGTCTTGCCTTTTCCTCTTTGTTTTTTATTTGGGGAGTGGCTGTGCTTGTACTTTTTTAAAAATGTTGGCCAGTTTTATCTTCTGAGACAGGGGATTTCCATTTCCTGACTTCTGTTGGGCCTGCAGAATGGTACTAGCAACACTAGGATTCGGGGCTGCAGGAGCTTTCTTCCCAGTCAGAACCGGATGTTGCATTGCTTCCTTAGATTTATTAGCTGGGGACTGGTTGGGGTGTATAGGATTGTCTTTTTATGGATTGCTGGTAATTCCCCCTTTTAACTCCCCTTTAGGTAGTATTCCATCATTTCCCGCTTGCCTGTTGGGACCCGTCCCTTTGGTGTTTATTAGGGATGTCAATCTGTCAATTTTTGACATAAATGGCTTGATATGGGCAATGATCGTATCTTTAAGGTCTGCCTTGAGGTCAGCTACCATATTTGCTACCCAGCAAGGTATGCCTGGTGAAGAATTGGTAATTGGGGCCACTAGATTGTGATTTAGCGTGTTGTGTTGGGCCTTTTTTTTCTTCTTGTGTGCACTAGCTACACTAGCTGTTTTTGACACTGTATAACTTGAGTTCATCTTCCCGCCATCCCGTGAAGAACATGAATTGGGCTGGGTATTTTCTATGCCCCCTATTAACTCAGTGGGGGGCTGAGCACACGGGAGCTCAGCAAAGGAGGAAGTAACACCGAGACTTAGATCTAGCTCATCAGTAACGTCTATGGTTGTTACCGAGGGATCATCTACTGCATCTTGGGAATCACGCACAAGTGTTGTCGGTGGTAAAGACATCCTCCTTTCTGTGATGGCTATTGCAGTGGATACTGCCCCTATGGCCTGTTGCAGCATAATATCGATTGCTGTAAGTGTGGGAACTGGTTGAGGGGCAACCACCTTTTGTCTGGTATTTGACCGTAGGGTAGGCATCCTAGTGGTTTTGGTTCCCTTCCTCATGCTACGTCGAGTCAGAACAATATAGATGGCACTTGAAAAGTATCTATTCGTAGCTGGTTGTAGAATTAGTCCACTCGCATAGAATGAGGGGAAATCGGTACATGCAAAAGTTAGTAACAGTATATAAGTACCTACTAGGGTGTAAGAGTGAAATTAGAGGGGTGGCCCAGCCCAGCCTCTTCTGGCCTCGGAGGGCCGTAGAGGGCCCGCCCTTTGCCCGGGCTTCGCCACGGGCGTCCCGCGAGGCGGGGATAGCGTTGATTTTAAGCGCCTCCTGGCGCGCAAAGCTCTGTCAGGGTTCCGCTAGGGCTGCTGGGGATTGTGGTCCTCTGCCCCGCCCACTCTCCGCTCGGCGGCCAAACTCCTCGGTGGATTCAGAAGTAAGGCGGCGGGAGGCGGGAGGCGGGCAGGCAGATCCCCGTGGCGTGGTCACCCCAGGCAGCAAGTGCAGGCAGGTAAGGGTTCTGGCAAGAGTTCCACAAGCAAATGAAGAGCCCCCGCTCGACCGGGATAGCGTTGATTTTAAGCGCCTCCTGGCGCGCAAAGCTCTGTCAGGGTGCCGCTAGGGCTGCTGGGGATTGTGGTCTTCTGCCCCGCCCACTCTCCGCTCGGCGGCCAAACTCCTCGGTGGATTCAGAAGTAAGGCGGCGGGAGGCGGGAGGCGGGCAGGCAGATCCCCGTGGCGTGGTCACCCCAGGCAGCAAGTGCAGGCAGGTAAGGGTTCTGGCAAGAGTTCCACAAGCAAATGAAGAGCCCCCGCTCGACCGGGATAGCGTTGATTTTAAGCGCCTCCTGGCGCGCAAAGCTCTGTCAGGGTGCCGCTAGGGCTGCTGGGGATTGTGGTCCTCTGCCCCGCCCACTCTCCGCTCGGCGGCCAAACTCCTCGGTGGATTCAGAAGTAAGGTGGCGGGAGGCGGGCAGGCAGATCCCCGTGGCGTGGTCACCCCAGGCAGCAAGTGCAGGCAGGTAAGGGTTCTGGCAAGAGTTCCACAAGCAAATGAAGAGCCCCCGCTCGACCGGGATAGCGTTGATTTTAAGCGCCTCCTGGCGCGCAAAGCTCTGTCAGGGTGCTGCTAGGGCTGCTGGGGATTGTGGTCCTCTGCCCCGCCCACTCTACGCTCGGCGGCCAAACTCCTCGGTGGATTCAGAAGTAAGGCGGCGGGAGGCGGGCAGGCAGATCCCCGTGGCGTGGTCACCCCAGGCAGCAAGTGCAGGCAGGTAAGGGTTCTGGCAAGAGTTCCACAAGCAAATGAAGAGCCCCCGCTCGACCGGGATAGCGTTGATTTTCAGACATAGGCAGCAGACACAGAATGGTTAAAGTAAGTAAATGCCAGCTTTCTAAAAGTATCAATACAGTGAGAAACCCCTTACAATTCTTCAATATTTCCAGAGGCCCCATAATTACTCTGAGCCTAAACTTTCAACAACATATATTATATTCTTTAAATATTTGTTATTATACTATCCCACACCTGTACAAAGAACAGAAAAGTACTAAAGACATTTATTTGTAAACCCAAGAAAATTACACATCATTTTTTTTGGTCACAGAATGATTATGATGCAGTCACATAAATACTTAACATAGTCAGGAAATAGAACAAACATTTAACATCAATCCACAAAACTGTCATTTATGTTATCAACTTATATCTATGGTACAGTAATAAGTGTCCTACATAAACTACATCAAAATGAGAGTGGGAACGTATTGACTCTCATCGCAACACTCAGTTCGCCCCAATACATGAAGGTAAATGCAGTGCATGATAACACATACTTCAGTGACAGTCTTTAGTTTTTCATTCTTGTTGGTACAGCAAGTGCTGGGTATCTCTAGACGTGTTTCAGGATAGTTGTCTTTCTTCAGTAGAGAGTGACCCTTCTTTTGGGGGGGTCTGAAAATGCTACCCAAAGCCTTCTCAGGTCTATGTACTACTCACTGGTTGCAGGTGCATTAGCCAGAGCTCGTCAACTCATTAGCTCAAGGAAGCCTTTTCAAACAAAAAGAGGGTGGAAGCACACAGTCTCAAACTTCAGAAATCAGTTTGCCCCAATGCATCGTGGTAAATGTAGTGCATGATAACACTTACTTCAGTGACAGGCTTTAACTTTTCATCCTTGTTATTGCAGCCAGCGCTATGTATCTCTAGACATGAGCGGCAGGATAGTTTTCTTTCTTCAGTAGAGAGCAACACATTCTTTGGGGGTGCTGAAAATGCTGCCCAGAGCCATCTCTGGGTTATGTACCACTCACTGGGCACAGGTGCATCAGCTAGATCTCATCAGCTCATGAGCCTAAAGTATCCTTTTCAAACAAAAAGAGGCTGGAAGTACACTGCCTCATATTACAGTACCCAGTTCACCCCAATGCATCATGGTAAATGTAGTGCATGATAACACTTCAGAGACAATGTTTAGTTTTTCAACCTTGTTAATGCAGCCAGTGCTGTGTATCTCTAGACACTTTTCAGGATAGCTGTCTTTCTATAGTAGAGAGCAACACATTCTTTTGGGGGTTCAAGAATTGTTGTATAAATTCTTCTCAGATCTGTGCCCCACTCACTAAACACATGTGCATCTGCTAGAGCTCGTGAGCTCATGAGCTCAAGCAAGCATTTTACACAAAAAGGGAATGTGAGCAACTGCCTCACATCCCAGCACTCAGTTCACCCCATTGCATCATGGTAAATGCAGTGCATGATAACAATGACTTCCAAGACAGTGTTTAGGTTTTTTACTCTTGTAGGTGCAGCCATTGGTGTGTATCTCTAGGTAAGTGTTTCAGGATAGTTGACCTTCTTCAGTAGAGAGCAACACATTACTTTAGGGACTGTGGAAATGCTGCAGAAATTCTTCTCAGATCTGTGTACCCCTCACTGGGTGCAGGTGCATCAGCCAGAGTTCATCACCTCTTTAGCCCTAGGAAGCCTTTGCAAGCAAATATAGGAAATGTTGCCTAAGTCTTCTCAACTCACTGGGTGCAGGTGCATTAGCCAAAGCCTGAGAGCTCATTAGCTCAAGGGAGCCTTTTCAAACAAAAAAACAGTGAAAGCACATTGCCTCACATTTTGGCACTCTGTCTGCCCCAATGGATCATGGTAAATGCACTGCATGATAACAATGACTTCAAGGACAGTCCTTAGTTTTTCACCTTTGTTGGTGCAGCCAGGTGCTGTGTCTCTCTAGACATGTGTTTCAGGATAGTTGTCCCTTTTCAGTAGAGAGAAACAAATTCTTTTGTGGGTCTGGAAGTACTTCCTACTGTATTCTCAGATCTGTGTACCACTCACTGGGCACAGGTGCATTATCCAGAGCTCGTCAGTTCATTAGCTCAAGGGAGCATTTTCAAACAAAAAGAGGGTGGGAGCCCACTAGCTCACATTCCAAAACCCAGTCTGCCCCGATACATCATGGTAAATGCTGTGCAAGATAACTCTTACGTCAGTGAAGTCTAAGGTTTTTAACCTTTGTTGGTGCAGCCAGTGCTGTGTATCTCTATACACATGTTTCAGGATAGTGGTACTTCTTCAGTAGAGGGTGGCACATTCTTTTGGGGGTTCTAGAAATGATGTCCAAAGTTTTCTCAGGTCTGTGCACCACTCCCTAGGCCCAGGTGCATCAGCCACAGATCGTCAGCTCATTAGCTCAAGGGAGCCTTTTCAAACAAAAAGAGGGTGGGAACACACTGCCTGACATGCCAGTACTCAGTTCTCCCCAGTGCATCATGGTAAATGCAGTGCATGATAACTCTTACGTCAGTGAAGTCTAAGGTTTTTCTCCTTTGTTGGTGCGGCCAGTGCTGTCTGTATCTCTATATACATGTTTCAGGATAGTGGTACTTCTTCAGTAGAGGGTGGCACATTCTTTTGGGGGTTCTAGAAATGATGTCCAAAGTCTTCTCAGGTCTGTGCACCACTCACTAGGCCCATGTGCATCAGCCAGAGCAAGTCAGCTCATTAGCTCAAGGGAGCCTTTTCAAACAAAAAGAGGGTGGGAGCACACTGCCTCACATGCCAGGACTCATTTCCCCCCAGTGCATCATGGTAAATGCAGTGCATGATAACAATGCCTTCAGTGACAGTGTTTAGTTTTTCACAGTTGTTGGCGCAGCCAGTGCTGTGTATCTCTTAAACACGTGTTTCAGGATAGTTGTTCCAGCACTCAGTTCACCCTAATGCATCATGATATATGCATGATAACTCTTATTTCAGTGAGAGTCTAACATTTTTAGGTCGAGCGTGAGCCAGCGCTCGAGCGCTGCCCTGCGAAAATCTGTGGTAGTTCAGTACAGAGAGAAGCTTTGCCCACTCCCACACCCTTATTTTTCATTGGCTTGCGTGTTTGTCCTTCTTAAATGCTGTCTTCGGATTCATTGTGAGGCTTGTTAGTCCCTCCTTAGTACAGCCATGTCGTCATTTGTCACCTCCTAGGGCTTCTGGCCCCTTTACTTGGTTGTTACACGGTACATGTACTATGTTATTTATTGAGTTTCTCCTACTTTAATCACACATGCTTTGTTTACATTCAGTGCACTGTGCGTGCTTTTGCTTTTAAAGGAGCCGGGACAATGCGGCCGTTTGTTTGCAATGCCATAGTTTCGCATTTAAATGCGAGACCTATAGCATTGCAAATATTTTTGTAGTTAGAAGGGGAGCCTCCCCTTTTCCTCTGAGTTTGCTGCTGTGATTTCATGGAGAGCAGCACTGTCGAAATACAGGAGCCGTTGATTTTCTTCCGAGTCTGCTGCTGATGTTTACTGTATACATAAACTAGGTGTTTATTTGGACTTATTTTCTTTCCAAATGCCACTGAATTTACTTGGGCCCAACCGTGCCTCAATAACTTCTGCTGTGAAACAGTAAAGGTATTGGATCCTACATCTGACCAACCCGGATCACAACAATAGGAAAAACAGAACAGGGTGGCTGGACAGGATTATTCGTGAAACAATTCACCAGACACACAGTCAATCTGTACCGTGTGACCACTGGATTTAATTTTCCAAACAAGTTTATTTTTCTTTTTTACATTTATCAGCAATTTTTTGAAACACAAGCACAAACAAAACCACTGTCAATTCAAAAGGTTCATATATACAGTATCTACAAATGCACACATTTACAAATTTACAACAAAGAATCAAACAAAAGATTGGTTAGACACACCAAAAGACAATCACAAATGTATAATAATTCAAATAAATTGCAATTATATACAGTGCAGAGATTAATCCATAAGCGAACAAACGGGAACCAGTCCTAGAGATTGAAAAAACCAAGTGACAGGCGGGGTTGAGATCAAAAACAAGCCTGCCTGTCAACGAAAGACTGTGGTGTAATGTTAAATAGGGTTGCAAGGCTAGGATACAGAGTGGTGGTATGATTTACATCCTAGCGGCACCCTTTGTTGTAGCCACAGGGTGGTATTGTCGACGCGTTTCGAACCTAAGTATTCAAGGTTCTCTTCAGGACAGGGACTGGGAAACAGATTCTGCACGCGGGCACAAAGGTTGCCGTGGCGTAGGTATGTCGTGTTCACACCTGCAATAGGCGCAGAGCAGGACTTAAGGCGTGGTGTCAGGTTTCAGAAGCTTGCAGGTATCAGGGCGGCTCACAAGCTGTCAGACAGCTTGTTCCTGGGAGAGAGTGAGCAACACGGACCTTCTGTGGCTTGATTACTTCATTCAGAAAACGGGCCAACTTTAACTGCCGGCCTGAACTGAGGCCAGTGACCGGCCGCTTCCCTCCCTGTGGTCTGCATAGCCAGACCTACACGCGCAAAATAATGTGAGCCGCCCTGATACCTGCAAGCTTCTGAAGCCTGACACCACGCCTTAAGACCTGCTCTGCGCCTATTGCAGGTGTGAACACGACATACCTACGCCACGGCAACCTTTGTGCCCGCGTGCAGAATCTGTTTCCCAGTCCCTGTCCTGAAGAGAACCTTGAATACTTAGGTTCGAAACGCGTCGACAATACCACCCTGTGGCTACAACAAAGGGTGCCGCTAGGATGTAAATCATAACACCACTCTGTATCCTAGCCTTGCAACCCTATTTAACATTACACCACAGGCTTTCGTTGACAGGCAGGCTTGTTTTTGATCTCAACCCCGCCTGTCACTTGGTTTTTTCAATCTCTAGGACTGGTTCCCGTTTGTTCGCTTATGGATTAATCTCTGCACTGTATATAATTGCAATTTATTTGAATTATTATACATTTGTGATTGTCTTTTGGTGTGTCTAACCAATCTTTTGTTTGATTCTTTGTTGTAAATTTGTAAATGTGTGCATTTGTAGATACTGTATATATGAACCTTTTGAATTGACAGTGGTTTTGTTTGTGCTTGTGTTTCAAAAAATTGCTGATAAATGTAAAAAAGAAAAATAAACTTGTTTGGAAAATTAAATCCAGTGGTCACACGGTACAGATTGACTGTGTGTCTGGTGAATTGTTTCACGAATAATCCTGTCCAGCCACCCTGTTCTGTTCCTCAATAACTTCTGCAGCATCGCCTGGTCTCTGAGACGGAGCTCAAAAATCTCCTCAGAAGGATGCGCCGGTTGGGATACTTGACGTTCTCCTCCACTGTGGGTTGAGAGGATTTCAACTCTTGAATCTCCTCAGCGGCCCACTTCAAAATTGAAAATACATGTTGTGTACCTCAAAGAGTTTTTACTGAGGGACACTTCTTTCTGGCTGTGTTTGCTAAGCACAATTGCACAATGGTGTGCTTCTGTGGTTTCACTGTGACACCATACACTACATCTCTGTTTTTTTAGCAGGATCAAAAACAAACCTCCACAGATTCACGCTGTCCAACAGCTTATAACTTTCTAGAAATATAAATATCTGTTGGAGTCGCTGATAGTTGGTTTGGAAAGTCCAATAATCTCAAACACCCTCAGGCCACAAGATGTCAAACAGATGGTAGTGCTGCTCCAAAAACTGTCCAAACATCAATATCATGCTGCAGATTAGAGTTAAAGAACGGGTGTTTGGAAGCTGCTTGCACGGCCACCCAAGCTGTTCACAAGTCAATATTTGATGCTGCCTGGATAGAATTACTGAGCGGATGACAAAAGTTATGCCTAGGTGTTCTAGTGCCACACCTCACGAGCTCTTACACTGTGAATAGGCGCTGGACTCTCACTTTCACGAAAAGTGCAGCCTTCCTTATGTCCAACTGAATAAAGTCCCCTGAGAGCTGTTTCTGGAGCACTCAAACTGGCAAGAACTCAAGTTACGGGGTGAAGACGTCTTACAATAGGTCTCGCATTTGCCAGGGTTTAAGCTATTATCATTGTAAATGACAATGCCTTTTATTTATGTTTTAAAAACCAAAACATAATACAAGGCATTATCATTTAAAATGCCAATAGCTCAAACTCATATAAATGCGAGACATATTGCATTGCAAATGCTTGTTTGGCCTTGATGTTACAGCCAATGCTCAGTATCTCTAGGCAAGTGTTTCAGGATAGTTGACCTTCTTCAGTAGAGCGCAACACTTTCTTTTGGCGGTTCTGGAAATGCTGCCCAAACTTTCGCATGTCTGTGTACCACTCACTAGGTGCAGGAGCATCAGACGGAGCTCATCAGCTTGTTAGCTCAATGGAGCCTTTGCAAACAAAAAGAGGGTGGGAGGACACTGCCTCACCTTCTGCACTCACTTTGGCCCAATACATTGTGGTAAATGTAGTTCATGGTAACTCTGACTTCAGAGACAGTCTTTAGTTTTTCACCCTTGTTGGCACAGCCAGTGCTGTGTATCTGTAGACATTTGTTTCAGGATGCTTGTACTTCTTTAGTAGAGAGCAACACATTCTTTTGGGGGTTCTAGAAATGCTGCCCAATGTCTTCTTAGGTCTGTGTACCACTTACTGAGCACAAGGGCATTAGCCACAACCCGTCATCTCATTAGCTCGAGGCAGCCTTTTCAAACAAAAAGTGTGTGGGAGCACATTTCCTCGCATCCAGTACTCAGTTCGCCCTTATTGATCATGGTACAATGCAGTGAAGGATAATAGTATTTTCCGTGACAGTCTTTAGTTTTTCACCCTTGTTGGTGCAGCTAGTGCTCTTTTTCAGTATAGTTCTCCTTCTTCAGTAGAGAGCAGCACGAGCGAGTCACAAGACAGCAGATACCAGGTAGGCCCAAGAACCAGTGAGTTCTTCTAACACATTAATAATGTGTAATCTTCCCCTATAGCCATTTCATTCAGTTAATTTATTTACCCTGGTCTATAGACTGCCAACTACAACGGCGGAGATATATAACTGACACAAACTGAATCAAAAAGAGCGCAGGCATGGGCTAACAGACGAGGAAGCTATTTAAGGTATGTTTTGATTTATACATCGTGCCTGATCATACACTGTTGAGTTTATTCATGATTATCACTTCAGGTCCAGTACAACATCCTGTGGACAGATCAATCAATTGTTACACTACAATAATTACCAAGTTCTGCTATACCACGTGCAGACTGGTATTTCACATGTAAGGGTTTTAGCTCCCCAGACTCCATTAACTGTTTTAAATAATGAAGCTTGTTTTCAGAAATGTGACATATAGCTTCTCTTTTTTGTTTTACACATGGTATCCACTATGATATCTTGAGAGTCCTGAGGAAGACCTTCATACGTAATTGCTTGGCCCGTATAAGGGTGAAACGCGTCGGCGTAATTCAGTGAGGTAGAGGGCACACCCACCTAAAAGTGAATAGGAGCCAGAGGGCTGGATGTATGAAAATAGAAGCCTCTCAAAGCAACAGCTAAGGGTTGAACATTGCGCTCCAAATCCATTGGCCCAATTTTTGGACTTGTGACAAACATAAAGAGAACAGCTTGTATCTCTTGATGTAATTTTTGTTGAGCACATATTTTGTTACATGGATATATGTTGATAGCATAAATGCCAATTTTGTGTATTGATGTTAAATGTTTGTTCTATTTCCTGACTATGTTAAGTATTTATGTGAATGCATCATAATCATTCTGTGACCAAAAAAGTCATTTGTGCATGTGCTATATGTCAAAAAACAAGTTAAAGTAATGTATTTTTTCTAGAACTGTTTATAATGTTATTGTTTCTAATTTGTCAATTATATTGTGTTTACAGATAAATGTCTTTAGTATATTTCTGTTCTTTGGACTAGTGTTGGATGAGATAAAAATATTTATTTAAAGAATATAAGAAGTGTTGTTGAAAGTTTAGGCTCAAAGCAATTGCATGGCCTCTGGGACTATTGAACAATTTATGGTTTAGGGGGTTTCTCACTGAATTGTTACTTTTATGGATTCTGCCCCTATTTCCTTAACAGGATCATTCCCTGTTGTTTTATGTAAATGTTTTAAAAGTTATGGAAGTGGATCGTGCACTACTGGTTTTTATCGCTGTTTCGAATGTTTGTCTTGCTCCAGTGATACTCTCCCTACTCGGGAGTGTGTGGCTTATAGTCTTGAGGTAGCAGTCCCAAGTGCTCTTGGACTGTCTCACTGTGCACAGACTTTATGTGCTAAATAAATAAATCTGCACGGTTTATTCATCTTATTTATATCCTTTATTGCCAATTATTTCATGTAGTGTTATCTTCACACCAATATAGTTCTTCATAATGCTTCTTGCATGACAGTTGTGCATACAACTACATTATCCATAATGCATTCTTCTCCTTTCTTAGTTAATGTCACAGTTCTCCCAATGCATTTCGGCACAATGTGCCTTCATCAGGGGATACCTAAGCATAAAATATGTTCCTATTAATCTTTAATAAAAAGAAAAAGAAAACTTATCGATTCATATACCACCACTTTAGTGTGGGTTTTAATACGAGTGAACTGGCTTCGCTACTCGTTTCAAGTGAAATGTTATTCGTGAGTTTGTAAGAAATGACTCTGTGTGTTAAACAGTTCCCCAATTCTGTCCTTTAAAATCGCGTGTGGGACGCGCTGGTTGTGAACCGTTAGTATTTTCATATGGCCACTGTTCTGGTGAACGTACTATTTCCATTCGCTCTTTGCATGCGTGCACGCTGAATTTTAGCCCAGATGATATTTAGTTAACGTGACGTGCTCTCATCTCTGCGTGTGTGAAAAAACATTAAAGAACGCGCTTACCGAGCCTTCTATATTGCTGCTTTCTCCGGTTCTCGTTTACTTCATGGTTGGTTAACGCTGCAACAACTCTGAACTCTTATGCCGCGCGTGTCACGTCTGATGCTTATTAACTCTCGCAGGCCACAGTTAAAGGGGCCGTGCGCTCTGTGGTAACACTGCTGTTTTGATGTATAAAGTTGAATGTGTAAAAAATCATGAATGTCATATGCGTTTCTCTAAATCTAAGAAATACATGGGTATATAAGTTTGTGCAATTGCTGGTTGTTAATCAGAAAGAATCAGCATGAGTATACATATCATATAAACACTTGTTATAAATGGAGCATATTGTAGATCAATAATCTATAATGATTACTCAATGGGTTCTAACTACAGATAACACATAAGTTCAACCCTCTCATTCAACCCATGCGGTTTTAGGGTATTTAGATAATATATCCAATGATTTTCCCTCTTCAAAAGAGTCTTTTTGTTGTCTTTACCTTCAGTTCTTGTTATTACCTCCAAAATACAGGCTTTTAATTGGCTTATCTGGTGTTTAGCTTCCAGAAAATGGGTGGTAATTGTTGATTTCATCATTTTCGTTCTAATGTTGCTTTTGTGCTCGTACAGTCTTGTTTTTAGTTTTCGTTCTGTCTGTCCAATGTACACTTTCCCGCAGGGGCATTTTAACATGTAGATGATATTCATAGTGCCACATGTCGCGTTCACTTTCAGTTGAATTTTATGTCCTTTCATTGGATGTGTGATAATGCTTCCTATAATTATGTTGTGGCAATTGCTACAATTCCAACATGGTTTTGTTCCCATGTATTAAGTGGTGTCTTCTTGTGTCGGCTTTTTCAAAATTTCTCCGATGTTCTTTGATTTCGTGTACACAAACAATGGATCCTGTGAAAAAAATGTATTAAAATCTGGTTCCACCCTTAAAACCTCCCAATGTCGTTTAATGATCTTTCTGTATTGTTGACACATGTTTGAATATTTGGTCACACACGTTATTCTCTTGTCATCCTTCACTAACTTGACTTCAAATAAATCTTCTCTGGGCGTCCTAGTGGTTCTTTCAATAGCGTCTTGTATTACCCTATCTGGATACCCATGTTCTTTGAAACGTGTTGTCATCAATGCATTCTGTGTGGAAAGCTCCTTTGGATCCGAGACGATCCTTTTTGCCCTCAGGAATTGAGAATACGGAAGATGAAGTTTTAAAGGGTTGGGATGATAGCTTTCGTACCTTAAGATGTTGTTTCTGTCTGTTTTATTTTTGTAGAGGTTTGTTGAAAATCCTGTGGGTTGTCTGGTTGTTTCTACATCAAGAAAATGAATGGTTTTGTCTTGTATTTCCGAAGTGATTTGAATTCTCTCATCTATGAGATTGAGTTTTTCTATTTGGATTGCCAACTCTTCTTTTGTACTGATGGAGCGAGATTTAGAAATATATTTATTTCAACTCGCAAAGTTACACTTCCATAATAAATAATAATATTAACATGTGTGAAGTGAGAATTATTAACCAACTTAGATTAAAATTGCAGATCATTATACGCGGGAAACTAATATGTGTGCTCATATATGTGCTTTATGTGCAAATGCATGTTTGTTTAAAAATAATAAACTAATCTTGTCTATTGTTTTGTCAGAATTAAATGCGACTGTTTTATTAATGGCATGTGCTTATTTCTGTGTGCTCATGTTTTGTCTTTTCATTTTAAATGTTGCACAATTCTGTTTGTTGCTTTATTTGCTTCTGCTGGGTAACATTTATTAATGGGTTAATAATTAGAAAAGGTGGGTGGGTAACAGAATGATTTCTAATTCTTGCATTAATTATTCTTTGGTGTTTGTTTTGAATATTAGTTACTGAGAAAAAGGCTTGAGGCCTAGCACGTCTTTAATATGGAGTTGGCGAAGTCCTGCTCAGAAAAAGCAAGAGCCCAGTGAGGAAAGTTTTTGACACGTTTAAAAAAGAATGCAAATTTAATTGAACAATGAACTATTCGTGCTCTTGGTCGGACTAGCCAAGGTCGGAAACCGGCAGAGAGATTGTCAAGCTAAGGAAGTCACGGACTGTCTATTACAAATGTTTCAAATTGGAGGAAGTTGCGTGACTTGAGAATAAGGGACAATAGACTCTTAGAGAGAGTCGGAACTGGGCTTCGAAAATGCGATGACATTATGTGGTCTGACGTTTGTTAGCCAATCAGAATTTTGGATGGCAGGGAAAAGTATTCATTTTAGTTAGATTAGTTAGGGAAAAAGGTATAAAAACTGACCCCTTTGGTGAGAGGGTGTCTTTTTCTCGCTTTACGAATCCAGAAGGGCGTGACGTGCTGACGGACTCTTTGGAGCACGTAAGGATCAATAGGGCTAAATGACTTTTACTCTTTATTTCTTTTAGGCAAAGTGAGTTTTAGACAAACTGTTTATTCTTCTTTAAACATGCTATTTGATTCTGCTTGACACTGACTGACTAATTTGCAATTCCTCAAACCATGCTGCTTGAAAAATAAAGATTTAATTAAAATGCACTTTTCTTTGAATAAATAGTTAATAAATAAGATTTTTGAAAATACAAGCTGGCCTTGTTATTTCATGAGTTTTAGTTACCATCAGCAGATCAATTTGCCTAAGTGGCTTAATTAAATGCAGTATTTTACAAAAACCATGGTAAAGTCATTATACAGTGTTTGTATATAAATGTGTATATAAATTGTGACTAGGTTCATAATTAGGTCACATGATTCAGTTGCTCAAAAATATGTCCTGTTAGTTTATGGGCCTTGTGAGTGTTTATAGTTAATGGTGAGTATTGTGGAGTTGTGTAGCGTTGCTATGACATTTTCTATAGGGGCGCTGGATCAAATTCTCTAGTAGCAGAGTTACGGTTGCTATGGTAACTGACATGCTACATGGTAATTACATAGGATCGATGTTTAACATATGTTGAGTTTGTTCACATGTTACATGTAGTTGAAAGGTTTTTTCCAGCAGCGTGAAAATTCCTAGTTAGCCGCGGGATTTGAGTGGTGTAACAAGAAGTGAAGTTACACAGTGCATTTGTTCTGTTTCAAAATAGTGGTATTGTTATCACTAGTGTTGTGGACGAACAACACAAGTTTAGGGATTTTAGGTGTGTTAGGTAGAATGTATAGTGAGGATTGCCTATGAAATTGTAGCTTTCGAGTATAGGGACTCAGAGCCTGTTTTAAAACTCACTGTGAAAAGAGTAGTAGAATTTTATCCAAACTTGAGTGAAGGATAAGGTAGCGTCGTCTATTTTTACTGACAGATGTGGATTTCTATGGTTGGTTAAAGTCCTGTCAGGATTTCATGTATGCATGGTTAGGGAAACTTTCCGTTTGAAAGTGCGTAAATGATTTTGTAATTCCGTTCGAGTCAAACTTTGAATTGCTACTTTATGTGCATTCAGAGGGAAATGAGTTCGATATTACCTGTTTGAAGGGTAGAGTAGTCATACTTTATCAACGATTGAATATTCTGTGAGAATAGCGTCGTCTATTTCATGCAAAAGAATACTTGAATGATTGTAAAAGCTATCACTTTATTTTGGCGAAACAGAAAAATGGTTTGTTTTTCTGTTGTCATTCATAATAATTCATTGAAAAGTTTTCTTAAAATGGCGCTGTGAAAAGATTTTGTGAAGGAGGGGTAAGCGCTAGGAGTGAGAGACGAGAAGCTGCAGCGGCTGTGTACGTCACAGGGTCCGCGCTGTGGTTGGCTAGCATACGTCACAGCTAGCGCACTGATTGGCTCACGTGACTCTGAGAGCTATAAGCTGATTGGTTTTCCAGAAAGCGGCAATTCTATTGGTTGAGCAGGGTGGTGACGTAGCTTAACCTGATTGGCTTGTTGGTGTGTTTCGCGCACGGATTGGCTGGTTTGTGGAACAACCTGGAAACATTTACGATCATTCTAAATTAAGCAAATTTGATTAAAACATGAGTTATTATTATAGAAAAGAGGAAAAGAAGCTTGCATGGCTTCAGAAATTAAAAAATATACTTTCACCTGATAAGAATGTTACTCCATAAGTATAAAACACCTGCAGCTTACATGGAAGGTGAATATGGTTATCATACTTGCCTTTGGTTTGATAATTGGATGGATTATACCAAGAATGATGGTGTTTTAGCTTGGCCGGAGGATGGCTCATTTAATATGAGAATTTTGAAAAACTTGAGAGAAAAAATGATGGCTCTTGTGCCGAAGCCTAGACCTACACAATTTGAAGCTTTAGTTGAATGGGAGGATGAGATGTTTGAACTACAGCGGGAAAGCTGTGGTATAAAAAGGCCTCCAAAATCAAATTTTAAAAGAGAAACTCATGAGGATAGAATGCGTCGTTGGAGACAGGCAGATATGTGTGATGGTTTATACCCAGTGAGAGTAATGATTACTGAAATACCAGGTCAAAAGAATACTCAAAAGAAAAATAACATTGAAGAAAGTGAATTGGAAGATCCAGTTTTAGAAGAAATTTATTTAACTAATAAAAAACAGACTCCTTTAAAACCAGCGTGTTCATGGTCTACCCCAATGGTTTCTACAGGAACCACACCATGTGCACCTCCATTAAATGAGGAATCACCCAGATTTTACCCGAATAATACAGAAACTCCTGAGAGGTTAGAAACGAGAACTAATTCTAGTGTATATGGAGAAAGTAGAAATTTTCCTGAAACTCCAGTTTCAAGAAATGAGACTTCTTTCAAAGGTCCAATGGGTGCTGGAAGGGATGAGGAAACTCCAAGCACTTCAGAATATTTACGATCAAAGGAAGAATTAATTCGACAATTAACTAAAGGCATGAAAGTAGTAACAGTTCCAGTAACGATTGGTCCTGTTCAGCCTGTTTTTGATCAAGGAGAAATTAAGCAACCAGGTTTAACAATCCCATTAAATGCAGAAATTCAAAAAGTAGCTGAAAATTTTTACTCAGAATTAACTGAAATTCATTGAGAGAAAACAATGATGCCTGATTTAACTTTTAATCCAGGTTCATTATGCAGAACACCAATGGGTGCAGAGTCAGATACTGAATCTCCAGAAAAAAGTGTTGAGAAAACAGATTCTATTTCAAAGCTTGATGTTGCGAGATTAAAAGCAGATTTAGAGGAATTAATTATTGGTACAATTGGTCCTGACAGTTTGAAGCATTATCAAGATGATGAATTGTTATTCATTTGCAAAAGTGTACAGTGAAAAACGAAAAATAAATATGATCAATTAGAAGAATTGGCTGCAGAATTAGAAATTGATTTGAGCAGGCAGAAGAATTTAGGAAAACATTACAGATTGGATTTCACTGAAAAAGACATTGAAAATGTTAATACTATGGGAAGAATTGTGCATATAAAAGATTTGTTGGTGTACATTAAGAATTTGGGTGACTTGAGTAAATGGAGAGTGAAGTGGACTAAGAAAAGAGAGGAAGAAAAAAGAGAAAGGCTGGCTAATCAATACCCAATGAGAGAAATTGCAGGAGGTGGTTATGTGCATGTTCCCTGGTCTAGACAAGACATTCTGTTGTTCACAAATGATTTTCCTCGGCTGAGAGAAAAGCCTGTAGAATGGTATCGACAGGTGGACAGATTTATTAAAGTGTCAAAAGTTCTGTGGATTGATCTTAATGGTTTCTTTGACATTGTTGTCCCATCAGATCTTTGGACAGAATGTAAAATTGCTGTAAGTTGGCCAAAAGTAGAACCAGCTCGAGATACAGTAACAGGTGCTCCATCATCAGAAGTCATGGGATTGTATGACAAAGTGATTTACTGGTTGAAAATAGAAAATTCCTCCAAAAGAAGTTGATTGGGTCAAAATAGACAGAACAAATCAGGAGGCAAAAGAATCAGTTCATTCATTCTATGAAAGATTACTGTTGGTTTTCAAACAGTACAGTGGCTATGAAAAATTAAGTGAAAAATACATGAGCCACTTTATTTACAGATTTGTCTATGGCTTGAGACCTAAAATTGGTGACATGATTAGAAATGGTATTGTTGGATGGCAATCACTATCAGTTGATGACATACTGAGAAAGGCAAAATATTGCAGTGATGAGATAGATGCCAGGCAGAAAAAGCTTAAGGAAAAGGCTATGTGGACACAGGTGAAGGTAGCTGAACAGCAGATTGCAAATTTGGAGAACAAAAACGTAAATTTAAATCAGAATCAGAATCAGGGTCACGGAAAATTTAAAGGTAATTATAATAAACCAAAATGTAATGTTAATATTGAAGAGCTTAAACAAAAGCTGCCTTGTTTTAATTGAGGCGAAAATGGACACTGGAAGCGTGAGTGTAAAAATCCGCCCAGAAATTTTAAAAATGCATCATTAAATCCACAGATGCAGAATGATGTAAATGTGCAGCAACCGCTACAGCGACAACTAAATGAGTTGAATCTGCAGCAACAGCTACAACGACAGTTAGCGAATCAGCAGAATCAGATTCCTCAACCTCCTCTTCCTAATTGTGTGAATGGTCAGAGGTATAATTCAGAAGCAGGATTCAGCGGAGGTATTCAGGTAACTAGACCAAAAAGAGTGAATGTGTCAAATATTTCTGGACAGTTTTTGATGACAGAAAATGGAGGAAGTGATTCAGAGGATGAGTTATGACGGTGCCTGAGAGAGGGGGAAGAGTGTGTACTTGGAGCCACTCTTGAGGTTGACCAGTCTGGTCCATTTGTAAATGGCAAAGTGAATGATGTACAAATCACTTTTCTTGTGGACACTGGTGCTACCCGTTCTACTGTTAGATCAGTGGAAATTGAAAACCTGCCTCTCTCTGGTGACACCATCCAAGTAGTTGGCGTAGCTAATCAACAAATTAAAACAGATTTGACAGAGCCTGTAAAAATAGAAATTGGCAAATTCAAAGAAAAACACAGGTTTGTAGTTTGCAACAGCAGTCCTGTAAACTTGCTGGGAAGAGACATCCTATGCAAGATGAACTGCAAAATATATTGCTCACCGGAGAGTATTGAGCTTCAGACTTTAGAGGAAGATGGGCTTTACAAATTGACAATGTTAATGGTTGAGGCAGAAGAAAGTAAATTGTTTCCTGCATTTGACAAAGATAATCTCCCAGAAGAGTTGAAAAAGACAGTCAAAACTGAAATTTGGGATTTGACTGGAAGTGAGATGGGTTTGATGAAACATGTTGATCCAGTTAAAATCACAGTGAAACAGGGAATAGAATTTCCAAATATTCCTCAGTACAAAATGAAAGTAGAAACAATTGAAGGTGTCATTCCTGTAATTGACAAATTCATAAAGCAAGGTGTTCTAAAAGAAATTGAAAGTAGTCCTTGTAATTCACCGATCATGGGGATCAAAAAGCCAAACGGAACGTACAGAATAGTTCAAGACTTGAGAAGGGTTAACCAAATAGTTGTTCCATGTTGTCCAGTTGTTCCAAATCCAGCAGTGATTCTTTACCAGATTCCGCATGATGCAGAATGGTATACTATCATTGACCTTTGCAATGCACTCTTTACTGTTCCATTGGATCCAGATAGCCAGCAAATCTTTGCGTTCAGGTTCCAAGGTCGCACATTAGCATGGTGTCGTATTCCTCAAGGGTATACAGAGAGTCCATCTATTTTTAATCAGTTGCTAAAGAAATCTTTGGAGTATCTAGACTTGCCAGGAAAATCAACATTGGTCCAATACATTGATGACTTACTTGTAGCAGCAAAAACGCGAGATAACTGTGTCACAGATACAATTACTCTTTTGAATCACTTGGCAGATGAGGGACATAAAGTGTCACATGCGAAATTACAGTTTTGCAAACAAGAGGTAAAATACCTTGGTCATAGAATTGCAAAAGGAATCAGACAAGTGACGATTGAGAGAATCAAAATGATTCAGGGAATGCAACCTCCAAAAACACAGAGACAGGTCAGAATGTTTCTAGGAATGGTAGGTTATTGTCGTCAATGGATTAGTGGATTTTCGGTAATTGCGAAACCACTGTAGAGATTAACAAAATCAGATATAAAAGATCCAATTGTTCTCACAGAAATTGAAATGGAAGCCTTTGAAAAATTAAAAAGAAGTTTGTGTGAAGCTCCAGCCTTAGGCATGCTAGACTATGAAAACGATTTTGAACTGTATTGTAGTGAGAGAGAAGGATGAGCATTGTCTGTGCTAATTCATAGACACAGAAAACTGAGAAAGCCAATTGCATACTTCTCAGCAGTGCTTGATCCTGTGGCAAAAGCATTACCAGGCTGGTTAAAAGCAGTAGCTGCAACTAGTGTGAGTCTTGAGCAAAGTGAGGGAATCATCATGGGATTTCCTGTAAAAGTCTATGTACCTCATTCAGTTGAAATTCTCCTTACCAGAAGCGAAACACAGCACCTAACTGGTAACAGACTTACCAAATATGAGAAAATTATTCTGGAATCAGATAATGTCTCAATAGCAAGGTGTGTGAATTTAAATCCTTGCACATTATTGCCTGAAGGTACTGTAACAGAAATCAGAAATGAGAATGACATCGACCATGAGTGCTTGGATGTGTTAGAATATTGTACCAAGCCAAGGCAGGACATTAAGGATGTTCCTTTGCCTGAATCAGATTTTGTTTACTTTGTTGATGGCTCTTGTCTAAGAACAGATGAGGGGTTTCTGAGAGCAGCATATTCAGTCTGTACAGTTGCTACTGTGATTGAAGCATCATGTCTCGAAGGAATTCGTTCAGCCCAAGTAGCGGAATTGATTGCTTTGATTCGTGCATGTGAAAGAGCAATAAATTTAAAAATCACCATAGTGACTGACAGCCAATATGGATACGGAGTTGTGCATGACTATGGACAGCTTTGGTCCCAAAGAGGTTACTTAACATCTGCAGGTACTCCCATCAGAAATGCAAAACTGATTAAGAGATTAATCAATGGCATTCAGTTACCAGAAAAGATTGCTGTCGTGAAATGTTCAGCTCACAAAAAGGGCGAAGATTTTATTCCCAAAGGAAATGCCTATGCAGACGAGATAGCGAGGTACTGTGCGAAAAACAATTGTTCAATAAATCGGGAAAAGAATCAATCAATCAATCAATCATAGACATTTATAGAGCGCTCTACTTACCCGGAGGGTCTCAAGGCGCTAGGGGGGGGGGGTGCTGCTACTGCCCGAACAGCCAGGTCTTGAGCTTCTTCCTGAAGGCGAGGTGGTCTTGGGTCAGGCGCAGGTCGGTCGGGAGGGAGTTCCAGGTCTTGGCAGCCAGGTAGGAGAAGGACCTTCCTCCTGTTGTCGTTCTTCGGATGCGGGGGACGGCGGCGAGGGCGTGACTGGCTGATCGGAGGTGTCGTTTGGGAGCGTAGAAGTTGATGCGGTTGTTGAGGTAGCTCGGGCCTTGATCGTGTAGGGCTTTGTGTGCGTGGGTGAGGAGACGGAAGGTGATTCTCTTGTTGACCGGGAGCCAGTGCAGGTCTCTTAGGTGTCCGGAGATGTGGCTGTGTCGTGGGATGTCGAGGATGAGTCTGGCTGAGGCGTTCTGGATCCGTTGGAGTCTCTTCTGGAGCTTGGCGGTGGTTCCGGCGTAGAGGGCGTTGCCGTAGTCCAGTCGGCTGGTGACGAGGGCCTGGGTGACAGTCTTCCTGGTCTCGGTGGGGATCCACCGGAAGATTTTCCGTAGCATGCGCAGGATGTTGAAGCACGACGAGGAGACTGCGTTGACTTGCTTGGTCATGGAGAGGGAGGAGTCCAGGATGAAGCCCAGGTTGCGTGCGTGGTCTGTCGGTTTGGGTGCAGTTCCCAGGGCGGGGGGCCACCAGGAGTCGTCCCAGGCGGAGGGCGAGGATCCCAGGATGAGGACTTCCGTCTTGTCCGAGTTCAGCTTCAGGCGGCTGGTCGACATCCACTCGGCTACTTCTTTCATTCCTTCGTGGAGGTTGGCTCTGGCGGCGGCGGGGTCGTTGGTAAGGGAGAGGATCAGCTGGGTATCGTCGGCGTAGGAGATGATGTTCAGGTTGTGTTGGCGTGCGATGGCCGCGAGGGGGCTCATGTAGACGTTGAAGAGGGTTGGGCTCAGCGAGGATCCTTGGGGTACGCCGCAGATGACTTTGGTGGCCTTTGATTTGTACGGAGGTAGGCGGACTCTCTGGGTTCTTCCGTCGAGGAAAGAGATGATCCATTCCAGTGCCTTCTCCTGGATTCCGACGTCGTAGAGGCGCTGCACTAGGGTGCGGTGGCAGACGGTGTCGAAGGCCGCGGAGAGGTCTAGGAGGATGAGCGCCGCTGTTTCTCCGTTATCCATCAGGGTTCGGATGTCATCGGTGGCAGCGATGAGGGCGGTCTCGGTGCTGTGGTTGGCTCGGAAGCCAGACTGTGAGGGGTCGAGGGATCCGTTCGTCTCAAGGAAGGCGGCCAGCTGCTTGTTGACGGTCTTCTCGATGACTTTGGCTGGAAACGGGAGGAGCGAGATGGGGCGGTAATTCTTCAGTTCGGTGGGGTCCGCTGTTGGTTTCTTGAGTAGAGCGCTGAGTTCGGCGTGCTTCCAGCTCTCAGGGAAGGTGGCGGTGTCGAATGAGGTGTTGATGATGTCCCGCAGGTGGGGTGCGATGACAGCGTCGGCCTTGTTGAAGACGTGGTGAGGGCAAGGGTCGGTCGGAGATCCGGAGTGGATGGAGTTCATCGTGCGGACGGTGTCTTCGGTGCTGATAGGAGTCCAGGCGCGGAGGGTGGTGGTGGGGGGCGGTGGTTCGGTTGAGTCGGGCGTGGCGTTCGTCGGTTGGGTGTTGAAGCTGTTGTGTATGTCCGCGATCTTGTTGTGGAAGTAGGAGGCGAGGGAGTTGCAGAGTTCTTGCGATGGGGTGATGTCGTTGTTTCCGGCGTTGGGGTTGGAGAGCTCTTTCACGATGTTGAAGAGTTCCTTGCAGTTGTGTGCGTTGTTGTCCAGTCGGTCCTTGAATGCAGTTTTCTTGGTGTCGCGGATCAGCTGGTGGTGCTTCCGGGTGGCAAGCTTGAGGGTGGTCATGTTGTCCGGTGTTGGCTCCCTTCTCCAGGCTTTCTCGAGGGCTCGGCAGTTCTTCTTGGAGCTCTTGAGTTCGTCGGTGAACCATGGGGCCTTCTTGCTGCCGGGTCTGCTGGGCGGGGTCTTCAGTGGGGCGAGTACGTCCGCGCAGTTGCTGATCCACTTCGTGAGGTTGTCGGCGGCCTGGCTGGGGTTCGCTGAGCTGGCGGGAGGGTGCTGGCTCAGGGCAGCGGCGAGCTGGTCGGCTGTGATCTTGCTCCAGCTTCTTCGGGCAACCTGTTGCTGGTGGTGGTGGGTCGTCGTTCTTCTGAAGGTGAAGTGGACGCAGCTGTGGTCCGTCCAGTGGAGTCCAGTGGCGTGGCTGAAGGTGATGTCTTTGCTGGATGAGAAGACGGCGTCGAGTGCGTGTCCGGCGAGGTGGGTGGGGGTGGTCACCAGCTGCTTGAGTCCGAGGTTGGCGAGGTTGTCCAGCAGGGTGGTGGTGTTGCGGTCGTTGTTGTTCTCCAGGTGGAAGTTGATGTCCCCCAGGAGGATGTAGTCAGCGGAGGGGAGGGCATGCGGGCTGACGAAGTCGGCGATGTCCTCGCTGAATCGTGTGCGTGGTCCAGGGGGTCGGTAGATCAGGGTGCCTCTGAGGGTGGTCTTCGGGTCGGTGTGGATCTGGAAGTGTAGGTGTTCGGCGGTGGTCAGGATGTCGTCTGTGCTGGTCGTGATGCGGATGGTGTCCCTGTGGATGATGGCGATGCCTCCTCCTATCTGGTTGGCAGTGCGGTCCCTCCGG
Organism: Lissotriton helveticus; assembly: GCF_964261635.1. Lineage (NCBI taxonomy): Eukaryota > Metazoa > Chordata > Amphibia > Caudata > Salamandridae > Lissotriton > Lissotriton helveticus. Next base: position 1,923,176,810 of record NC_136057.1, on the reverse strand, counting down.
GTGATCTTGTAGCCCTCTGGGATGGCGATGGCGATGTCGGGAGCTGAAGAGGCGTTCATCCAGGTCTCCGTGAGGAAGGCAACGTCTGGTGCTGTGGTGTCGATGAGGTTCCAGAGTTCGATGGCGTGTCTGTGGACTGAGCGGGTGTTGAGCAGGATGCACTTCAGGTGGTTGGTGCTGGTGTTCGTCTTGGCGGGTGCTGGTGCGAGGCAGGTCCGGATGCAGGTGAACTTGCAGGACTGGCAGATGAAGGGTCCGTGGGTGCGTCTCGGGGTGGCACGGTAGCATCCCGGGGCTCGTCCGTCGTTGAGTGCGATGAGGGTGGCGGCGTCGTACGTCCGGCGGGTGGGCTGGGGTCTGCGGAGGACAGGGGTCCTGGCGCTGGGCGCGGGCCAGGCGCGGACGGGCGCAGACGGGCTTACCTTTGGCGCACCTTCGGCGCTCAGTCGGTGCTCCCGCTGCGCGCGTCCGCTGCGCGGTCGCTGAGGGGGCGTCATAAGAAGGGATCCTGGAGGGCGGGTCAGGCGGGAGGCGGGGAGCGCGTGGGCCTATCGGTAGGCGGGGGGGCGGGGTCGCGTCAAAACCGGCGCAAAATCCAGGCGGCCGGCCCTGCGGCGGCTGGGGCGCCGGGCTGGATCGGCAGCAGGCAGCAGGTAAGTGGCAGGCAGCAGGCGGGGAGCGAGGGGGCAACCAGGCCGAGGGCACAGTGGTCGCAATGATGAACATGTCTTGAGCTCACTTATGCTAACATCAGTAGTTGAAACATGGGAGGGATTTAAAGATTTACAAGACGAAGCAAGTGATGAGGAGAAAAACACATGGTTAATAGCAGAATGTAGACAGCGAGATGAGGATGGAATTTGGACATATAAAGATGGCAGACCAGTTTTACCACATAGCATGATTGCTGACACGGCTAGGATGTATCATGGTCAGGGACATGTTGGAAGGGATTCCATGATCAGGCTTTTCAGACAGACTTGGTTCAATCCAAAATTCAGAATTATTGCAGAGTTTCTCTGCCAAAGGTGCTTAGTTTGCCAACAAATGAACCCCAACAGAAAAACAGGTGTGAGCATGGGAACGATAGGACGGGAGGGTGGTCCTTTTACCAGGTTGCAAATGGATTTCATTGACATGCCACCACACAACAAATTGCGTTATGTCCTCGTAATAATCTGTCTGTTTTCAAGGTGGGTTGTAGCATTTCCCACCCATCACAATGATTCAATTACTGTTGCAAAATTGCTTTTAAGGGAAATTATACCTAGGTACGGTTTTCCGGTGACTGTGGATAGTGATCGTTGAAGACATTTTGAAAACAGATTGTTACAATTGGTTTGTGGAGCTTTAAACATAGAGCAGAAACTTCATTGTGCATACAGACCAGAAGCATCAGGTGTTGTGGAGCAAGTGAATGGAACTATTAAAACAGGATTGGAAAAATGTGTCTAGCTACAGGTATGAAGTGGACAGATGCACTTCCACTTGTTTTGATGTCTCTGAGAAGTACACCTGATAAAAAGACAGGTTTAAGCCCACATGACATTCTCATGGGCAGAGTTATGAGACAGGCATTTATTCCTGTAGGAAAGTTGATGACTATTAATGATAGCGTCATTTTGGAGTACTGCAGGAACTTGTCTGACGTCGTGACTTCTGTGTCCAATCAGGTGGGAACTGAAGTGCAAACGAGAGAAAAAGAGCAAGCACATGATCTGTTACCAGGTGACTGGGTGAGGACAAAAGTTCATCGAAGAAGAAACTGTCTGGTACCCAGGTGGCAGAAACCAAGACAAGTCATTCTAGTCACAACAAATGCAGTGAAGTGCAAGGGTTTGAAGAGGTGGATACACGCTAGCCATACTATTTGTGTACCTACACCGGAAAATTCTGACGAAGAGAGTGACACCACTGCTGATTCAGATTCTGAAAAAGAACCTGAGAGAAATCCAGATCCTGAAGATCGACAAGAAAGTCGACATCTGGAAAGTTTGAATGAAAATCAAGCATTGAATGAAAAAGATTTGGAAATTGTGATACAAGACTCAGAAAATGATGAAGATCTACTAGAAGAAGAAGCAGAAGAAGAGTCTGATCAAGTTGTGATTCAAGACCAGGAGAATATTGAAAAGCAGAAAAGAAACTCTGAAAGCAGGAACGAAAATTCTGAAACTGGGAAGCTGAAGGTAATTGAAGAAGAAGAAGAAGACGAATTGCCAAGTACCAGCTATAAAGATGATGTTCCTAACAGAGTGAAGCTGCAGAGTAAAAAAGTACCTGAGTCCAAAATTCAAATTTCTGACAGTGAAACTGATGAGAGTGACGAAGATTCTCAAATAAGAAATTTCAGAAAAAGAGCTTGGAGAACAGAGTGTAATGTGACCGAGCCAAAGAAGAAATTACCAAGAAAAGGTGATAACTGGCCGAAAGAAAATGAAGGTCTAAAATTCAAAGTGCTACACAGATCAAAAGAGCAAATTAACGAGATATCAAGTCAAAAGGATTCTGAAAAGAAAAGTGAGGCAGGAAAGAAAATAGAAGTCGTTAGTAGAAGGGCAAAAAGAATTGTGAAACCGAACCAAAAATATAAGTCACCTGACTGGACCTACATAATTATTCCACCTGTTGTGGAGATCAATAGTAGCAGTCAGGAAGAATTAGATGACAATAGTGACAACGATTGAAATATTTTCTGTTAAAATTTAGGATTTTCGTTTTTGGCATAAGGCTGAAGAAATTGTGTTAGTTGGAAAACAAATTGTGACACAAGGTCGAAGAAATTGTGTTAGCTGGAAAACAAATTGTGACATAAGGTCGAAGAAAAGCTGTTAGAAGGTAAGGTTTTTTCTAAAAAAAAAATGTAAAAAATTATAAAATAGGGGGTGTTAGAATTTTTAAAATTTAGATATTTTTACATTTTTGATTTTTGTTTTTCTTTGCAAAACTTAGTGAAAATGCCTTACGTTTTTGTAAATAACAGTTCAAGATGCTCCATCTTCAAGAGGTGCTGTAAGATGTCTTTGATTTGTGGGCTCCTAATAATCTTGCTCTGGTTAGTTCTAGCTGTCATTTTCCCTTTTGGAATTGATAAGGAAATGTATAAGGTCAATATGACAAGCAAAGCTTCAGTTAAACAAGACAAACATAGTGCAACGGGCAAAACTAACAGAGTTATTGATCATAATCCTGAGATTCATCAAGATAGATCTGTAGGTGATTTTTCTAGCAATACTTTTTCAAGACTCCTGGCTGAATATGTAAAGGTCATGGAAGTCAAAGACTGTTATATTTGTGTGAAATTGCCTGCTTCTGTTTCGGAGGGAGTCACTTATAATATGCTTCCTCTTACTTATGGCATAATCTGCAGTGTGATAGCTAGCTTATTTTATCAAACTGGACGTTTAGAGTATTACTATTCTAATTATGATGAGATCTTTGCCAATCTGAAAATTGAGAAAAGTTTAAATAAGCACAAGCAAGCCAAACAGATAAGGGAATTCTTTATTGTGACAAATGAACTCACCTATGAGTATGCTTTTAGAAATAATTTGACATGTAAATTGAGATCTGAGGAAAAGTCTTTCCTGAATTTAGTTGAGGAGAAAAGAGCAATTTATAAAAGGAACGAGATGTTAAAACAGACCAAATCCAAGTTCTGGCAGAAAGAGGACGAAAAACTTAATGGCAAATCTTTTTAGAATGCTACTATACACATAGATAAACCTATTAGTGGAACATTTTGCATTAGGAGAGACAATACTTTATTTGACAACTATTTTGTAGGTGCGAGTCATTGTGAGGGCACTTATCAAATCATGGGGGGTCGGGGATTCAAAGGTGGCAAGGATCCGATATTTCCTGGGATTTATTTTGTTTGTGGAGATAAAGCTTACTACAACCTCCCTGATAATTGGTATGGGACGTGTTTTGTAGGATTGGTTTTTCCAAAAATATTTCATGTTGACAGAAATGCAGAAGGTTCATTTGAAATCAGCAAACATTTGAACAGATACAAAAGAGAAAGTTTCTCAGAAATTTTGGGAGACATCTTTGAAGCAGTGATACCTTTAGTGGGTATAACCCTAAATGCAGGTAGAATCAGAAAATTGTCCACAACTGTTGACAGGTTGTCAACTGACACAGCTAGTGGTTTCCAATTAGTGGATACTGAGCTTTTTGCTATTCAGTCCATGGTAATGCAGAATCGTCTTGCTTTGGACATTCTGCTAGCAAAAGAGAGCGGATTCTATGGCATTTTGCATGTCAAACATTGCTGTACCTATATCCCAGATAAGAGTCAGGGTATTGAGATGTATATCAAAAATATCACTGAATTGCAATCAGAAATTGTTCCCTTACACAAGGAATTCAAGCAATCAAAAGCTGGTTTCAAGAGATTGGTGGTTCAATTCTTGGCAAAGTACTGACACCTTTATTAGTTAGAGATTTTGTGATACTGTTGTTGAAGATCAGTTGCATGTTACACAAGAGAAAGAAATACCTGAGGGAAAAGAAGAGAATATACAAGATCAGAAAAGAACAGGAGAGAGAAATAGAACTGGAAGAGTTTCGTAGAACTCAATATGAGAGTTGCAGACAAACAGCTGAGACAAGTCTTGAGAAATACTAACACAGTGTAGATTAAAACATGTTCATCTTTGGGATAAAATTTTGCTAAATGTTTGGGTGTGGTTTGGTGATTTTGAAATCACCAGATGAGGGAGTTGATGGAGCGAGATTTAGAAATATATTTATTTCAACTCGCAAAGTTAAACTTCCATAATAAATAATAATATTAACATGTGTGAAGTGAGAATTATTAACCAACTTAGATTAAAATTGCAGATCATTATACGCGGGGAAACTAATATGTGTGCTCATATATGTGCTTTATGTGCAAATGCATGTTTGTTTAAAAATAATAAACTAATCTTGTCTATTGTTTTGTCAGAATTAAATGCAGCTGTTTTATTAATGGCATGCGCCTATTTCTGTGTGCTCATGTTTTGTCTTTTCGTTTTAAATGTTGCACAATTCTGTTTGTTGCTTTATTTGCTTCTGCTAGGTAACATTTATTAATGGGTTAATAATTAGCAAAGGTGGGTGGGTAACAGAATGATTTCTAATTCTTGCATTAATTATTCTTTTGTGTTTGTTTTGAATATTAGTTACTGAGAAAAATGCTTGAGGCCTAGCACGTCTTTAATATGGAGTTGGCGAAGTCCTGCTCAGAATGCAAATTTAATTGAACAATTAACTATTCGTGCTCTTGGTCGAACTAGCCAAGGTCGGAAACCGGCAGAGAGATTGTCAAGCTAAGGAAGTCACGGACTGTCTATTACAAATGTTTCAAATTAGAGGAAGTTGCGTGACTTGAGAATAAGGGACAATAGACTCTTAGAGAGAGTCGGAACTGGGCTTCGAAAATGCGATGACATTATGTGGTCTGACGTTTGTCAGCCAATCAGAATTTTGGATGGCAGGGAAAAGTATTCATTTTAGTTAGATTAGTTGGGAAAGAGGTATAAAAACTGAGCCCTTTGGTGGGAGGGTGTCTTTTTCTCGCTTTCCGAATCCAGAAGGGCGTGACGTGCTGACGGACTCTTTGGAGCACGTAAGGATCAATAGGGCTAAATGAATTTTACTCTTTATTTCTTTTAGGCAAAGTGAGTTTTAGACAGGGAAATAAGGCTTAGGTGATGGAAAAACTGTTTATTCTTCTTTAAACATGCTATTTGATTCTGCTTGAAACTGACTGACTAATTTGCAATTCCTCAAACCATGCTGCTTGAAAAATAAAGATTTAATTAAAATGCACTTTTCTTTGAATAGATAGTTAATAAATAAGATTTTTGAAAATACAAGCTGGCCTTGTTATTTCATGAGTTTTAGTTACCATCAGCAGATCCATTTGCCTAAGTGGCTTAATTAAATGCAGTATTTTACAAAAGCCATGGTAAAGTCATTATACAGTGTTTGTATATATATGTGTATATAAATTGTGAATAGGTTTCTAATTAGGTCACATGATTCACTTGCTCAAAAATATGTCCTGTTAGTTTATGGGCCTTGTGAGTGTTTATAGTTAATGGTGAGTATTGGGGAGTTGGGTAGCGTTGCTATGACATATTTTCTATAGGGGTGCTGGATCAGTAACTTGCCAAATGGTAAAAATGTCATCAATAAATCGTACATATAAGATTATATGTTCGTTCCATTTCTTGTTTGCCAAAATGTGTGTCTCCTCGAACTCGTTCATGAAGATATTTGCATACGTAGGGGCCACACAATTCCCCATAGATGTCCCGCTTTTTTGGAGATATCAATTATCGTTCCAGGTGAAACATACATGGGAACAAAGCCATGTGGGAATTGTAGCAATTGTCACAACATAATCATAGGAAGCATTATCACACATCCAATGAAAGGACATAAAATTCAACTGAAAGTGAACGCGACATGTGAAACTATGAATATCATCTACATGTTAAAATGCCCCTGCGGGAAAGTGTACATTGGACAGACAGAACGAAAACTAAAAACAAGACTGTACAAGCACAAAAGCAACATTAGAACAAAAATGATGAAATCAACAATTACCACCCATTTTCTGGAAGCTAAACACCAGATAAGCCAATTAAAAGCCTGTATTTTGGAGGTAATAACAAGAACTGAAGGTAAAGACAACAAAAAGACTCTTTTGAAGAGGGAAAATCATTGGATATATTATCTAAATACCCTAAAACCGCATGGGTTGAATGAGAGGGTTGAACTTATGTGTTATCTGTAGTTAGAACCCATTGAGTAATCATTATAGATTATTGATGTACAATATGCTCCATTTATAACAATTGTTTATATGATATGTATACTCATGCTGATTTTTTCTGATTAACAACCAGCAATTGCACAACCTTATATATCCATGTATTTCTTAGATTTAGAGAAACGCATACGACATTCGCGTTCTTTTACACATTCAACTTTATACATCAAAACAGCAGTATTAACACGGAGCGCACGGCCCCTTTAACTGTGGCCTGCGAGAGTTAATAAGCATCAGACGTCACACGCGCGGCGTAACAGTTCAGAGTAGTTGCAGCGTTAACCAACCATGAAGTAAACGAGAACCGGAGAAAGCGGCACTATAGAAGACTCGGTAAGCACGTATTTTAATGTTTTTTCACACACGCAGAGATGAGAGCACGTCATGTTAACTAAATATAATCTGGGCTAAAATTCAGCGTACACGGATGCAAAGAGCGAATGGAAATAGTACGTTCACCAGGACAGTGGCCATATGAAAATACTAACGGCTCACAACCAGCGCGGCCCACACGCGATTTTAAAGGACAGAATTGGGGAACTGTTTAACACACAGAGTTATTTCTTACAAACTCACCAATAACATTTCACTTGAAACGAGTAGCGAAGCCAGTTCACTCGTATTAAAACCCACACTAAGGTGGTGGTATATGAATCAATAAGTTTTCTTTTTCTTTTTGTTAAAGATTAATAGGAACATATTTTTTGCTTAGGTATCCCCTGATGAAGGTACATTGTGCCGAAATGTATTGGGAGAACTGTGACATTAACTAAGAAAGGAGAAGAATGCATTATGGATAATGTAGTTGTATGCACAACTTTCATGCAAGAAGCATTATGAAGAACTATATTGGTGTGAAGATAACACTACATGAAATAATTGGGAATAAAGGATATAAACAAGATGAATAAACCATGCAGATTTATTTATTTAGCACATAAAGTCTGTGCACAGTGAGACAGTCCAAGATCATTTTAAAAGTGGCATGTGCTAAACTGTAATTAAAGATCCAACTTCACTATAAGTTGTGATTTTAAATTGTAAGTCCAGTGACAACAAACCTGAAATTTGTGTATCTCTTCACAATTGGGAATTACACTTAGAAGCTTTTAAAAAGTAATAACAATGTTTACCTATGGGAGGGATAGGCCTTGGAAGTGAAAAGGAAATTGGGAATTTTTCACTACCAAAACATGTCAAACTTAAAAGTACGTATCCTGCCTTTCACATACATTGCACCCTGCTCTGTGTGTTATTCAAGGCGTACTTTTGGGGTGATTTTATATGTATAAAAAGGGAAGGTTTAACACTGGCAAGAGGTTTATCTTGCCAAGTAAAAGTAGCAGTGTTAAACTGCACATACAGGCTCTGCAATGGCAGGCCTATGCCATGATTATAGGGCTACTGATGTGGGTGGCACAGTGAGTGCTGCAGTCCCACTAGAAGCATTTAATTTACAGGCCCTGGTCACAAGTAGTGCACTTTACTAGGGACTTATACGTAAATTGAATATGCCAATTGGGGTTAAGATAATATTACCATGTTAAGGGGAGAGAGCACAAGCCCTTTTGCATTGGTCAGCAGTGGTAAAGAGCACAGAGTCTAAAAATCAGCAAAAACAAGGTCAGAAAATGGAGGGTAGCAGTCAAAACGTTGGGGGAAGACAACGGTAAAGCTGTCAGGTCCACACTAATACACTCTCGCATCTTCACTTTCAGCTGCTCTACTCCTCTCTATGCCACTCCACAACACTCAGTGCCACTCCACCACACTGTATGACACGCCTCTCTATGACAATTAATGTCACTGTTTGACACTCTACTCCACTCTGTCACTCCACACTGCACCACTCTAGGCCCCTCTACTCGACTTTACTCGACTCTATGCCACTTCTCTCTATGACATTCCACTCTATCACACTCCACTCTACTCCACTCTACACCACTCCACTATACAGCACTCTACTCCACTCCACTCTGCACCACTCTACTCTATTACACTCTATACCACTCTATTTACCACTCCACGGGACCTTACCCCACCTCAATCTAAGCCACTCTACTCCTCTCTATGCCACTCCACTCTATTACAGTCTGTGCCACTCTACATCACTCCAGTCTTTGCCACTTTACTCCACTCTATGTTGTGCCACTCCACTTTACTCCATGGCATTTCACTCCACAACACTATATGCTACTTCAGTCTAGGCCACTCTACTACTCTCTATTCCTCTCCACTCTACGATACTCTACAACACTCTAAGCCACTCCAATCTATGCCACTTTACTGCTCTCTCCAACACCACTGGCATATCCCATGACTGACACCACTGATAAGGATTACCCTCAGGTGATTTCCAGTGCCCACCTCCTCCCCATTAACCGTCCCTCCTGCAATCCATATCGGGACTGGCATTGCTTCCTGGTGAATGTCAAATCTCTCCCTAAACATGCCATTGAAATCTGGGACCTGCTTTCATGAGGACTTACAGATATCTGCTTCCGAACGGAAACTTGGCTAAAGCCTAGCTCCACCCCTGCCATCAAGGTGGCAATTCCTGAAGTCTACCAAATTAAAAAATGTGACAAGCAATCCAAGATGGGTGGAGGGATAGCTATAGTACACAAGGACTCTATCAAGGTCACTACTATAGAACACAGCAGTGACAATAAACTAGAAATCCTGATATTCAGAATCGACTACCAATCCCACCACTGTTGGAAAGGCACACTAGTCTATCGGCCGCCTGGCCCCCTCCTGAACTTCTCGCTAAAGCTCATGGAGCTTATTGCCCCTCACATTATCTCCACCAAAACATTTTTACTACTGGGAGGTTTTAACGTCCATAGCTAAATCACGCCTAATGCCGACGCAACAACGCTCTTGACGGATTTAGCCACTTTAGAACTGGAGCAGATTAACACTGGCCCTACCCATCTGGCTGGACATACTTTAGACCTCATCCTGACTACCTCCCAAAATATCTGCTGTGAGGCCCCCTGCCCACTCATTTGGACTGACCACTCTCTACTTCGCTTTCACATAAAAGACTTAAGCGTCACCTCCACTCCTATTCTACCCTCCCACAGTTGAAAAGACAATGGCATAAAATCAGGTCCGACCACTTCACGAATGCCCTACCCACCAATATCAATTCAACCCCAAAAAACATTGAGGAGTACCTGGCCAACTATAACAATCTGGTCAACACTACATTAGACCAACTGGCCGCACTAAGGGCCAGATGTAGGTAATCCCCGATTACCGATTCTTAAATACTGAATCATACCGATTCGGTATTTAAGAACTGGCAATCGGGATGTAGGTATATTTACCGAATTAATTACCGAATCGGTATGATTCGGTAATTAATGAATCGGTATTTACCGAGTCTGTAACTGCCATTGTTTCCTATGGGCCTTGAGGCCCATAGGAATCAATGTCAATTACCGAATCGGTAAATACCGATTCGGTAATTGGGGGAAATATTGAAGGGTGGCAGGGTGTCACTTTGACACCCTGTTGCACCCCTCAATTGTGCATGGGTGCACATGTTGCTGACATACATGCCCTTAGGGCATGTATGTCTGCAACATGGCACTGTTTAAAAAGCAAAAAAAATGCTTTTTAAATGGTTTTCTTAATTTACCATCAACTACTAGTTGGTGGTAAATTAAGAATTCTTAAACCCTTGTAGCACTGAAAACAGTGCTACCTACATCTGAAATTACAGAATCTGTAATTTTACCAATTCAGTATTTTACCGAATCGGTAAAATTACAGAATCGGTAAAATTACCGATTCTGTAATTTTACATGCCCCTACATACCAATGTCCAAATACCGGTCGGAAACGGCCGAAAATCGGTATTTGCGGCCGTTTCCGACCGGTATTTGGACACCTACATCTGGCCCTAAAACCTTACTCTACCAAATCCAGTAGAATACAGGCAACATGGTTCTCTCCCAATCTACGGGAAAAAAAGGCCAATGCAAAAAGCTAGAAAGACGTTGGTGTCTTTCCCATGACAGAATTGATAAAGAAGCCAACAAGAGCATTCTGGCCCTATATAAAAAAATCTAAAGAAGGCGCGCAAAACCCACATCGAGTCACAACTGAACCAGGCAGGAAAATCCTCTAAAGAACTCTACCTCTTAACTCTTTCGCAAAGCCCAAGGCATGTAATAACGAAGTAACCCCAACAGAAGACCTTTGTGACAAGCTGGCTAACCACTTTACTTGGAAGATCAATAGCATTTACGATAGTATCACCAAAGATAAGGACCCTCAGAAAGATATCACCACCCTCTACCCCTCATGCTCCCACATTGCACATTCCTTAGATTGCTTCCCCCCACTTACAACTGAAACAGTAGAGTCCCTAATGAAAACAGTAAAATCAGGCTCCCCTCAGGATATCCTACCTGCTAAGGTTTCCTCACTACTTCACAAACAGTTGGCACCCACGATCTGCCCCATTCTCAACTCCTCGCAGATCAAAGGCAAATTCTCGCCCGAATGGAAGGCTGCCCAAATAATTCCCAATAGAAAGAAACCGAATGCTCCTCCGGAAGATTTGTCAAACTACCGTCCCATCTCCCTGGTACCTTATCTGAGTAAACTTTTGGAGAAACATGTTAATAAATACCTCTCAGACCATATGAAAGTAACAGGAGGCTTTGACCCCTCACTCCGGTTTCGTCCCAAATTTAGTTCGGAGTCAGCACCTATTGAAGTCACAGATAGCCTTCAGCACTTCCTGGATAAGGGACAGGCAGCACTATTGGTGCTGCTGGATCTGTTACCAGTGTTCGACACAATATCCCATTCCATCCTACTAACTAAATGAAGAAACGTCGGTATCCAGAACCTTGCCTTTCAATGGCTGTCTAACTTCCTAAACCATCGTACCCAAACTGTCAATCTTAACACCTTCAATCAATCAATCAATCAATCAATCATAGCATTTTGTAAAGTGCACTACATACCCGTGACGGTCTCATGGCGCTAATGGGGGGGACGCAGCGATTTTTCAAAGAGCCAGGGCTTGAGGAGTCTCCTGAAGGTTAGGAGGTCTTCGGTTTGCTGTAGTCGGATGAGGAGGGTGTTCCACATCTTGGTGGTGAGGTGGGAGAATGATCTGCCGCCGGCGGTCGTTCTTCGGATGCGGGGGCGGTGGCGAGGGCACGGTCTGCGGAGCGGAACTGGCGGGTGGGGCTGTAGAGGCTGTTGAGGTTTGCTGGTCCGGAGTCATGGAGTGGCTTGTGTGCATGGGTGAAGAGCTTGAAGGTTATCCTCTTGTTGATGGGGAGCAAGTGCAGGTCTCTCAGGTGGGGTGTGATGTGGCTGCAGCGGGGGATGTCGAGGATCAGGCGTGCAGAGGCGTTCTGGATGCGTTGGAGCCGTTTCAGGAGTTTGGCCGGGGTTCCTGCGTAGAGTGCGTTGAGTGAGTCCAGTCTACTGCTGACGAGGGGCTGGGTGACCGTCCTTCTAGTTTCAGTGGGGATCCACTTGAAGATCCTGCGAAGCATGCGGAGGGTGTTGAAGCAGGAGACGGCGTTGACCTGCTTCGTCATGGAGAGGGTGGAGTTGAAGATGACCCCTAGGTTGCTTGCGTGGTAGGTGGGTGTATGGGGTGCTCCTAGTGCAGTCGGCCACCAGGAGTCGTCCCAGGCCAAGGAGGTGGACCCAAGGAGGAGGACCTCTATCTTGTCCGAGTTCAGCTTCAGTCGGCTGCTTCTCATCCAGTCGGCGACTGCCTTCATTCCTTCGTGGAAGTTGGTTTTGGCGGTGTGGGGGGTCGTTGGTGAGGGAGAGGATCAGCTGGGTGTCGTCGGCGTAGGTGATGATGTTGAGGTCGTGCCACTGGGCGATGTGGGCGAGCGGAGCCATGTAGACGTTGAACAACGTGGGGCTGAGGGATGAGCCTTGGGGTTCGCCGCAGATTAAAGGAAATGGGGGCACAAGAAAAAAGAGGAAACAAGGGTGGAAAACAGGAAGAGAAAACAGAAGAGGCACAGTAATACAGTTACAGCAAAAATGCAAGCAGTAGACACAAACCAAAAACGAGTGTCAGCAGCACAAGGGGGCCCAGGTCACACAGGGGGCTGCGTAGCGATGAGGGGAGCGACCTGCCTCGTGACAGTGTCGAGGGACCTTCCACTCACTAAAATCAGAGTTGACTAAAGGTGTGCCCTAGGGATCCTGCCTTAGTCCCACATTGTTGAACATTTATGTGGCTCCTCTTGTCGATCTACTTAGGAAACTGGGCTTTATCCCAATTCCATACGCTGATGATACCCAGTGGCTTTCGACAAAAACTCCACCAATACTCAATCGGCCTTCTCTGAAGGTATGACAGCCTTTTTGGACTGGATGAGGAACAACTTCCTTCAGCTAAATGCTAGTAAAACTGATATTATGCTCTTTGGAGAAGCGCCCCAACTATGGTCCCCAGAGTGGTGGCCCACTAACCTAGGTCCTGCACCGATCCCAAAAACAGTGGTGAAAAACCTAGGAGTACATCTAGACCAAAAACTCACTATGAAAGTGCAAGTCGCAACCACCGTGAGCTCTTGTTTCCACACGTTAAGCCTGTTGAAGAAGGTTTTCCCCTTTTCCCCAATGACAGTCCGGAAAACACTCCTTCAGGCACTAGTAATGAGTCGTCTTGCCTATTGCAATGCCCTCTTGATCTCAGCTAATGAATCCTCTCTTAACAGACTCCAGGTGGTCCAAAACACAGCGTAGGCTCCAATTCTCCTGCCATGGCCGCCTCCTTGCCTCTACTCTTGGGACTATGTTATGTTATGTTATGATATGTTATGTTAATCCAGCTTGTAAAGCGCACGGTTACCCGGAGGTGTCCTGGCGCTGGTAGCATAATTCTTCTGAGAGCACAGGATGGACCAGGAAGATGTGTGGCTGAGGGAGACCTTATAAGTTAAAGAGCCATGTGTTTGTTGTTTCCTAAAAAGAAGAAGGTTAGTGGAGTTCCTCAGATTCCAAGGGAGGGCATTCCATGCCTTAGCTGCACCTGTTATAAAACTTCTGCCCCCCCACCAAGGCTTTCTTCATGGGAGGTATACTCACCAGTTTGGCTTCTGATGAGCGTAGAATTCTCTTGGGACTTGGGACTACACTGGCTGCCCATCCGCAAGCAGGTCTGCTGTATAGTGCACAAGGCAATACATGGCAGCACCCCTAGCTATCTTGCTGACAGACTCATACATTACCAGCCCTCCATAACACTCTGCTCGGTCTCTAAATCGCTCCTCACAGTACCTCATGTAAAGAAATCCTGAATAGGTGGGAAAGCCTTCTATCATTTGGCCCCCTCCTACTGGAATCAACTTCTTTTACACCTCCACGAAAGGCTTCTTAAAACCGAACTCTTCTGAACCCTTCCTTTGACTCTGTAGCACTTACGTAGCGTGGAGATACCCCTTCAGGGGTGAATCAGATGCTTAACAAGACAAATAAATAAAATTAAAAAAATAAAACACTCCAAGTTATGCAACTCTATTTAATGAGAACCTTTACTCCACTCTACACTACACCACTCCCCTCTACTCCACTCTACTCCACTCCATGTCATTCCATTTTTGTCACTCCACTCTACAACACTTTATTCCACTCTGTTACACTTTACTCCACTCTATGATACTTTACATAACTCAATGACACTTAGCTCTAGGACTTTCTACTCCAGTCTATGCTACTACGCTCTATAATTCTACTCCACTTCACCCTACTCCACTCTATGGGACTGACCACACTACGGGACTGACCTGGTTGTGCTCGCAGCGGTTCCTTGGCACTCGAGACACCACGATCCTTGCCCTGACACTGGTCTCCCCCTGCCGCCGCAGCCTCTCGTAACCTCGGCGCGGCCGCAGTAAGGGAGGGACTACAACACCCATCAGTCCAAGCGGCAGGAAGTTGCACTCGCCTGTTCCGCACCCGGAGGCACATAAAAACCAACAAGAGCACCCGCATCGTGGGACGCGCGCGGGCGGTGCCGGGCGAAGCCCGGGCAAAGGGCGGGCCGTCTGTGGCCATCAGGGGCAGGCAGAGGCTGGGCTGGGCCTCCCCCTAAGCTCCTGATTAAGGTGAGTGCAGAACAAGAACCATGGGGAAACGTGCTGCTATCACAACCACCCCGGGCCCTAAGAGTTCCATTGTTACGTCCTCCTCCTTCGAAAGCATGCTTGAAAATGCTGTGAATATGGTTACCTCGGAGATTGAAATCACCGAGAGGAGACTTTCTATGGGCCATTTAGCATCTCATTCGTACGCATCTGATGGACTAGAGAGAGGTGGTCTCACTGCGCCCCTGCCGCTATCACCTACTATAATAACTGACAATTCTCTCCACCATGACAAGTTACCTGTGATTGACAGAAACGTGATAGATATTTCCGACTCCCAGCAGGGGCTTCGAGTTAATACTAGCGACACCAACCCAGCTTTAATTATGAAGAATCTGGGGGAGAAAAGGAAGAGAGGTCCATCAAAAATGCCAATTAACAAGAGGAAACAACCACCCCGCAATAAAACTCAACCTACCCCTCTGAGTATGTGGTCACAAGGAGTGACTGGAACAAGTGGGGTGTCAATTGGCCTAACTTGGCAACCTAACGATAGCTCGGTAGATTTGACCACAATGGAAGCTGTAGTTAACTCCATCTGCACACAAACCGAGCCAACATCTGTAAACGGCATACAAGGAAGGTCAAATGAAAACTTAATTGACACTATAGTGGACTCTACTTTTAACCGTTTAAAAAAGTCTTATGGACAAACAATTTAATGCTATTTTTAAACGTTTGGATAGTCTGGAAAGCTTGGTGAAGAAAGAGGATGCTAAAAGAAAAGGGGTTACTATTATCGATCAAATTAGGGGTGAAAAGCTCTTAAAAGGCATGGAAGCAATCAATAAGGGCACTGTAGGGGGAAGTGGTAATTGCATAACTTCTGGTACTAACAATGTATGCGAATTGTGTAATGGTAAAAAGAACAGCCTGTCACCTAATCACACGTCTAGTACTGTGGTTAGCATGTTGCCTTTATTAAATGCACCTGCCGATAACAGGCCCCCTAGTAACATTCCATCATTTACAGTAGCCCCGCCTGCATTGCCTGTGCCAGCCCTCACGAAAACGGCAACAGCCATAAACAACAAGCCCACCCCTGATACACAGGTTAAAAAACACGCAGACGCAGTTCTTCATTTGCCCCCAGAAGCATGCCCTTATGTCATAATTCTAGCTGGTGTACCCCCAATGAAAACAGATCAAAGTGAGTCCTGGGACCAACTTAAAAATAAGTGGATTGATTGGTTTTCTAGGTACAAGGGGACAGGGAGGGATATTGCTAATGAAATTTTGATGGTGCGACAGGTGGGATGGGTAGGACCTTCAGCCAAGAATATTTTAGGCAACTGCATAGTTGTGAACTTTAGGCACCCTTCCCTGGTGAAATGGATATTGAAATGCCAAACCGATCATTTTAGCACCCCAACACTTATAACCTCATTACCACTGGGTTTTTTCTACACACCACTCCAGAGAGCTTGTAACCTAGCAACCCCGATATATTCCACACATAATCGGTTTACCGCCCTGTCCGACCTGGAAAGTCAGGACTGACTACCCAGCAAGCCTTTGAATACTGTAGTAGGGCCAATTGATTCACAAATGGCCTGTCAAGGTGACACCAAACCCAGGCCTATCGATACCCCTCAAATAGTCTCCTCAATAGAATCTCTATCAATTTGTTCTGTCACTATCGAACCCAGATCCCTGTATCAAACTTTAAACATACTTAGTTGGAACATTGCAGGTTTAAAATCTAAAATGGATATAGCAGAGTGGATTAGCCTGGTCAGCAATTTTGACATCTTAATGTTTCAAGAGACTTGGTGTACCAGTGGTCTGTTTCTGGACGAAACCGATGTCAGGGTCTGGCCGAGTTTGGTAATCCATGTCTAGACTGATTGATCCCTGCCTCGGCCGATTGTTTGGGTCTCACTATTCTTTCCTTACTTTATCTTATCCGACTGGCCTTTGCTATTCTCGTATTTGAGACACTCGATAGCTTGTTTTGCAACTTTTTCTATTGGTCACTTTTATACGCATTGGGAGTGTACGTTGTGAATATGTGTACTATAAAATATTTTGCGCCACGGAATTAAGTGGCAGTCTCCTAAGAATATACCTAGTACTTCTTGGACAACTGTGCTTAGCTGCAGCTAATAAACCTGATTTTCTACGCCTAACAGAGTGTCTCGTGTCTCTGTCCGAAAAGGCAGGTGAACCCGGAGATTAAGGCGTGCCCTGCGCCCCTCGGCCCATAAGGCCCGGTTCTCCAACTGGCGCCCAACGCGGGGCGGCTTCAGTGGTAGCAGTTCAGCCCGAGGGTCGTGAGGAGCCTCGCAAGAAAATTCTGGAGGATTCACGAACCACGTCAAGCGACCCCTGTATGTCGAAGTGGACCGAAGGTCTTTTGCAGTGCGGCTACACCTTTCCAACGGCTGCTGATGACTGCTGCCCTGACTGCCGCCCTGCCTTGGCCCTCTGGTAATGACTGGTACTGTGAGACGTTAGACGGACCTCTGTTGGCATGAGAAGAACACTTAGTTAAGTATTCGTGGGTAGCGCCCACTTCTTTGTCTTGTTTTTGTCTTATTTTTGTTATTTGACTGTTGCAACAGCCGAAGCCAAGGGGTAAGTACATTAGTGCTGTTTGTTGCTTTGACCCCCTTGAAATTTGTGAACAGTCCAGTCCGTTAAGAAATGCCTGGGCTTAGCAAGTTTAGGACGTTTTTCTGCTTAGACTGTAATAGGGAATCCCGGCTGGAAGACTCTTGTCCAATTCCTCCTGTTGGAACTCCCACTTATGAGCTTTATTCGAAACATGGCATTGGTCCCATTATTTTTAATGAAACATGGATTCGATATACAAAGAAAGAGGGTGTTCTGCAGTGGCCACAAAATGGTAGCTTTGAGCCTGACATATTAGACAATCTAGAAGCAATTTTGTTCAAAAGAAAAGCCCGGCCGGCAATGTTTGACTCTTTCTGCCTCTGGCGTAAGGAAGCCAAACAGAAAGAAATTAAACAGGCAAAAAGAGATAAGAAAGCGCAAAATATGACGATTATACATGCTGCCCAGCGGTTTAAGAATAATGAGACTGATCAGGTGATTGAAGTCTCAGAAAGACAGCATCGTATGGCAATACACAGATGTTACCCTGTGTTGCCTACTCCCCCACAGAATAAGGATCTTGACGAAGATCCCTTAATGTCTCATTTGTTGAAATTGCCTCCGCCCTATGTACCAGGTGCTAATGCACCCCCATTGTTACCACTTGTCCAGCAACCTGTTGTTCAAACAGTTGTTCCGGTTCTTCCGCAATTGCCCCTTCCAGTATTGCCACCCCCGCCTCCTTTGCCACCCACTTCTATACCTCAGGCTCCTTTACCCTCGGGTTCTTCTGTAACTGTTAGCTCTTCTCCAGCCGTGCTTAATACCATGTCTCCTGTTTTATTGTCAGATTCTCCCACAGCTCGTAAACGTTTAGTCGATACTGTTTTGGCTTTTTCTCCCCCTTCTTTGGGTCTCTTAACATGACTCCTGCTCTTTCTCGAAGGCAATCTCGTAGTCAATTCCCAGATTCTGACGAGCGAGTTAAGTTGGATTCTCTTGCTCACAATTGGATCATGAGTGGTCCACAGTATAGCGTACACGATATTTTGAACACTTTTCTCCAGTGGAATGCGCCCACGCAGAGATATGTTTTTAATGTCATGTGTGATATTCTCGTCAAAGGATGGGAGGATATGGATTTGGATTTAGCTCCCCAGGGTTTGTTAGACATACAAGCTAAATTTGATAAAGGACTTATTGTGGGTTCCGAAGTTGAGGATGCAGTAAAGACACTTGTCACTTTCAGGTCTTCATTTTTCTCTCAGGCTCCTCTTGAACCTGACCCTGCAGTTAGACACAAAGTGAAACATTACCCTATGCCAAAGGTTCCCCCAGTATGGAGAGATGCGGTTCCAGCCCCGCATGGTAATCAGCCTGTCCCTGCTCACTTCCAGCGTATATGGGTACATGTCCCCTGGAAACAATTAGAAGTTTTGGCGCTTAAACAGTCTTTACCGGACCCTCGTAAGAATCCTGCTGGGTATTATAAAGAGCTACAAAATAGTGGCTGGGTAACTCTTGCGCAGCACCAACTAGTTCAGTATTCTCCAAATAAGTGGCTCGAGGGAACAAGAGAAAAACGGCCACTCACATCCCCAAAAAACTCCTCTGTAAAACAGAGAATACAATAAGAAGATAAGTTGTCCCCGAGCACAAACAAACAATTTTTAGTAGTTTAAGAGAAAAGATGAACCAAATCAAGTTTTTTTCTTTTTGCAGAGTTCATTAAATCAGTTCTTTTTTTTTTCTTTAGCTTTTCTTTTCTCTTCACACATCAAATGATCTTCATCATATTCAAAAACTTGATTTGGTTCATCTTTTCTCTTAAACTACAAAAAATTGTTTGTTTGTGCTCGGGGACAACTTATCTTCTTATTATAAAGAGCTGTCCCAGACTGTTGATGCGTGTAATATGAATTTGGCAGACATTGATCTGCTGATGGGAAATGTAGTCCCACAAGTGTTATGGGCTCGGATTCGTAGGGAAGACCACGACCAAGCCCTAGGTGGTAATTGGGCTGCTATTACTGCTGCAGATGCAGCACAAGCAGGTGGTGCTAAACCCGATGATTTGATTACTCAATTGCCTGGTAGGATCATCACTTTAATGAAAACAATGACGCCTGCCCTACGTGTTAATTGGGATAAGCTAGCTGCGTGTAAACAGAAGAAAGATGAGAGTGTCTCCGATTTCTTTACTCATTTTGAGGAGACGTTCATCGACCATAGTGGTCAAGATATGAGTACTGAGGGTGGACAGCGATTATTCGTGGATAAATTTGTTTTTAATTTACTTCCAGAATTATCGCATAAATTAAAAGACTCCGAAAGTTCGTGGGCCGTTTCTTCGTCTGCCCAGATATTAGCTACTGCTCAGTACTACGAGAATAGGGATAAGGAAGAAAAGGATAAAGCAGAGAAAAAGACTGAAGAATTAAAAACGAAGGTTCTTTTGCAACAGGCTTATCCCCCTCGTTCTGCTCAGCGTCAATTTCAACAACCTTCACAGTTTCAAAGGTTGTTACAGAAACCTGAACCCTTTGTTCCGCGACCTTTGCTAGGTCCTAATCAATGTGCCTATTGTAAGGAGGAAGGTCATTTTAAGAATAGTTGTCCGGTTTTATTGCAGCGTAATGGTGGATTGCCAGGGCCACGTGGCCGTGGTGGTTTTCAGTCGGCACCTAGAGGTAGAGGGCGAGGTGCGTTGTCTCAGGAACAGCGTTCTTTTGCCCCTCAGAATTCTATGAATTATTTTGATCAGCAGAATTCTCAGTCTGCACAATATTACAATGACGATTATGGTGTTGAAAGTGAGAATCAGGATTTTCATACTAGCTAGGACAGCCATGGGCAAAGTAAGGGAGTCGTATCAGTTCCAGTGGATCAGAATGGGCCTTGTGTTAATGTTGTTGCATTAGGTGTTTCAGAACCATTTCTTTTGGATACTGATGCAATGAGAAGTTCTATCACTCACTCCAAACTCCCTGAGGCACCCCACCTTTGTCTGGCTTAACAAATGTTTCTGTAGGATTCTCTGGCACCCCAGTTCGTAACCCGGTTTCTTGTCCTTTGCCTATCTCTATTGGTCCTTATGATTTGGAGGCCCCGCTTATTTTGACGACTGGTTGCGGCGAGAATTTGTTGGGTTTGGATTTATTGAAACGTCTACATGCAACATTGTATTGTTCCCCCTCTGGTGTACATCTTACTTTAGGTGATAAACTGGTTTCTCCTATGTATTTGTCTAAGGGCCAATTGCCACTTGAATTGCATTCACTTCCTGCTACGTTTTGGGCTACGGGTCCGAATGATGTTGGTTTGCTCAAAATTCCACCTTACGTGAACACTGTTAAATTACCACGCATTCCTCAGTATAAGATTTCTAACGATGGTGAAAGAGCTTTGTTGGCTATCGTTTATGATCTAGTTCAGAAGGGTGTGGTTGAAGAAACGAGAGGAAATGTTTGCAATAGTCCTGTTTTGCCTGTTCTTAAACGCACTTATCCTTCTCAGCCTCCTGTATACCGTTTTGTGATCGATCTTCAGCAGGTCAACAAAATTGTTGTCCCCCAGTTTCCTGTTGCCCCGGATATCACTGCCTTGCTGACAATGATACCTGCTTCGGCTGCTTGGTTCTCAGTGATTGATCTCAAAAATGCTTTCTTCAGCATTCCTATTGCTGAGGAGAGTAGGGATCTCTTTGGTTTCTCTCTTGGAGGCCGAAGTTTCCGATTCAAACGTGCACCTCAAGGTTATTGTGAGAGTCCCTCCATTTATAGTCAGTCTTTGAAGTCTCAGCTTGATGCTTTTTCTTTGCCTCCAGGTGCTACTCTTATTCAGTATGTGGATGATTTGTTAGTGGCTGCTGATTCAGAGGATGTTTGTAAAAATGCTACTGTTTTGTTTTTGCGTCATTTGTCTGATTTACATCATAAGGTGTCACCCTCTAAATTACAATATTGCAGGCAAGAGGTTACCTATTTAGGTCATCTCTTGTCGAAGGAGGGAAGGCGATTGACCCCAGAACATATTCAAGCAATCGCACGAATGTCTGTACCATCCACACAAAGGGAGGTGCGTTCCTTTCTGGGTATTACCTCTTATTGTAGACAGAGGATTCCAAATGTTTCTTTGTTGGCTAAACCTTTGTTGGCACTTACTTTGAAAGACACACCCCAACCTCTTCCTTGGACTGCTTTGTGTTCTGCTCCTGTGTTAGGTACTCCGGATTATAGTGAGCCTTTCACACTCTATGTACATGAAAGAGAAGGTTGTGCATTGTCAGTTTTAACCTAACAATTTGGAGACAAACAGCGGCCATGAGCCTATTTTTCGGCTACATTGGATCTGGTAGCCACGGCACTGCCTAGTTGTCTCAGAGCTACAGCAGCAGCAGCGATCTCCATTCGTCAATCTGCTGGATTGGTACTGGATAACACTCTTGTTGTTATGGAACCTCATGCAGTGGACACGCTTTTGAACAGAACGAAAACGCAACACCTCATGAGTGCCCGCTTGTCTGGGTATGAGCTGACGCTCTTGGCTAGTCACATACATATCAAGCGGTGTAATACTTTAAATCCAGCAACATTGTTGCCCATTACAGAAGAGAAAGATACCCAAGAACAGCATGATTGTTTCCTCCATATGGAGGAGGAAACGAAAGGCAGAATAGACTTAAAAGATACACCACTCGTGGACCCGGATGGGATCCTATGGGTGGATGGGTCTTGTTTCAAGCTTCCTAATGGCGAGACGACTGCGGCCTATGCTGTTACCACCTTGCATACAGTAGTAGAGACAGCTCGCATTACACACAATTCAGCTCAAGCAGCTGAATTGATTGCACTAACGAAAGTGTGTGTGTTGGCGAAGGGAAAGAGAGTGACTGTTTACACTGATAGCCAGTTCGCCTTTGGCGTGGCTCATAGCTTCGGTCGCTTGTGGAAGGAAAGAGGATTCTTTACTTCCCATGGGACTAAAATACAGCATGGTCAGTTGGTAATTGACCTTCTTGAATCACTTGCCTTGCCTACTCAGATAGCAATTGTGAAGTGCAGTGCACATAAAAGGATCACTGATGATGTGTGTCGCGGGAATGCTTTTGCAGATGAGGTAGCGAAAGAAACAGCGAGAGATGCTACAAGTCGTATGTATGTTGCAGGCCCTGCAAGATGGGTCAGAGAAGGAGGTATGTGTGAAGACACAGTAGAGAGTGTGAGAACGATTCAAGAAGAAGCAACCAAGAAGAAATTGAGTAAGTGGAGAGAGAGTACGGGAATGTTGGATGCGACAGGGTGTTGGACGGAATTGTCAGAACACCAACGTTGGCTGTTACCAGACGCCTATGTACTGCCTGTAGTTACTATGGCGCATGGTCCAGCCCACATCAGTGCGAAAGGCATATGCAAGCTTCTGGCTCCAGTATGGCAGAATGAAGGAATCCCTAAATGTGCGGCAAATGTGGTAAAACATTGTATTTTTGTTTGATGCATAATCCAGGAAAGGGAACCCCAACTCCGGCAGATCATTTTGCTCCCCCTACGTAACCTTTTGAGGTATTACAAATTGATTACATTCACATGGAACGTTCCAATAACCTTAAGTATGTTCTGGTGGTGGTCTGTGCCTTTTCCATATGGATAGAGGCCTACCCCCTAAAGGATAATACTGCGTTGTCCACTGCCAAAGTCCTCTTGAAAGAATTCTTCCCGAGGTTTGGTTTGCCGCGAATTGTCTGGAGTGACAATGGAAGTGAATTCGTAGGCCAAATTATGCAGAAGGTGTGTGCGGTTCTTGGTATTCAGCAGAAATTCCATGCGGCAAACCATCCTCAGTCAGCGGGTTTGGTAGAGTGCTATAATGGCACCCTCAAGCTCAAGTTAGCAAAGATTCAGGCCAGCACGGGTCTTGCTTGGCCCGATACTTTACATTTGGCACTTCTCTCTACGAGAACAGTTGTACACTCTCGTTTAGGGCTTAGCCCATACGAAATTGTTTTTGGGCACCCAACTAATGTCTGGGGAGTCCCTCGACCTAAGAAGTACTCTGATATTCCGTACCCTATGTTGATTGACTACTTACATGACCTCACCACTAAATTACGTGTTCTTCACCAACAGATGCAAAACGCTTTGCCGGATTCCTCCACAGACCAAGGTCATTCCATCCAACCCGGAGACTGGGTCTGCCTGAAGAATTTCCAGCGGAAAAAGAATCTGGAACCTCGTTGGGGGCCGCCTCGGGAAGTTCTTCTGACAACGCGTACAGCATTAAAGGTCGTTGAAAAGATTAATTGGATCCATGGCGTGCACTGTAAGAGGGTACCTTTGCCTTTGCCTTTTGATCAGTGGGTCCGTAAGGGTATAGGTGATAGTGAAGGCAAAGGGGTTCCTCAATTTGTACCTTTCAGTAGTGCACGTCTGGATTGGACAAGCTCTGAAAAAGAAGATGACGACGTGTTGCAAGAAGCTGTACCATCACATTTGCGATTGAATACAACAAACTCGGAGACTTTGTTTCGAGAGCAAACGGTACCTGACAAGACACGGTACAACCTAAGACCTAGGTTGATTAAAGACAATTGAACTTTTATTTTCTTTTTCTGGTTACACTTTTGAGAGACATTCCTTTTTACTATCCATCAAGTTGCAGGGTCACGGTATGAGTCTTAGGCTGTGACCTGAGTAGTGACATAGGTCTGCAGGACTTGCAGTGTCATAGGACGGCTAATAACCACAACTAAGTGATCCAGGAAGATTACCTTAAGCAACGCCTTAGAGAATGGATGTTAAAGTAGAAGGGAATGATAAAAAGCTTGAAATGAAAAACAAATATAAGAAATTATTGTTTAGTCGATGTGGCGTAACCTTGTGTATTTTAGTATGTTCATGTATTTTATTGACTTGTGTGGGTTGGGTTGTCCACATTATGCAGCAAGCACCTGTTCCTACTTCTGTTTCTTTGCCTTTTTCTACTACTGCCTCCCCGCATCAGTTCCATACACTCCCAGATCACGAGCAAATTAGGAGAACAGAATACTTTAACAATTCATTCATCCAGTTATTACATCAGCATTAGCTGGTAGTTAATACTACTGACCGTTGGGTTTGTGGGCTAATGCCCCATAACACAGAGAGAGGGATGCCATATTTAGTCCTTCCATTTTCCTACGAAGGTTCCGCTTGGGCTTATTTAGCAATGTTTTCTACTGCATACCAGAATCAACTTCGATATCCTCCTGGTGTTCCATATGATGGTGGAGCAGATTTTAGTCATAGTTCTTTGATAAAGGGAATAGTGACCATGGCTAAAATTGCCGACATTGGTAAGATGCCCGTTGATGAGAAACGAGCGTATAATGGTTGGAACATGATTCGTTACGTTACTAGCCTAACAGATAAGGCTAGACGAAGAAGATCTTTGTCAATTTGGACCATACCTCATCGAGGTAATTTATGTCTGCAGATTAATGGTCAAAATATTAAGAACCAACAGGAAAAGAGTGTTTGTTCCCATACATACATCTATTCACCCCAGATTTCTTCACCGTTGGTACCATCTCAAGGTACATATTTTGTTTGTCATGATAGAGCTTACACATGGCTTTCCACCTATTTTTCAGGAACTTGTTATGTGGCTTTTCTTCTTCCTCCGACATACACTGCTCCTTCAGGTCATCACAAGAAAAGATATGGCAGAGGGGTTATCATTCCTGAAGACACAGCAAGACAAGAGGGAGGAGACTTTATTAAAGGGTTTCTTCCTTTTTGGGGCCCAATGGCCAATAGCAGAAACATTAGACAGTTAGTTTGTGTTGTTGAGGCTACAATAAATGTGACTTCTGCTGCCTTGAGTAATCTGACAGCCGAACTTCAGTCGGATCGTCTTATGACTTTGCAGAACCGAATGGTTCTAGACATTGTCCTTGCAGATAGAGGAGGAGTCTGTAAATTGATTGGGTCTAGTTGCTGCATTTATATTCTTGATAATGCCTCTACGGTATACCAAGCCATTTCTAAATTGCATGTAATTTCTGAGTCTATTCACCAGGACACAGGAGATTGGTCTGTGATGGGATGGTTTTGGGGACTACTGTCCACATGGGGATGGAAGGTGTTAACCTTCCTTGGAATGATTCTGGCCATCATTTTTTCTTGTTGTCTTTGTTTACAGTGTGGCCACGCCATCTGCGGTCTTTGTGCCACCTTGTGTGTCCCAAGGCCTGTGTCACAGAAAACAGAAAATATTAAAATGATGTTGCAGCAACAGCTCAACGACCTCATGGCCATTGACATCGACTCAGACTAACTTGAGTCATTTGGGTTTTGCCTGAGTAATGGCAAAAGGAGGGTCTGAGGTTCTTTGGTTTTTGACTTCGTCTCGTATCTGGCGCCATTTTGTGTCCCGTCGCCATTTTGTGATGCCCTCACTCAGGCAGCACGGCGAACTGAGGGTTTTTGCCTTTTCCAGCTGCTACGCGTCTCTTCTGTTAAAAAGTAACCCCCTTGTCTTTGTTACCGAAACCGATGTCAGGGTCTGGCCGAGTTTGGTAATCCATGTCTAGACTGATTGATCCCTGCCTCGGCCGATTGTTTGGGTCTCACTATTCTTTCCTTACTTTATCTTATCCGACTGGCCTTTGCTATTCTCTCCTTGTATTCTCTTGTTACACAACTATCCTTTGAGGCATACGAGCACGTCCTGCCACCTGTAAATTGAATTGTAGGCACTAGCATTGATTAACTTGAGGGGAAGGGTGAACACAGGGCCTGAAAGAAGGGCGTATTTGTAACTTTTAATTTCTGGAGTTTTCACCTATTATAGTGAACATGAGAGAAATTTGAATCTGGATTTCGCCACATAAATTGAGGATCGTATGTGTTTTTAAGCAACTGTGGACCACTGACATTAAGTGTGGAATACAATTGAGGATTTTTTCGTATTCATTATTAGGAACTGATGAAAGATTTTGCAGTGTTACAAAGTGTAAGAAGTAGTGATCGTGATACGTGAGCGATCATCATAAGATTGGAGGATTCTGATTATTGCCCTGAAAAAGCCCCATTGGGACGAAATGCGTTGGCTATATTTCGGCTGCTCTGTTCGATCATCTTGCGACATTAAAAATAATACACTGCATATCACGGAAGAGTTCGGATTGATTTACTCACTGTGCATTTTTGTAATATTTGTGTTGCCTCTCTGTGTGCTTTATAAATGTACTAGATTTGTATAGTCCTAAGGCAGTGGACCAGGGAGGTGGGCTACCTGAACCCATAAGTAGATCTACAATTTGTGTATAGTAAGGTGGTGCAGCTGTTCATCCCTGACTGCCTATCTCTTTGTTTCTGTGGACACTGGCAAAGCTAATAACTCTTGCATCGCCGAGACAGATTGGCTTTGACAATGCTTATTTACATTTCTCTTTTGCTCTGGATCAAAGCCCAAAAATGTCAATCAAGTCCTGGTTCCAAACAATGAGTGCCAGTGTCCATCAACTAAAATCACTGAAACAAACTGAGCATTGCCTTTATATCTCACCCTTCTCAATCCTTCTTCGATCACACTACACATAGAAAATAGACTGCATTAAGCATGTTTTTTACTCTGCCCAACTTCCTCTTCCCATTTTTATTGTTATTTTAATTAGACTTTCATATCTAAATTGTTAGACCTTTTGGACGATTTTTAAGTTTTAGTTTTCACTTTCTCCATACACAGATAATTACCCCACATATTCCATCACTCATGACATGTTCTAGGACATCACTGATAACATCACTGCAACATTTGAAATGACGTCATTGGTGACAAAACTATGCATGGCAGGGGAACAAGTTATAGTTACTTTAGAGCACGTGCTATAGTTACGAGAGATTTCTATAACTGGCGAATTAGTTTTTTTATTTAAAACATTACGCTGTCACTGAAATTTTCAACTAGCTATAATGTCACTTTAACTTTAGGTTTTTTATCAGTGAATATATATATATATATATTACATCACTCATGAACATATTCTATTACATCATTGAAAACATCACTATCGACATCTGAAAGTACATGGCTGATGACAGTATTGTGCGCCCGCCAAAAGGGTTCCTTCCGCTGGGTGGGAACAATGACATTATTCATCAATTGTTCTTTTTGTATTTGTTACCCCAGGTAGCACGGGTATGCCCAGACATGGGTCCTGTGCCTGCCATACTGCTAGATTGAAGCTATCCTGGTTGATAAGGTGGAATACCCCGAAACCGGTCATAGGATGCTTGTTTTCAGTCGAGGGAGGACCTGGCCTGGCAGTTTGAACTGGACTGTTCCGATTCAAGACCGATTTGCATATGGCTGGGTCCAAACTGGTTTGGTGTGGTGAGGAAAAACCAATGGATTTAGACCCAAATCTCTAACTGGGGATGAGTGTTTCACATTGTTCAGCATTACATCATTCAATTGTTCGTTTTGCATTTGGCACCCCAAGTGGGATGGGTATGCACAGACGTGGGTCCTGTGCTGGCCATGTCATTGGATTCACGCTATTATGGCTGATAAAGGGGTGATGCCCCGAAACCAGTCCTAGGATTCTTGTTTCCAGTCCAAGGAGGACCTGGCCTGGCAGTTTGGGATGGACTGTTCCCATGGGGAGCAGGGTCAAGGCTGATTTGCATATGACTACCGACAAACTGGTTTGGCGATGAGAGCAAAAAACAATGTGTTTAGGACCAGATCTCGGTGTGTTTAGCCCTGGTATGTTGAACATGGTCCCCTTTAGGCAACATACTTTCCACATTATCTGTAGATTTTTAGGGCACTTTGAATTGTACAGTTGAAGTTGTTAGAATATTTAAATGGTATAAAACCATTGGTACTGACTTAGCACTGTATAATAATTGATTTGTACAACTATTTTTATATATGCGCCCTTGCACTTTATACATTACGTATTTTTATTATATGTGGAGTTTTTTTTGTCTAATGCTGCCATGAATGTTGTACTGTATAATGAAATCTGTAATTGTTAGATCCTGTATTTTAACCTGTTATTGAGCCCTGTAAGATTTGGTATATTGGAGAGATTTTTATGTGGAACTCTTTGGAGTTCGAAATCATAATAAAATGGAATTGTATGACATTACTCAGGACCAGATCTCTCACTGGGGGTGAATGTTTCATTGTTCATCATTCAGACCATCAATTGTTCTTTTTGCATGTGTGTTTTTTAAGCCTAGGAACACACACTTCTTTTTTAAATTGCAGGTGCACTGCGAATTCAATTTAAAAAAATTAAATAAACTTTATGGCCACAGGACAGCCTTTTGAAGAGAAACAGTCTTATTGGTTAAAAACACCAAATGAAGTTATTAGACACAATTTAGTTGTTCTCAAAGGAACATTTAAATGGACTATCCTTTACAGAAATTCTGTTAAAGCCTAAAATACACATGCTCCCCATTGGTTCAAGTAGAAACTCTTGGAAGCAGGGTCACTTGAATTTCCGCCTGGATATTTTCAAAGAAGGCCGTTTGCAAAGAACAGGCAGATAGTGACCAGTATGCACTTTTAGAACTTGATTTTATTAAAGTGCTGGATGCCGCAGTCTCTGCCTTTACTGTGTCATGCATATTACAAACCTCATAAGCATCCAATGTAATGCCACTCAGTTTAAGTCGGAGGCTTGAAAGGCTTATAGCTACCTTGCTGGGATTCCAACACGTGGCCTGCACTAGCAGAATCCTCCTGGGGAAAGAGAGAAACGTATATCAACCATCGGAAAACAAGCAAATGTGACATCTAATATCGACGAGCGAGGCTGCCGCCAAGAGTCAGGAAGTGGTCCCAGGAGACTCTGAATTTGTTCCCGAGGGCCACAACTTCTAAATGAGAGCTGGCCTTCTTTCTATAGAGTCTCTCTGAAGTAGTTTCTCTTTTCCTCGCCTCCTCTGGCCGCCCACGAGCTCCCGCGGGCCTGGCCGCGTGCTCCATCGCTAGAATAAGCCCTGCGCTTGTTGTTGTCGGCTAAGTGCACTGAGCTGGGCTGTGATCATGGAGGGCGAATTGTCAAATCCATTAAATCAGCCGTGAGTGGGAGGTAGCCACGAGGCTGCAGGGAGAGTGCACGTGCTCTGCCTGCTTCTCTTTAGAGTCTTTTTTCATCTAATTTCCCCCCTCTGCTATTGTCTTCATCGCTACACTTTCCATATACCATATCCTCTCGGTTTCTGCATGCCTGCCTGTCTCCAATGTTAACCTTCGTTCTCTTTGATCCTGTTTTCAATTCGTCCCAGACTCCTCTTTCTTTCGTTAATCTGTTCCTTTCATTCCTTAGTCTGATGCCTCTTTCCCTTGCTCTCCCTTTCACTTCTCCCTTTAGTTTTATTTTTCCTCCCTCTTTCTGCCACGCCCCCTTCCTCCTGCAATCCTTCTATCTTCCCTCTGACTCAGTTTTTTCTGACCCGTTCCTCTCATTCTCCCGTACCTTCCTCTCTCTTAGGAATCTCTTTTCTTCCCTAGATTCTCCTCCTTACATATTACTTCTCCTATGTGATCTCTCTTTTTCCTCTCTCTACTCTGCTCCTGTTCCTGTAATTGCTCTCTTTTTCCACGATGTACTCTTTGCTCACCTGTTGCAGTCTCCCTCTTTCTCACGTGGGCCACCCATGCCCTGAGCCGCTGTGGCACTGTTCAGAGTATATAGTCCAGTTTCAAACAAGGGGCTTTTCAGTAGAGGACTGAGTGAGCAAAGAGGGCAAGAGAGGAAAACAGACGTCATTTAGCCAAGGCATGAGGAGAGTGAATGGTGAGCGCAGGGAAGAGAATGAATGAAGGGGGGGAGGGTGAAGGGAGGCGGGAGTGGGATAGGGCAGCATGTTATTGCAAAGAGGGAGCATCTGGCTCTTAATTTCATTGCAATTCAGTCTATTTTTGTTATGTTGTTTATGTCAGCCTTTTCTGCACGAATTGGTCTCTTCAACCCATGCGAGTGCCGCATGTGCATTCCCCAAGCAGCTGCAACGTGTTCATTCCCATAGTGTGTAATTTTATGGCTGACTGTGGCATGAACACTGCTCATGAGACGGTCACATTTTTTTTTTAACATGCATGTGCATTCTCCACGTGACTATGGCATGTTCTCTCTGTCTTTAGACTTCTGCTTGTTCATCTTCCATTGACTGTAGCACCCAGGGCTGGCTTTAGGGCAGTGCGACAGGTGCGGCCACACTGAGTGCTGACCTGTGGATGGGGCGCTGACCTCAGGGGGTGGCTGTTTAGCAGTAACTTATGATTGGAGAAATGAGGGGCACTTTTGCCCGGTGGTAGAGAGAGAATCCGAGGAGGCAGTCATGGGTTGTGGAGGCACCAAAAATGAAATGAAGGAGGGGTGGGGGGGGGGGAGAAGGAAGGATGGGTGGGTGTGTCGGGGAGCTGTGATGAAAAATAGCTTATGGCTTTAACATCGACAACAATACAAATGTCAAGATCACTCTGTGATGAATAATCTTGTTGGAGAGAGATGGAGTTTTGCCTAGTGGCAGTTTTGACTCATGATAAAGTAGCCCAGAGGGTTAATGTGCCTGCTGCCAAGACTGTGTTCCATGCAGATCTGAAGTACTGCGTTTTTCAGAACCCAGCGGTGCGAGGGGACACACCCAAAGACTTCGAGTTCTCCTGTTTCAGACTACAGAATCGAATTTATTGGCTGCAGCCAGTAACAGGTATCCTAGAAGTACAACACAGTGTATATTCTCAGGAGACTGCTCAATCTTACAAAGCCAGTCAACCCTTTTTATACAAAATATTATGCTTCAGGCAAACAATCCTCATTTACAGTTGACCATTCACATATTTTCATGCCAAAGAAAAAGCAGAATCATGATGACAAGCCCATATTTTAGTTTGTCCAACCCACAATCAATTATCCGGCAAGGCCCAACACTTTTCATCAGATATCGGACGGACCCCTAATAAAAACGGGCACCTCCTCCTCGTAAAGCAGGCCATAAAGCAAAGAACAGAGACAGGTGTGTGTAAGATTAGACATAGTTGTGTGCAATGAAGGGTTTATGGTATGCTGTGCCTTGATCTTAATCTCGAGCGGCCACTGGGAAAGGAACTGGCCGAACAGGTTTGGTTTCAGGCAGTGGAGTCAGCTTGCCCAGGTCACACAAAAGTCAGCAAAGGTGTACGTGTCCTTAAGACTCGTTTTGGCCTTAGTTATCGGCCTATGTGAGGGCAACCACAAAATGGCTGCCATGCACAAAATGGAACCCGAGGGTTCAGGACGGAGTCCCTGATTTAGTGGTGATCTCGCCACTCAAACGTGACGAAAATACTTGCACACCTTACTCTCGTCATTTTCGGTCTGATGTTACCAAAATCGTCATGATTCGACTACTTTTATAACACGGGTACAGAATTTCAGTACCACAGCCCCTCCTTTTGCCCTTACATAGGCAATAACCTATACTCACGCTAATCTGAGTCCAGGTCTATATTCATAAATTCATTGAGATGTTGCTGTAGCATCATCCTATTACTTAGCTCGTCCCTCGATACAGGTTTCCTTACACACGATGTAGCACAGAGGCCACATATAGCAGGAGCAGACTGTACGCATAGACAAAACAGGAAAAGAATGGCTAAGATCATCCCAATGACCATCAAAATATTCCATCCCCAGGCGGATATTAGTTCCAAGAACCACCCCATCAACGACCAATCTCCTTTATCCACATGAATAGATTCAGAGATCCTATGTAGTTTGGAAATGGCTTGGTACACTGTCGGAGCGTTATCTGGAATGAAAACACAGCAACTTGATTGGATCACTTTACATACCCCACCTCGGTCTGCAAGTATGACATCCAACGCAACTCTGTTCTGAAGAGTCATAAGACGATCCGACTGGAGCTCAGCAGTCAAGTTACTAAGGGCACCGGCAGTTTCAACTACGGTGGACTCAACCACCCTCGTTAATTGCCTTATGTTCCTGCTGTTAACCATAGCTCCCCAAAACGGCAGAAAACCCTTCAAGAAGTCTCCAAATTCTTGTCCTGCAGTGTCTTCCTTGCTGAAGACACCTCTAACTACCCTTGTCTTGTGGTAATCTGCCGCAGCTGTGTAGGTGGGAGGCAACAGGAACGAAACAAAACATGTGCCCGAGAAGTCAGGGGGCAACCATGTGTAGGCTCTATCATGACAGATGAAATAGGTACCCTTAGCTGCTAGGAACGAAGGGGAAGTCTGAGACGCAAAAACATATGTCTCAGTGCAGATACTCTTCCCTAACTGAGCTCTGGGATTCTTGCCATTACCTTGCAGACATAGATGACCCTGATGGGTACAATCCAAATCGGGGAGGATCTCTTTGCTCGCAGGTTTTCATTCAGAGTAACTCCATATCCGGTCACGTTCCATCCAATATACGCTAGTGTCTCATCTCTCGGGATAGTGTCATAGGAAGTAGCTTCTCTAATCATATCTACTATACCCTTAACTAGAGCACTATTCTTTGGATTATCTTTTACAGAACGTAGGGGGTGGACTTCATGAGCATAGATGAACATCGTTCTGTATGCCCACACAGAACCATTATGGCTGAAAGGCAGGACCAGATAAGGGATACCTTTATCAGTAGTATGAGGCATAAGACCACACACCCAACAGTTAGTCGTGTTCACTACTAATTGGTGTTGATGCAAAAGTTGAACGAAGGAGTTATTAACGAACTCCAATCTTCTAACGGACTCATGTTCAGGCAGAGGATGAAAAGAATGCGAGGAAACAGTAGAAGGAGGTATAGGCTGTGTAGTGGGTGCAAATGTCACTCGAAAAGAGAATAAGACATATCCTATTAAAAACACCATTAAACTAAACAACATGAAAATGCATAATATCAAAAAACGTTTCTTGGTCATCATTATACACATTTTGGCTTTAAAGTTCATCTCTTTGGCAGGTCTCTCCATCTCGAAAAACTCCATCCTCTAACCGTGCTGCTCGCGGAGGTAGGGTGTTCCGTGCTAAGGAATGCGCCTGTCAGTCCAGGGAACTCCCAAGGACCAACCAGAACCGTCGAACTTGTGTCTTCGGCTTGCACTCCAAAGACTTGTCGCCCGCGACCCTACAGCTGAACCCGGATGGTGGTTCGAAAAACAAAAATAAAAAAGTTTCTCAGATGAGAGAGCTGCACTTTCAAAAATAGCAAAGAAAAGGGGTTTATTTGTCCATAGTTCTCGGTCTCAGATTATAACGGCTTTTTCCAGATAATGTCTGGTCCTGGAACAAAAGTTCAGGCTCTGTAGTGTCCAATCGAATTGACGGTGGCACAGTTTCTTGCAAAAGATTGTCACTTTCACGTTCAGAATTTGTTCCTTTCACACGTGCATCGCTGAAAGGCAGAAAACGAGGCACAGTCTCAGTCTCAGAGTCAGCGATACCCTCCTGGACCCACCGGTCATACGGCAGAGGCAAAGGGACACTCTTACAATGTACGCCGTGGATCCAGTTCTTCTTTCCTTCCACTCGAACGGTCGATCTAGTTGACAAAAGGACTAGGTGGGGGCCGGTCCAACGGGGCTGATCATTTTTCGTCCGCTGGAAGTTTTTAACCAGGACCCGCTAACCAGGATCGATGGTGTGCCCTGGATCTTCAGACACCTGAGGCAAAGTATCGTGAACGTGTTGGTGTAAAACACGCAATTTAGCCGTCAAATCATACAAGTAATCAAGTAGCACAGGGTGTTCAATCTCACTGAATTTTGTCGGCCTGGGCACTCCCCATATGTTGGCCGGGCGGCCGAACACAATTTCGTACGGACTAAGTCCCACTCGCGAATGCACAGTCATTCTTGTCGATAGAAGTGCTAATGGTAAAGCATCTGGCCATTTAAGGCCAGAGCTTGCTTGTATCTTGGCCAGTTTAAGTTTTAGAGTGCCATTGTAGCATTCTACTAGTCCAGCTGATTGGGGGTGATTTGCAGCGTGAAATTTTTGCTGGATTCCTAGCCCTTCACATACTTTCTTCATCACTCGACCCACAAATTCACTCCCATTATCACTCCAGACCATTCTCGGCAAGCCAAACCTAGGGAAAAATTCTTTGACAAGGGCTTTAGCTGTGGATAAGGCAGTGTTAACTTTCAGGGGATATGCTTCTACCCATCTTGAAAAGGCACAAACAACAACGAGTACGTATTTCAAATTGTTGCACCTTTCCATGTGGATGAAATCTAGCTGCAAAGCCTCGAACGGATACGTTGGAGGCGCAAAATGACCAGCTGGAGTTGGGGTTCCCCTACCAGGATTGTATTTCAGACACACCATGCAATTCTTGACCACATTCTCTGCACACTTAGGAATTCCAGCATTTTGCCATACTGGAGCCAACAACTTACAAATCCCTTTCACACTGATATGAGCCATTCCATGGGCCATTGTAACCACTGCAAGCACATACGCATCGGGTAGCAACCATCGCTGCTGCTCTGACAATTCAACCCAACAACCATTTGAATCCAATTTACCCGTACTCTCTCTCCACACACTCAACTCTTTCTCTGTAGCTTCAGCTTGAATAGACTTCACACTCTCTATCGTATCTTCACACATTCCAACGTCACCAACCCATCTTGCAGGGCCTGCAACATACATTCGGCTCATCACATCCCTTGCTGTTTCTTTTGCGACTTCGTCAGCAAATGCATTGCCACGACCAACATCATCAGTAACCTTCTTGTGTGCACTACATTTCACAATCGCAACTTGTAATGGTAAAGTAAGTGACTCAAGAAGCTCATTCACCAACTGACCATGCTGAATCTTGGCTCCATGCGACGTCAGAAACCCACGCTCTTTCCACAATCGTCCAAAACTATGAGCCACACCAAACGCATACTGGCTGTCAGTATATATGGTCACTTTCATTCCTTTTGATAACACACACGCTGCTTGAGCTGAATTATGTGGGATAAGTGCAGTTTCAACAATCGTATGTGAAGTCGTAACAGCATATGCCGCAGTCGTATCACCATTCGGAAGCTTGAAGCATGAACCATCCACCCATAAGGTACCATCACACTTCACAAGAGGAGTGTCCTTAAGATCTACTCTCCCTTTCGTTTCTTCTTCTGTCCTGAGAAAACAATCATGCTGTTCAGAAACATCTGTCTCTGCTAAAATCGGCAACAACGTACCTGGATTCAACGTGTTGCATCTCTTTATGTGCACATGACTCGCTAAAAGTGTCAACTCGTAACCTGACAATCGAGCACTAGTTAAGTGCTGTGCCTTGGTCCTGTTTAACAAAGTGTCCACTGCATGTGGAACCATCATAATCAACATATTCATCACTAAACCAGCAGACTGTCGAACAGAAACAGCTGCTGCCGCTGTGGCTCTCAAGCAACTCGGCAACGCTCTAGCTACCGGATCCAAAGTCGACGAAAAATACGCGCATGGACGTTGCTTGTCCCCAAAAGACTGTGTCAGCACTGACAATGCACATCCTTCTTTCTCATGGACATACAGTGTAAAGGGCTTACTGTAGACGGGGGTACCCAACACAGGAGCCGAACACAATGCATCACGCAATTCGGAAAAACTTTTCTGACAATCTTCAGACCACGGAAGGGGATTCGGTGTATATTTACAGGTCAATGCTACCAAAGGTTTGGCAAGCAAAGAAAAATTCGGTATCCATTGTCTGCAATATGATGTAATACCCAAGAAAGCACGCACTTCTCTCTGCGTAATTGGCACACTCAATTTTGCAATTGCCTGAATTCTTTCTGGGGTCAGTTTCCTTCCCTCTTTCGATAAGAGATTACCTAAGTAGGTCACTTCTTGTCGACAATATAGCAATTTTGAAAGAGACACTTTGTGATGTAAATCAGACAAATGACGCAACAACGACAACGTGGCTTCTTTACAAATCTCCTCAGTATCTGCAGCGAGTAGCAAATCGTCAACGTACTGAATAAGGGTAGCGCCATCAGGTAAAACAATCGTATCAAGCTGTGTTTTTAAAGCCTGACTATATATCGATGGACTTTCACAGTAGCCTTGAGGAGCGCGTTTGAACCGGAAGCTTCGACCTCCTAAACAGAAGCCGAAAATATCCCTGCTTTCCTCGGCAATCGGGATGCTGAAGAAAGCATTCTTCAAGTCAATCACCGAGAACCAAGTTGCGGAAGCTGGAATCATAGTCAATAGGGCAGTGATATCAGGGACAACTGGAAATTGTGGCACAACGATTTTATTCACCTCTCTAAGATCAATCACAAACCTGTAAACAGGTGGCTGAGAAGGGTCAGTACGTTTCAAAACAGGCAGAACAGGACTATTGCAAACGTTGCCTCTTGTCTCTTCAATTACATCTTTTTCAATCAGATCATAAATGATCGCTAGCAACGCTTTTTCACCTTCACTAGAGATCTTGTATTGGGGAATGCGTGGCATTTTAACATTCGCTTTCAATGTCACAACATATGGCGGTATTTCCAAAAGACCCACATCATTAGGACCAGTAGCCCAAAGAATATCAGGAAGTAACGACAATTCGGTCGGAAGTTTATCCTTCGACAAATACATTGGGGAGACCACTTTCTTACCCAGTGTAAGTTGTACTCCCGAAGGAGAACAATACAATGTCGCATACAATCTTTTCACCAAATCCAATCCTAACAAGTTCTCACCACAACCTGTCGTCAGAATAAGGGGTGCTTCGAATTCACAAGGTCCAACAGAAAGGGACATAGGACTAGAAATCGGGTTCCTAGCCGGGGCGCCAGAAAAACCTACTGAAACATTCATCTCGCCAGGCAAAGGTGCGCCAGGGACTTTACAGTGCATAATAGAACTCTTTGTAGCACCAGTATCCAACAGAAAAGGCTCTGACACACCTGATGTAATCACCTCAACATAAGGTCCACTCTGATCTACTGGAACTGAAACAACTCCCTCTCTTTGTCTATGGCTGTCCTAGAAATCATTACCTTCCATATTCTCATCTTCTGCATAGTAGTCATCAGCATAGTACTGAGTCGTCCTACCAGACGCGTTATTCTGCTGATCAAAACTATTCATCGAATTCTGAGGCGGAAAGGAACGCGCGTTCTGGGAGAAATTTCCACGTCCTCTACCTCTAGGAACTTGTTGAACACCTCGACCTCTTGCACCAGAAGCACCATTAATACGCTGTAACAAAATAGGGCAACTATACTTGAAATGACCCTCTTCCTTACAGTATGAACATTGATTGGGGCCTACCAGAGCACGTTGTTGAGGATACTCGAACCTTTGCGGGTTCCTCTGAAACTGCTGAGGTTGCTGATAGTCACGCTGACCACCACGAGGCGGGTACGCCTGTTGTAAAAGAACCTTCATCTTTAACTCTTTAGTTTTCTTGTCTGCTCTATCCTTCTCATCTTTATCCCTGTTCTCGTAGTACTGTGCAGCAGCCAATATCTGTGCTGAAGAGGAAATGGCCCAAGAACTCTCTGAATCTTTTAATTTCTTACACAGCTCGGGAAGCAAATTGTGCACAAACTTGTCAACGAACAACCGTTGACCACCTTCTGTACTCATATCTTGACCACTGTGGTCGATAAACGTTTCTTCAAACCTACTGAAAAAATCAGACACCATTTCATCTTTCTTCTGCTTACACGCAGACAATTTGTCCCAATTCACACGCATTGCAGGCATTAAAGTCTTCATGTATGTAACAATCTTACCAGGGAGGTCTGCAACTAAAGGCTCGGGTTTAGCACCACCAATTTGTCGGCCATCTGCAGCAGCGATATTAACCCATGAATCACCTAACTCTTGCGCATGATCCGTATGACGGATCAATCCCCATAAAGGCTGTGGAACAACATTTCCAAACAACATATCAATATCGGCTAAATTCATAATGCATGAGTCTGCACTCTGTGATAGTTCCTTGTAGTACCCAGCAGGATTTTTACGGGGGTCAGGTAATGTCTGTTTAAGAGCCAAGACTTCCACTCTTTTCCATGGAACATGTACCCAAACACGCTGAAAGTGTGGCTGAATGGACGGATTAGCATTCGGGTCCCCTTCTCTCCAAACTGGGGTAACTTCTCTCATTGGATATTGTTTCACCTTCTTTTTAACAGAGGAATCAGGCTCAAACAACGACTGAGAAATATCCTCACTCCTAAACGATAATAATGTCGCAACTGCTTTCTCAACATCGGAACCCACAATCGTGCCTTTTGCAAACTCGAACCGTACACGGCACAAATCAGGCGGATTGGATTCCAAATCATTGTCCTCCAGTTCCTCACAAAGAAAAGCACACATTTTCTCAAAAACATATCTCTGCTTCGGTGCTTCCCATTGATGGAAGACATCCATAGCAGACTCTAGCTCATATCTTGTGGGGTCGGTAACCCATTTATGCGCCAAATGATCTAATGTTTCCCGCTCTCTAGAGTCGGGTCGTTGACTACGCAGCTGTTTGCGCGTTGAAACAGGGGTCATACTTGTTGTCCCAAAAAGAGGATATAGAAGACTAGCAACTGTATCAGTCATTCTCTGTCGAACAGAAGGAGAAGTCAATGAAAGGACAGGAGGAAAAGCAGAGTGAGGCAAGGCAGACGCAGATGCAGACACAGAGGCAGTATCAGGAGGAATATCAGAAGAGGTAGTCGATGCAGTAGGCAAAGTCGTAGGAAGTACAGGTGGAGCAGGTAGCAAAGTCGGCACCCTTGAGGAGGCTGCGCCAGAGGAGTAGGAGCCAGCTGAAGAGCAGCTGGTGGCTGTGGAAGAACCTGAGGCACAACAACCGGGGGTTGCCCTACTAAAGGTTGCGGAGGTGCTGTAGCACTTTGCACATAAGGGGGCGGCGAACTCAATAAGTGTGACATTAAAGGATCTTTTTCAAGTTCTTTTGCTGCATCTTGCTGAAGAGGCGGCAAAACTGGATAGCATTTATCAATCGCCATTTTACGTTGCCTGTGCAACTGCTCACTTGTCTGTTCTTTTTCGTTATCTTTAAACTGCATAGCAGCTTGCATTATCAAAATACCCTTCTCTCTTTTATTTCTCTTTGCTAATTTAATTTCCTTCTGTTTGGCTTCCTTACGCCATAGGCGGAAAGAGTCAAACATCGCCGGCCGGGCTTTCTTCTTAAAGAGTCTAACCTCTAGATTATCTAAAATCTCTGTGTCAAAGCTACCATATTGGGGCCATTTTAGAATACCATCTTTCCTGGTGTATCGGACCCATACTTCATTATATGTGATGGGGCCCACGCCATGCTTTACGTAAAGCTCATAGGTTGGAGTTCCAATCGGAGGAACCGCACACGAGTCCTCCAATCGGGAATCCCTATTACAACCAAGACAAAACAAATTTCCAAGTCTGCTAAGACCAGGCATCTTCGCTCACTAGTCTAGCTTCAAACTTCAAGGGGATATCGAATACGATAGTCTCGTGAATACACGAGTCCCTCGCCTTTGGTACTTGCAAGTTGCAAATCAAAGATCCCAAGGGGATACCCAAACTAAGAACCAAACTAAGGACTGGGAGATGCTCCACTCATACTTAACTGAGGTATCGATGACGTCACCAGAAGACTCGTCTATCGTCTCGCTCTACAAATCATCAAAGGGTCCAAAACAGGGCGATAGGCAGGGCAGCAGTCCTTCGTAGCCGTTGGGAAGCGGGGAACCTCGCAGTAAAGACTTTCGGACCACGACGACATACAGGGGTCGATGAAGTGGTTGGCCTTCCTCCAGAATTTCACACGAAGCTCCTCACAAACCTCTGGCTTGGACCGGTACCGCTGAAATCACCCCATGTTGGGCGCCAACTGAAGTACTGGGTTTTTCAGAACCCAGCGGTGCCAGGGGACACACCCAAAGACTTCGAGTTCTCCTGTTTCAGACTACAGAAACGCAGAGTCTTCTTGGTGAAGTCAAAGATCGAATTTATTGGCTGCAGCCAGTAACAGGTATCCTAGAAGTACAACACGGTGTATATTCTCAGGAGACTGCTCAATCTTACAAAGCCAGTCAACCCTTTTTATAAAAAATATTATGCTTCAGGCAAACATTCCTCATTTACAGTTGACCATTCACATATTTTCACGACAAAGAAAAAGCAAAATCATGATGACAAACCCATATTTTAGTTTGTCCAACCCACAATCAATTATCCGGCAAGGCCCAACACTTTTCATCAGATATCGGACGGACCCCTAATAAAAACGGGCACCTCCTCCTCGTAAAGCAGGCCATAAAGCAAAGAACAGAGACAGGTGTGTGTAAGATTAGACATAGTTGTGTGCAATGAAGGGTTTATGGTATGCTGTGCCTTGATCTTAATCTCGAGCGGCCACTGGGAAAGGAACTGGCCGAACAGGTTTGGTTTCAGGCAGTGGAGTCAGCTTGCCCAGGTCACACAAAAGTCAGCAAAGGTGTACGTGTCCTTAAGACTCGTTTTGGCCTTAGTCATCGGCCTATGTGAGGGCAACCACAAAATGGCTGCCATGCACAAAATGGAACCCGAGGGTTCAGGACGGAATCCCTGATTTAGTGGTGATCTCGCCACTCAAACGTGACGAAAATACTTGCACACCTTACTCTCGTCATTTTCGGTCTGATGTTACCACAATCGTCATGATTCGACGACTTTTATAACACGGGTGGAGAATTTCAGTACCACAGATCACAGAACTGAGTGTGATTGAACTTTGAGTAGCGCTATAAAAAATGGAATGTATGTCACAGAGGGGCTATGTAGAGATGAAGGACACTGTTGTAGGGTGGCAGTAAGGGAATTAGTAGAGAAGGAGGTCATTGAGTGGTTGTCAAACAAGATTGTGGCCCTGGGCGCCACCGGCACTAAACCAGCCTTCTGAGACCCCAGATCCTGTTTTACTATACAGCATCTTTAGCTAAAATGAGAATGCTCTTCACATCACGTTTTGCATTGACCTGATAGGGTTATTGCATCATTGTGGTAGTTGGGACAAATGTTCTGGAACTTTGGGAGCTACATACCCACATTTTCATTGTCTGCACTACTGCTGGATGTAAATTGTTCACATAGCCATCAGGTTTCATTCTGCTTACATCGTTGAAGTTTAGGACGGTGCTCAATTTATACATTTGTATTTATATTCACTCTGTGGCCTCATCAGGATTTTCGTAGAAACATTGTTTGATGCTACTACTTATTGTTAGAGGGGCTGGAAGTTCAGAGCTTGCAATGAATGCATATAAATAATTATGTACCCAGTAACTTAACTAATAAAAAATCTTTCAAAGACATGGCAGTGAAAATGTTGCACATATTAGAGGTATGCACTGGGATTCAAGGTAATCCCTCATCCCCAAAGGCTTTCATACTACACTTCCAATAATTGCTATCCCACTCCTATCTCTAAACAATTTTCACCACCCAGGTGGAACCCCATCTTGCATTTATACCACTTCCTCCGGTCAACATGGGCCGTGTTGCTCGTTTTAGATGTCATGGACTCCTCTCCTCTGTTGACCTTACAGTCATGTACAGTTCTCCTATCACCCAGTCCATCAGCAGACAAACCTACTCCTCATTTTTGTCCTTTAACCTGAACTGGCCCCAATCAAATTCATCTGCATACTTTTTATATTGTGCTCTTATATGAAGGCAAAACCCAACAGAAACTCAGATACATTCAGTAGACAAAGATCACAATACTATTTATTGGTAGATAGCAGCTACCTCCCAACGCCTGCCAAGAATTGCCACCTAAGTCCATACAAAGCTTTGTGACCAAAACAACGGGGTGGATTGATGAGTTTGAAAGCCACAGTGAAGTGCATGGAAATGGTCTTAATTGGCATATTTTTGCACACAGGTGTGCTTTTTCTTGTGGGTGTTGTGGTCAGCTCTACAGATGTCGAAATGAGGATTCTGACTATGGAGCCGACGGGCCTTAAGCAACATTCCCCCTCGGAATGGCTCTACTCTGAATTGTGGAAAACCTGTACAGTATTAAAACTGAATCCCCCTTTCTTCATAGTTGTGTTATAGATTAAGAGAGGAGCTAAAGTACAGTCGTGTTTAAGGCTATAAGCAGTAGAAACTACATGCATGAGTTTGCTATCCTGTC
Organism: Lissotriton helveticus; assembly: GCF_964261635.1. Lineage (NCBI taxonomy): Eukaryota > Metazoa > Chordata > Amphibia > Caudata > Salamandridae > Lissotriton > Lissotriton helveticus. Next base: position 1,923,134,146 of record NC_136057.1, on the reverse strand, counting down.
CTATACTGACCGGGTCCGTCTGCCAAAATATATTAGCCTTATAACCTTAATCAGCCACATTAAACGAGCCACATTGACATACTTTTTCAACAAAGTTGCAGGGTCTAACTGATCAAATTTGGTGGCCTGATGACAAATGTCTTAGCTATCATTACAGAAAGCTTCAATGCTATGAAGGACACTGAGGCAAGGATTAGGCTGTTCTTTCTTCTTTATTTTGCACCAGCAGCCATTAAACATTGATATGAACTGTGCAAAACTACATTTCCCATGAAACATTGGGAAAGAACTAGCAAACACATTCTAACCAATCCGGGGTCAGCATCTCCCTGAAGAACATCTTGCAGATGCCCTATCCACCTCTTTCTTCCTGCGAACACAGCCCAGAACAGGACCTTATTCCTGCTTGAAAGAGTTTGTCCCTGAAAAGAAAGTTATGCTTATTTAATACCTTGTTTCAGAGGAACAACAATAAATGCAGATTAACAATCAAAATGAGAACCGTTTAGGCAAGTTTAAGCAAGCATTGAAACAGATCGAGATCAAAACAGCATGGCTACCCCTAACACATGAGTAGGTCTGAATACTCCATGCTCAATTACATCTTTCAAGGAGTGGGAACTAGATGATCATGCCACTGAGGGTGGGCAAATCCTTGCCTCTGTGTCCTTAATAGAATATAAACTTTCTGTTATGATGGCTAGGAAAGTTTTCATTCTATGTCAGGACCAGGAGGCAAGAATTAGGTTGGGTTAAAGCTTTTCCAACACTAAGGGTTCCAGGTTTGGTACCAGTTTGAAGTAAGACCTCTTAAAGGTAGAATCCGAGGCCAATCTGTTGCAGTAACCCCTTTGACGCTGATGACGGAATGGTTCCGTCATCAGCGTCGGTTGGGCTGCGCTAATGACGGAACTGCTCCGTCACGGCCACGCCCGTTTCTTAACACCTTCAGCACAGCGCGAAAATTTGCGCCGCGCTGAAGGTGTTAAGGATGTCCTCTAAACAAGCCCCCAAAGAAAAAGATTTCTATGCCATTGCTACCCTAACGGAATGTACCTCCAAACTTGGAAGTATCAATACCAGGTTCCTGCATGGCCCAACAGACCCACCTGGCAATGGTCAGGAAGGAAACAGCTATGTGCATTTGGTAAAGGCAATAAGTAATTGCTGTTCACCTTGAGGATGAATGTCCACATACATGGAATCATAGGCTTTAATTGCCCATACCACACAATTTTGGAACATCTGGAACAGTTGGGTATATAACCACTTTTGAGTGACTCTTCATTCCCCTGGAAATAATTTTTTTTATCCTCTCTGGAGTAAACACTCTACCTGTTAATTCCAGTGCTCACAAATCTGGGACTCTGTGGAAAGACACCAAACACAATAATGTAGCCAGCTTTGCTGACATCTGATTTCTTATCAATTAATTGTTCGAAGCCCATGATTTAAAAAGGTACAGGACCTTACTAACATTGTGAGAAGTTGGCCTGGTATATGATGTTCCCTTTTCTAGTGAGCACCTTGCACCAGTCCAAACAATCCTTAAATGTGATGGTTGTAAAGCCAACCTTATAGACCAGCTATCCTAGTGGTAGCATGGACAAAGCAGTCTTAGGCTAAACTCAATAGGGCATGTGAAGCCAGCTGTTTTACCATATGCAAACCTTTTAATACCAAATGAAAGGACACCACACAGGTTATATATTCAAAATATATATGTATTTACTTCTAAACAACCCCCTGAACTCTTTATGAGCAAAGGAGCACAAGCGCATAACAAGTAACCTAATATAACATACAAAAGTTGCACAAATGTGGATAGGCCCTGGTGGCCCGTAAAACCTTATACTAAAATAGTGGTATAAGAACCACGTCACGAACAATGGTAAGGCCTAGGGCCTTGGGAATCACTGGGGCTACACTGGACTAACAGTAGTTAGGGTGCAGGAGGCCCACAGGATGCGGGTGCAGTGTCTAAATGCACACATAGAAGTGAATGGGTGCGTAAAGATAGAAAGTTAAAGAGTTAGGAGTCTTCCGACTGGACTAGAACTTAACCACTTGAAACTAGGACACTAGGCGTGTAAACCTCTACAGGAGCACCATAGTACTTGTGTTACCTCAACCACAGGAAGTGGGTGCATAGGTGTCAAAGTGCTTCGGGCTTCGTTCTATGTAGCCTTGGAGAAAAGATGCTGCAGGCGAACAGGAGAGAAGAGTCCGGTTGGATCCAAGGGTGGATTGAGGATGAAGAGTACCTGAAAGCAGAGGGGACAGAGTCTGGGTCACTAGCCAGTGACCAGGATGGAACCAGGAAGGAACCAGGCGATGTTGGGATGCGATCCGGTGCTGTCGTGAAGTTTGTCTACGCTGCCACGTGGACCAGGAGGTGTCGACGATAACCAGGTGCTGGACACAGACTGTCCCACGAAGGCTCTCACTGTCGGCGGTGTCGGTTCTCGATTCAGAGTCAACAGGCCTTGGCAAATGCAACCCATGCAGGAATCAAAGATGTCTTCTGGTACAGACCAGCAAGGTCTGATGGGCTGCTCCTTTTCAGGGGAGCAAGGGCCAGTCTGGAGCAACCAGACCAGCATTGGAAAATCAAAGGTTCGTCATCACAGAGGCCACTAGCCAACGGGCAAGTGACCGGACAGACGCGTCAAGCAGGAAAATGCAAAAGGGCCCCATGCAGCACTTGGTGAGTGTGGAGAGGTGATCTTCGTTGCAAAGGATGCTCGGGCTGGGGCTTCTCAATTCCCAATGCACAGTTTCGAGGGTGCCTCAGGAGCTGCACAGAAAGCACTTTGCTGGCTTTTCAAGATAGCCAGTCCCACGTCTCTCGTCGCGTCCACGGGTCTCAGCTTTGCTGTGGCTGTGGATCGGGCTGTTGGATGTCTGGAAGTCCAGTTCTTGTCAGGCTCTGTTGTTCGAGCTCCGGCGGGAGCAATGATAAAGCAAACTGTTGAGCACTTGATGGTGCCTGCTTGCACAGGGTGGTCACTCCTTGACCAGAAGGGAGATTCTTCAGTCTTCTACGTCGAGTAGGATGTCGAAGGGTCCAGAGTTTCGTATCAGAGTTTCAGTCAGGATTATCTAAAGTCTTGGGACTCAGCTCCTACCTATATACCAAATCTAGGGGTGGATTACCTGCTAGGTCACTCCTATGGGTGGGACCCAGGAAGGGGGTGGTTACACCCCTTTACCTTTGTCCAGTTTCATGCCAGAGCTGGGGCTGGAGTGCCCCAGCACCGGTTTGAACTGACCTATGCATGGGACTCCTTGTGTGCCCCAGGCAGTGTCTAGGTTCATTCAGCCCTCCCTGCCCCAATCCACTATCTCCTGTCTGGGGTGGTGCTAGCACCTCCCTGTGACAAGAAACCTATTGTCCAGGCTTCCCCTACCGGAGTTTCGTCCAGCAGCAGGAGGCCAGACTTGTGTCTGTGGCAGCAGCATCCATTTTGTGATGCTGAGGCTCTGGTTAACTTTAACCGGGATTAATGGAAGTAACATGTCTTCTCCCTCTAGAAGGGTGGAATGCTACCCCCGTCGCCAGAAGTGGTGAGGGGGTAGTATTCCAAAGCGTATGACACCTTACACAACATGTTTTGATAAAGCCAAACCAAAGATAGCATCAGACCGCGAGGTACATAATGCACTTAAGAGTATATGGTATGGCAATATCCTGGAACAGCTATAAGGACATGGTTCCGAAAGCTGCAGACAGGCTCAGCTCATGCTAGAGCACCATCTCACATAAAACCAAGCACTCTGCCTTCAGGATTGTTAAGGCATGCCATAGGAGTGACTTATAGGTGTATATGTGTCCAGATATAAGGTTAGACATGGGTATACTACATCTAAGCAAGGGGTGATTACACGACCTTGCCCCAGCTGAGTGATCAGCCAGTTGTGTCAGTTTGGATGGCCAGCCAGGGGTGGCAAAATATATGCTGCAGCCCCTGGTAGGCCTTGGATGCACCTATGCCCTGGGTACCTATAGTACATTGTACAGGGGCTCATAAGGTGACCCAATATCCAATTAGGTATGTACCTAGGGTACATGGAGTCCATTTTACAGACAGAGCAGATAGCCTGGGGCCCTCATTAGCAGGATCCCAGGCCAACCAAGTCGAAAACCAGCTAAACACAAGTCAAAAAATCTGGGGTAACCATAGTCAGGTATCCACCTTCCTACACACCCCCCCCCCCAAAAAAAAAAAAAAGGAGATAAGGCTATCCTTGACCAAGTAAGCCTATATTGCCTAAGTGGCCATATAAGGAAGTACCTGCACTAGCATGGTTACCCCCTGTTTCATGGTCCACTAAGCAATCCCTCACCCTAGGGGTATCAGAGGTTCTCCACCATAGGGAATCTGTACCTGTGGTGTGTTTTGGCAAAGTAAAAGGCTGGTGTTGAGATGGAGTACTGAAGTGAAGCTCCACTAATGTAGGGCTCAGCTTCCTCCAATCATCATCCATCATGTCTGCCTTTCTCTTCATGACTGAGTTGCACTGTCCTCTCAGGGTCAACCTCTGGCTGCCTACAGCTGGAGGCTGGGTCCCTTCTGCTGGCTTACTGGAGGGACAGGTCAGCTTTGGGGAAAATTGGGCCCCAGGTTTGGCTGTGCCCAACAGAGTCCATTTGGGGGAGGTCCCTAACTAAGAGTAAGGGAGATCCCTCAGGAGTTTGTGAAATGTTCCCCTTGCTAGGGCTCCTAGCTTTGGTGCCCCTAATCTGCTGATGGGGGTGTTCTGGTGGACAGGGGGCCCTTTGGGGTCCACTGGCCTCTCTGTCCTCTATAGCCCTGGGCTGACTGATGCAGGGTAGAGAGGGGCAGGTTACCTTCTCCAGACTGGGTCCCATCTTGGAAGGGTCCACTGACATCAGAGGCTCTGTCAGGCCAGGCCTGGCTACCTGTGGGGCAGTTTCTTCACAAGGGGTAGGGTCAGTTCCCTGAGGAGGCTGCCTCTCACCTAATGTCTGGTGGGAGGGAGACTTGTCTTCCTCCTCAATGCTCTCTGTCTGAGTGGAGTGATCCATAGTTTCAGGCTTCACAACACTGAAATCTGTCTGAGTTTGGGCTGTGGCCCTCACAGCCCCACCAACCTTTTCAGGAAGGGACTCAGTCTGGGTCTGGGCTGTTGCCATCATAGCCCTGTCAATCTGTCTAGGGAAGGAGTCTGCTTGAGATTGGGCTGAGACTAGCACAGCCCTACCAACCTTTTCAGGGAGGATATCCTGAGCTGGGGCTGTGGCCATCACAGCCCCACTAACCTTTCCATAGAGATTTACCATTTTAGAATAGGTTTCTTGTTCCACCTCAGCCCAGGCTCAGATTTCCAGATCATTTCCCAGTAGACAATCTACAGGCAAGTTTGTAGACACTGCCACTCTCTTGGGGCCAGTTACACATCCCCAGCTGAGATTATCTACTGCCATGGGATGATCTTTTTGTACTCCATCAATGTTGGTCACCTGGTATGTGGCTCCAGGTAATAGTTGCCTTGAGGGGACTAGACTCTCAGTCACCATAGTGATGCTAGCCCCTGTGTCTCTATAGGCCTCAACTTTCTGACCATTGATGAGGGGCTCCTGTCTGTACTTGCTCAAAGTGTTGGGACAAGCAGTGAAGTTGGAAAATCCATGCCATCTTCACAGACAAGAGTAGCTATGTTAGGGGACCTGGTTAGGCCAGAGTCCACCTGAGCTCCCAAAGTAAACCCAGCCAAATTCTTGGGGGCACTCCCACCACCTGGGGGATTACTACTAACAGTAACAGGAGGTCTGGGAGTATTACTTGGGGGAATGTTTTCCTTATTGTTGGCCCTTGGGCAACTGCTGTCAGTCTTCCAGTGGCCAGGCTGTTTACAGACATGGCAATAAGGTTTATTTTGGTTAGAGGAAGTGTTTTGGGACCCACCACCAGCATTGGAGTTTTGGGGGCCTGTGGAGGACTTGTCTTTTGATTTATCCCCACCTTTCTCTTGAGGCTTGGTAGAATCTTTCTTCTGGTCATTCAGCTCAGGCCCAGACATTGTCCAGGCTCTGCGTCCGGGCTACTTAATCCAGCACATTGACCGAACAGGGAATGTAGGAGGAGGGATCGCCATCCTCTATAAGGAACATCTAGTCTGTCGTCTGCTCGGCAGCCCATTACTTGACTGTGAAAATGCCCACTTCTCGATCACCCTGTCTCCTTCAGCTTCCTTCACAGGGCTTTTAGTATACCGTCCACCAGGATCCTTAGGACAATTCCATAGGACACTGCTAGAAACGGTTGTAAACCTCGCCAGTTCTGCTTCTAATTTCACCATATTGGGAGACCTGAACCTCCATTTCGACGATCCACAAGACACGATAGCTATGGATCTGGCTCAAGACCTTGAGACATGTAAAATGGTACAAAAAATTCAAAAAGCCACCCATATAAAGGGACACCTGCTTGACCCTATCTTTTCAAATATTATAGATTTAATCACCACCGATCCGAGCCCCGTTCCGTGGTCAGACCATTTTACCATACCTTTCACTTGGAGTGTCCCCCCCCCCCCCAGCTCCGACCAAAACCTTCTGCAGTGCGCAGACAAGACATTGGTCTAAACTCAATATAAATGAATGGTCGGAAGTACTAAGGACTACCTTACCTCCCACTAACCCTGATATCAATACAGCAAACCCAGAGTTTAACCAGTGGATAGAGCACTCACTGGACATTATTCTCCCTAGGAAATCTGTAATCCATAAAAGAGGTACAATCAATCATCCCTGGTTTAGCCCAGAGCTCCGAAAACTCAAACAGGGATGTAAAAAAGAGGAGAGACAATGGAGAAAAGACTTTGATTCAGGCTTTTTCACCCCCAACATGGCATCGAAGGCCAAGAAGGAAGCTGTCCCTGTTAAAACTGAAGCAAAGTCCAAGGCTTTGAAAGCTAAAAAGGCTGTTCTTAAGGGGGTACACAGTCACAAGAAGAAGAAAATTAGGACAGCCCCCACTTTCAGGACGCCGAGGACCTTGAGGTTAAGGAGGCAACCGAAGTATCCCAGGAAGAGTGCTCCACGTAGGAACAAACTTGACCATTATGCGATTATTAAGTTCCCTCTTACCATGGAGTCTGCCATGAAGAAGATTGAAGATAACAACACGCTGGTCTTCATTGTGGATGTCAAGGCTAACAAGCACCAGATCAAACAGGCTGTAAAGAAGCTTTATGATATTGATGTTGCCAAGGTCAACACCCTGATCAGGCCAGACGGCGAGAAGAAGGCATTTGTGCGTCTAGCTCCAGACTATGATGCACTGGATGTAGCCAACAAAATTGGCATAATCTAAGCCTGCTCTGTAGACGCTGGACAGTTCAGAATAAAATTTAAAGAAATTAAAAAACTTTGATTTAGAGATAAAAACTAAATACAGGGCCTCCATCAAGGCCTATAAATCTGCGTTAAAGGCAGCAAAAACAGCTTTCTACGCAGAGAAAATTATTGCATCTCCCAACTCATCGAAAGAGATTTTCAGAATTGTCAAAACTCTGTTGAAACCCCTGACCCCCCTCTTGCCCCAAATACATCAGGGTCCCGTTGTGAAGAACTTGCACTCTTCTTCCACACTAAAATCCCAAAAATTCTCCTAGGTCTCCCACCCATTATCATCCCCGAATCACTATCGTTAACTAAACCTCCCTCTCAAGGCACCACTCCTGAACTCTCCTCCTTAACCCCGCTCACTGAGGAATTGTTACCCCCTCCTCAATTCAGTAAAAAGTGGCTCGCCGCTTGACCCTGTTCCAATTAACATCCTGAAATCAGTCCTGCCCATTATCACTACTCCAGTCATCAATCTGATCAACTCCTCGATTGAAGCAGGCACAATCCCACGGGACTGGAAAATTGCCATGGTCAAACCATTGTTAAAAAAAACTAACCTGGACCCTGGAGACCTATCCAACTACCGTCCCATTTCCCTTCTCCCGGGTATCAGTAAACTGGCAGAAAGATTTGTAAACCCCCAACTGTCCTCATTTTTGGAAGCCTCTAACCTACTCCATCTTTCTCAAACAGGCTTTCGCTCTGGACAAAGGACGGAGACGGCACTTCTTAAGGTGGATGAAGAGTCTAGGAGGATCCTGGACACAGGTGGCAATGTGGCCATCATCCTCCTAGACCTCAGCACCGCCTTCGATACGGTAAACCACCTTATCCTTTTAGCCCATCTAAACAAAATCGGAGTCTCGGGAAAAGCCCTTTCATGGCTTGAATATTTCCTCCAGGAAAGGTATTTTAAAGTATTTGAAGGGGATTGCCATTCACCGCCGATACCCTTGCAGTGTGGGGTTCCACAGGGCTCCTCCCTGAACCCCACACTTTTTAATGTGTATATGTCCCCCTTAGCCGAGATAGTGGCCCCCTACGGAATTGAATTAATCAGCTATGCTGATGACACTCAGCTCGTGGTCTCTCTGAACCAGGCAGATCTGTCCCACACGAGTTTGAGTGACTGTCTAGAGGAGGTAGCAAAGTGGATGGGCCAGTCTCAGCTCAAACTCAACAACGAGAAGACTGGACTGATGTTACTGGGCAAGAAGGCATCATTCAATTCCCCCACGTTATGGCCCCCTTCTATGGGCGCTGGCCCAACCCCAAGAAGTGTGATCAAGAGTTTAGGATTCTGGTTAGACGATGATCTTTCATTCAAAGTACAAGCCAGGAAAACTGCGGCCACCTGCTTCGGCTTGTTAAAACCTATACGCAAAATCCTGCCTCAACTGCCTGATAGAGCCAAAAAGATCCTAGTCCAAGCCATGATTTTATCTAGGCTTGACCACGGTAATGCGCTCTACCTGGGAGCCCCGGCCTCTGTTATCTGCAAACTCCAGGTAGTCCAAAATTCAGCAGCCAGACTGCTGACGAGCACCAACCATCGCTCCTCAGCCAAGCCAGCGTTAAGATCACTCCATTGGCTACCGATAAAAGAACGGGTACACTTTAAGGCCCTCTGTATTGCCCATAATAATCTGCAAGGCAAAGGCCCCCCGATCCTTACTAACCTGATCAAACCATATAAAATGTCCAGAAACCTCCGCTCTAATGATCTCAATCTGGCAGAAGTCAACAGAATCAATAAGGCTCGCTCTGGTGGCCGCCTCTTTTCTTATAACACCTCAAAGTTATGGAACTCTATGCCCCTCTCCCTTCATCAGGAATCCAATCATTTTTCATTCCGCAAGAAAATAAAAACATGGCTTTTCCCCAGAAACTAACTAATAACTGGATCCCATCTTTCACTCTCAGACCTTCTGTCGTCGTAGCTTTAAGCGCTGGGATGCCTCTGGGTAGCCATGCGCTATAAAAGAATCATTTTCATTTCATTTCACCACCCTGATTTTTAGGCCTAATCCTGGTTCTGACCCATTTGTCTGCCGTCTTACCCAAATCTTGTGGAGAGGTCAGATCTGAGTCCACCAGGTGCTGGCGTAGAAGCTGGTTTTGACGATTACTACGGATCTGCTCCCTCATAATCAAATTATGCAATCCTGTAAAGTCCTGTACTTTGCTGCCCAATAACCAGCCCTCCAGAGCCGTAGTAGCACAATCTACAAAATCAACCCAGTCCTGAGTCTGTGTCTTCTGGGTATCCCTGAACATCAACCTGTACTGTTCAGTGGTTAAGCCAAACCCATCAATCAGAGCACTCTTCAGGACAGTGTAATTGTTAGCATACTCATAGCTAACTGTGCGGAGCTTATCTCTGCCTTTTTCTGAAAAGGAGAGCCACAAGATTGCTGCCCACTGACTTTGGGGTACCTGCTGTACTTTGCAAGCCCTCTCCAAAGCAGTTATCCATTTGTGGATGTCATCCCCATCTTTGTAGGGGGCAGAATCTTACTCAGGTGTCTATTGTCATAGGACCTGTCTTTATCCTTAGGGATATTGATGCCACCAGTGGGTCTTGACCCACCCAACTTCTGCTCTCTAGCTAGGGCAAGCTTCTCTTTGGCAAGGGCAACCTCAAGTTCTTGCCTCTCAATCCTCAGATTAGCTTCCCTCATCCTAGCCTGATGCTCCCTCCTTTCAGGAGAGGTCATCCTTCTATGAGCAGGGTTATTGGATCCCCTTGAGGCATTAGAGTGGTGGGAGTCACCTGAGTGAGACCTCCTCCTCTCATACCCCATGTTAAGTCTACTGATGGGTCTGTATGGGTGTTCCCATTGTCAGCCCCATGTAGGCTTAGGTTAGCCTAGCTAAGTCTACCTACTGGAACCTGGCTATCTTGGCAAATCTCTACTTCAGAGCCTTCCTCTGGTTCCTCCTCCTCTTCTTCTCTGATAGTGGGACCAGATGCATCATCTGTAGAGGGTAAGACCTCTTCTACCTGAACTGAGGGGCCCTGTCTAGCAGCCTTCTCAGCATCAGCCCTTTCTAGGACTTCTATCAGATGGGGAATTGTAGGGCTGGAACCTTGTTTCAATCTCCTTGAGGTGCACAAGTGCCTCATCTCTTGGAAATTGAGCATTTCATATCTAGATGGTGCCCTGGGAGGGTCACCTGCCCCAGGAAAAGTCACACTTGGCTCTCCTGTGGTAGACATGATTTCTAGTGAGGTGTGGTGTGTGCACCTACCTACACTATGTGTTTACCTACTTGAACCTCTCTAGGAGTTGTAGTCAGGGTGTGCTAGGCCCTTTCCTCTACAACAACTAAGTTCAGTAGAACTTATGTATTCTAAGTCTTGTTATATGTAGCTAGGGTACCTAATGTGATCTTTCAAATGATATCAAAAGATTACAATTGGTAAAACAACAGCAAGCTCAAATCCCACCCGCTGCACACCAATGTGAGAAGTTGGCCTAGTATATGATGTTCACTATTCTAGTGAGCACCTTGCACCAGTCCAAACAACCCTTATGGGGATGGTTGTAAAGTCAATCTTATAGACCAGCTATCCTAGTGGTAGCATGGACAAAGCAGTCTTAGGCTAAACTCAAGAGGGCATGTGAAGCCAGCTGTTTTACCATATGCAAACCTTTTAATACCAAATGAAAGGACACCACACAGGTTATATATTCAAAATATATATGTATTTATATCTGAACAACCCCCTGAACTCTTTATGAGCACAAGAGCACAAGCGCATAACAAGTAACTTAATATAACATACAACAGTTGCACTAATATGGATAGGCCCTGGTGGCCCGTAAAACCATATACTAAAATAGTGGTATAAGAACCACGTCACGAACAATGGTAAGGCCTAGGGCCTTTGGAATCGCTGGGGCTACACTGGACTAACAGTAGTTAGGGAGCAGGAGGCCCACAGGATGCGGGTGCAGTGTCTAAATGCACACGCGTGCACACATAGAAGTCAATGGGTGCGTAAAGATAGAAAGTTAAAGAGTTAGGAGTCTTCCGACTGGACTAGAACTTAACCACTTGAAACTAGGACACTAGGGGTGTAAAGCTCTACAGGAGCACCGTATTACTCGCGTTACCTCACCCACAGGAAGCGGGTGCATAGGTGTCAAAGTGCGTCGGGTTTCGTCGTGGAGTTTTATGGAGCCTTGGAGAAAAGATGCTGCAGACGACCAGGAGAGAAGAGTCCGGTGGATCTGAGGGTGGATCGAGGATGAAGAGTACCTTAAAGCAGAGGGGACAGAGTCTGGGTCACTAGCCAGTGACCAGGATGGAACCAGGAAGGAACAAGGCGATGTCGGGATGCGATCAGGTGCTGTCGTGAAGTTTGTGTCCACTGCCACGTAGACCAGGAGGTGTCGACGATGACCAGGTGCTGGACACGGACTGCCCCACAAAGGCTCTCGCTGTCGGCGGTGTTGGTTCTCGATTTTGAGTCAACAGGCCTTGGCAAATGCAACCCACGCAGGAATCAAAGATGGCTTCTGGATCAGACCAGCAAGGTCTGATGGGCTACTCCTTTTCAGGGGAGCAAGGGTCAGTCTGAAGCAACCAGACCAGCATTGGAAAATCAAAGGTTCGTCGTCACAGAGGCCACTAGCCAACGGGCAAATGACCGGACAGATGTGTCAAGCAGGAAAATGCAAAAAGGCCCCACACAGCACTTAGTGAGTGTGGAGAGGTGATCTTCGGTGCAAAGGATGCTCGGGGCTGGGGCTTCTCAATCCTCAATTCACAGCTTCAATTGTGCCTCAGGAGATGCACAGAAAGCACTTTGCTGGCTTTCCAAGATGGCCGGTCCCACGTCTCTCGTCACCTCCATGGGTCTCAGCTTTGCTGTGGCTGTGGATCGGGCTGTTGGATGTCTGGAAGTCCAGTTCTTGTCAGGCTCTGTTGTTTGAGCTCTGGCAGGAGCAATGATAAAGCAAACTGTTGAGCGCTTGATGGTGCCTGCTTGCACAGGGTGGTCACTCCTTGACCACAAGGGAGATTCTTCAGTCTTCTACGTCGAGTAGGATGTCGAAGGGTCCAGAGTTTTGTATCAGAGTTTCAGTCAGGATTATCTAAAGTCTTGGGACTCAGCTCCTACCTATATACCAAATCTAGGGGTGGATTACCTGCTAGGTCACTCCTATGGGTGGGACCCAGGAAGGGGGTGGTTACACCCCTTTACCTTTGTCCAGTTTCATGCCAGAGCTGGGGCTGGAGTGCCCCAGCACCGGTTTGAACTGACCTATGCATGGGACTCCTTGTGTGCCCCAGGCAGTGTCTAGTTTCATTCAGCCCTCCCTGCCCCAATCCACTATCTCCTGTCTGGGGTGGTGCTAGCACCTCCCTGTGACAAGAAACCTATTGTCCAGGCTTCCCCTACCGGAGTTTCGTCCAGCAGCAGGAGGCCAGACTTGTGTCTGTGGCAGCAGCATCCATTTTGTGATGCTGAGGCTCTGGTTAACTTTAACCGGGATTAATGGAAGTAACATGTCTTCTCCCTCTAGAAGGGTGGAATGCTACCCCCGTCGCCAGAAGTGGTGAGGGGGTAGTATTCCAAAGCGTATGACACCTTACACAACATGTTTTGATAAAGCCAAACCAAAGATAGCATCAGACCGCGAGGTACATAATGCACTTAAGAGTATATGGTATGGCAATATCCTGGAACAGCTATAAGGACATGGTTCCGAAAGCTGCAGACAGGCTCAGCTCATGCTAGAGCACCATCTCACATAAAACCAAGCACTCTGCCTTCAGGATTGTTAAGGCATGCCATAGGAGTGACTTATAGGTGTATATGTGTCCAGATATAAGGTTAGACATGGGTATACTACATCTAAGCAAGGGGTGATTACACGACCTTGCCCCAGCTGAGTGATCAGCCAGTTGTGTCAGTTTGGATGGCCAGCCAGGGGTGGCAAAATATATGCTGCAGCCCCTGGTAGGCCTTGGATGCACCTATGCCCTGGGTACCTATAGTACATTGTACAGGGGCTCATAAGGTGACCCAATATCCAATTAGGTATGTACCTAGGGTACATGGAGTCCATTTTACAGAGGGAGCAGATAGCCTGGGGCCCTGATTAGCAGGATCCCATGCCAACTAAGTCGAAAACCAGCTAAACACAAGGCAAAAAATCTGGTGTAACCTTAGTCAGGTATACACCTTCCTACACACATCCCACAATGTAGAGCACCTGAGCTCTGAAGGTAAAGATAGCCTGATGCCTTGGAGGAGTTTGCAAACCAACGGATGTTCATCCACATGCCCACCACTCCAGTGGCGAATGACTTGTGGAAATGGCAAATCTAAAGCAATTAATAGACCTGTAAACCAGACCCTAGGAATCTAAAGAGTCAAGGAAATTCAAGAGGCAGACAACATCTGACCTCACGGGATCCACTTTCCTTTGATGATACGACTCCAACCATCAGGACCAGGCCTTGTGGTATATTTTATTTGTGCCATCTGCCCAAAATTTGGCAAGTAAGATGGAAGCTTCACGTTAAATACCTGGGACTTTCCAGCGCCCCTGGTAATCCTCCACACCATGAGACAAAGGGAGCCTGCTAGGACCAGGTGATGAGAATTCATATGAGGATCTCGGAGGAAATCCAATAATAGGGGTAGAGGGATTGGAAAATCCCCAAAAAGTTAACTCAGAATTAGAAACCAAACTTGAGATCTCCAAACCAGGCTGATTACTACCAGATCTGCCTGTTGTCTCTGAATCTGCGTATACAACCTAACTATCTTGGAGAATTGGAGAATGGAAGAAATGCATATCCCCTCTCCTTGCTTCAGTCCTGGATGAAGGCATCAGTCACCACTGTGTCTGGGCGCGGGCAATATCTGTCCAGATGATGGTCCAGCTAGGAGGTAAACAGGTCCATCATAAAAGGACCCCACCTGGACTGGATTACCTGAAACATCTCTGGATGGAATTACCAAAGACTGGCATATTGCTAGTGGCATGAGTGCCAATCCCTCACCTGATTGGATTTGCCAGGGAGATGTTCCGCGCAGTCGCAGCCGCCACAATAAAGAGGTGGTGGGGGCAGGTGGAGGGAGCGTGGGAGGGGGAGTACACAGGGGTGTGGGGGTTATAATAAAAAATTAATGTAAAGTGGAAACTTACCTGGAGCTGACTCCCACGTCTCGCTCGGTCTCTGTCCTTCCTGGTCCTAGCTAGCCTTGGGGCCACATCACAGACTCCCTGCAATTCCCTGCACTGCTCTCACGTGAGAGCAGCACAGGGATTCGTCTCAGCAGGCAGGAAAGACTCCCATCTCAAACCAAGGAGTCTGTGGGGTTTCTCCAGCCCAGCAGCTGAATGCAGCTGGGCTAGAGAAAACCTAAGTCTGCATGTGTCTTCTAGGTCGACCTGTGATGGCCGGTGAAAACTACATATGTGCACTTAGGGAGTGGAGTGCATGTCACATTCCTACTCCCAATGCCCTGCCGCTCCCATCACAAGCTGGCTCAAAGGCGCAAAATGAGAAATAAAATAATGACATAATTTTATTTTTCATTTACTGGCTCTGGGCAGGTAGGGCACCTTTTAGTTAAGGGGGCCGGAATTAAAGCGGAGCCGCGTGCGCGGCTCCGTGGATAGGAAGTCCGAGCAAGTCTCGGCTTCTGTTGAGGTCACGTTCCCGGCGGATTGCACGAGCGGATCCTTGGTGCAGTCAGGAGACTCGCTCTGATATTTAGAGCAATGGTATACAGGCATGTCACCTTAATGTCCTGAAGATGATCCCACTGATTAAAATAGGGATCGAAACATCATTGATAGATTGAACACCATATGCATTGACTATATTGCAATGTTGAACTTGTAATGGTGTGCGCGAAGTATTCTGTCTGTTGTACTTATATCTAATGTAAATGCAGACACGCTTTCCTTGCCTGAACCCCTCCTTCAATGTTGTCTGTATGTCTATGTCAGTAGGACGCAGGTTGTGACCCGCTTGAATTTTTTGCCTATTTTGCTTTACAAGTTTATTGTACAGTAAAAGCTGTTGGGCGGGACATATAATATAGCACTGATTGGGTCTACTTTAATTTACACTCTATCTAATTGTCTAGGGATTATTGTCTTTAAAAATAGTAATGTACCCAAGGTCCCTGACCAATTGCATATTGGGTTCCCTTGTGTTTTATAACAATAAAGTAGAGCAAATACAGACTGCTACTGCTGGGGGCAGCAATGCAACGTGGGAGGGGGAGTGAGGAGGTGTCCAGCCTCAGTAGTCTGTTGGTGCCAGTGACAACATGCAGGAGGTGCACCACTAGGAGTACCACACCTTCCGAAGCCTCCATGAGGGACGCGAGTGAGGCCACCAAAAGGCGTTTGGGAGTGCTTGGTCTTAGGAAATAGTGTGGCCTTGGCAAACTAACTCCTATAAGGTGATGTAACCATTGACATTGCTATAGTAGTGACTGACATACAAGTCTGATGTTTATGTGTTGTTGATTTATGTTGTTTACACTCACTGTGCTATTTAGCACCTAGTATGTGTGCATTAACTGCTTCGCTGCGGCACACATTTCGCCGCTGTGCGGACAAATTCTACGTGTGCGCAAATCGGACGGCCCCAGCCGCAAGGAAGAGGTTAACACAACCACATTGCTACATGAAAATACATGCTGTACAGTTCAAACCTGCTGTGTAGTGTCTCATCATTACTCACCTCAAAAGAAACGTTGTGTAATTTTTGCACGTCTCCTTCTCCCTTCTACTAAGCTTGCCCCAGCTGCTGCTCGTACTGCTTGCCCTGGCTGGTTGTCCTCCTCAGGCTCTCTGTCTGACAGTTCCAGGGGTATGCCTCTCCTAGTATCGATGTTGTGCAACATGGCACATGGGGCCACAATTCTGCAGCAGGTGTCTGTCAATACTGCAATGCCCCACCAGTCTTGTGGAGGCAGCAAAACCTACTTTTCAGCTTCCCAAAGGTGCACTTCATGACGTTTCATGTTGCAATGTGTGCTGCATTATATAGCTGCTCACTTGGGGTAGTTAGGTTGAGGAATGGTGTCAGGATGTAGTTGTGCACGGCATATGCACTGTCACCTACAGGGTAATAAGCAAACCGTTAGTAAAAGATATGCATTTCCATTAGGCCATAGTGTCAGAGAAAATGTAACATGTGTTTACTGTTTACCAAGCAGATGTCCTTCTCCAAATTCACCCCCAAGGAGATAAGTGTGTATGCCACTGTGTCTAAATATGTACGAGTCATGTGTGCTGCCAGGGTATTGTGCCACAATGTCAGTGATGATATTTTTTACATTGCAGATGACTTGGATATTCAGTGAACAATAGGATTTGAGGTTCCTAAAGATGATCTCATTCACTGATGGTGGACAAATGACAACATGAGTGCAATCTATGCAACCTGTTACATGGGGAAACCGGGCTACCTGATAGAAGTCTTGTTTAATCTTAAACAAATCTTGTGCGGTTGCGGGGAAGCTAATGTGGTGGCGATCCTTATCAACATGGCCTGAAGGAATGCATTAAAGAAACGTGAGAGGGAACCTGTGAGACCCCTGTAGCTACAGCTACTACACCCTGGAAGCTGCCTGACGCTAGTAGGTGCAGGGAACATAGAACCTGCACATGAATGGGAATGGCATGTGTCCTGTGAGTCTGGCGCTGCAGTAGGGGATCCAATTCTGCAATCAGGTCAAGGATCATGGCAGCATTTTGCCTGTACTTGTCATAGATCTCCTCTTCAGTCTGCCCCAACAATGTGATGCACACTCTAAAGATGCGCTCCTGTAATCTCCTTCTTCTCTGTGCTGTAGCTCCTAGCCTCATCCTCCTTGCCATGACATAGAGCCCTGCCATAGTGAAATATTCGGAGTACTCCTTGGCCTGTTTCAATACTTTGCTGATGTGCTGCACCTGCTGAGATTGTTTTCATCTGTTTACCACCTGCCTGTAAAATTCGGTAAATAGCGATTGCAAAATAGCGATTTTTATGGGAATCGCTGTCTGCGATTTTTTGTGCATAGCTTTGCGAGTCCTTATTTGCGATTCGCAGTTAAGTATTTGCTATATCATGACTCTCAAATTCGCGATTCCTTATTTTTGCGAATTCCATGCAATTTCGCTATTTGGTGCTGGTACATTGCGAAGGCCTATTTTGCGATCGTAAACGGTCTTTTTTTTGCAATTTGCAACGTTTGCGATCATAAAATAACTTGATGCATGTGCCAGTTGGTGAAGGCTAACTTTTTTCTGCTCAGCTAGTTAATTTTCATACTGAAAGAGCCAAGTCAAATAGGACGTGAAATGTAATTCAGATAATGTGCATATTTACAACCTAATTCCACGTAGAAAATGTATGGAAAATGGGCAGGGTCGTATTTTTCTCAACTTTTGTTAGGCACAATGGCACTGTCCAGGAATAAAACACAGATTACCTTTTTCTGATACCCCACTCAATTTAGGAGTTCATTTCACACAATACCGTGGGGTCTAGTGTTTACAAGGAGCAATATTTCCTTTACCTCAGTTCAGCAACTCAGGATGGGGCAAAGCATAGAAAGCTGCTTATTTACCCCCCTTCTGACGTGCAAAACGTAAAATATTGTAGTTTTTCTGTGCACAAAACTTGCTAGGTCCGAATTTTGTATCGGGGAAGGCTGCAATGATCATTAATCCTGATTCGGGTGCAAACTCCTGTACTGCAGTCCTGAGAAGAATGGCCTGGCATATCTTCTGCAAACCATTTTTTTAGTGTTAAACAAGGATGTAAACAACAAAACATCGTAAACACGCGAAGCTGCAATGTTTTTCTTTGTCCTTGGCAAAAAAAAAACTTAGGGGTATATTATCAAGGGGTTTTATCTCCGCTTTTTTGGCTTTAAAAGCCAAGAAAGCGGAGATAAAATTATCTCCCTATTACCAAGCTGTCGCTAACACAGTTAGCGACAGCTAATAGGAGATAGCGACCATCATGGGCCCCACTTTGCATGTCAGTGATATTTATCACTAATGATATGCAAAGTGGGAGTGCCAAGATGTTAGCGACTGGAAACAGTCGCTAACATCGCTATCTCCTATTACCAACTTTTGGAGATATTTGCGCTAAGCGCGAATATCTCCAAAAGCTAACACCTGCCCTGAGCAGTTCTTAGCCATGTTATCCAATGGGAGGTGGATAACATGGCTAAGAGCATTTGCTCGATAATGCATGAATATCGCTGACTTTTCAGCGATATTCATGCATTGCGGGCGTTTTTTATCGCATTTGCGATAAACCTTGCTAATAGCAAGGTTTATCTGCGATAAAAATCGCCGATGTGCGGCGATAATTTTTGTCTCTAAACAAGTTAGAGACAAAAATTATCGCTAGTTGTTGGTAATATGCCCCTTAGTTCTGCCCTGAACTTTGAAATGAAAAAGAGAAGAAATCCTAGCAATCTATACTGATAAATTAGCTTATTCCTTAGTGCATTCATCAGCGTGGGTGTTTTATCCATTCTTTTTTTTGTGTATGTCTTGTGTAGTGTAGAATTCATGATTCACATTAAGGTTGGGAATTACTGGCGCCAGCCACTTTGTTTACTTCCCGGTCCTTTAGAGAAGCCCATAAACTACAGACTGCTTCCTTCCAGCCTTATGGAAACAAACGAGGATGGTGTCCGACAATCCGTTGTTGAAAGGAAACTCACATTGTTGCTGTTCTTTGGAGCATGAGATACATTTTCCACGGAATATCTTTTTGCTCAAGTTATTCAAATAATGATAATATTACGCAGATGTCGATTAAATGAAATGTAATAATGAAATCCAAGCTTTATTCACCTCTTAGGCCCTCATTATGAGTTAAAATGCATGTGCAAATCAGAATAATGAGTTGTGTGATCATTATCACCCCTTTGCAGGTTTCCCCTGAATGACTGACAGGTCAAACAAGGGTCCGACTGGGACAGAAAATAGGCCGGGGCACCAAAATAAAAGTAGCCCCAGTTATTGAATTACATTGCTGAAAAAAAGTGGCCCATGTTTGCAAATTTGGGCAACATCGAACTGAAAAGATAAGCTATACAAGTGTTTTGCAAGCTATTGACCTCGATAGACTCGAACTTGCTACAGCCAATTTTTGATTTAATATCAGTGAAATTAACCGAAAAACCTGGTCCAGCAGGCCTTAAAGCAGGCCCACAAACAAACTAGAATCCATCTCACACCCTCACCTATTAGACCATCGGTCAGACCCAGCCTGGTTGCCCAATGGGCCAGCCCGACTCTTGGACAAACCTGCTGCAATTTATCAGGGGAAACTGTAATGAAGTAGGTCACACCAGCAGATGGCTGATGAATGAGGAATGTATTATTTAGGTATTACAAGATATAAAAACGTCCTATCCACACAGCATTAGAGGAGCAACTGCTCAAAAGAACATTCTCAAAACACTAAGTGGAATATTAGAATTTCATTCTAGAACAGTATGAGGAAAGCAGTCTCAAACAATAATAACTAAATAAAACTAAGCACAGGTAAAAACAAGTAAAGATATTACAGGAACCCCAGACAAAAGGCAAAAACATGCAGAATTAGGTATATTAAAGATTGATTCTGCCTGTTTACCTCATTTTCCTGTTGAAGGTTTGGATTAGGAGGAATTTACCATCCAGGGTAAATATCTCACCCTGATTACCAAGTCATTCTGAGAAACGAACAATGAAGGATTTTGTGTGATAAATTGCATTCATTTCAACACTGCCGATGGGAAATTTCAAATTACTTACATTGAGCATTTTGTGGTAAGTGTATTTCATTTATTTTGCCGTTTGGTGCTTATGGATTTTTTAAAAACAATTACACTTATTTTGTGATTTTTTTTTTAAATCTCCTACACCCGTTTTTTAAGTCTTATCTTTTCCAGACCACATATTAATATTTTCTACTATTTTACTCTACTCTGCTATTTCATTTTATATTAATGTTAAATTACATGTGTAATTATCACATACTTGGCTTTATAGTGCAATAGCCTTGTTTGGAGGTTTAATTTGTAATATTTTTCATCCAAGGGCCTTGCTAAGTGTGGTTGAGAGCCAGGGCTATCCTGGACAGCCATAGAGTTTTCTGGTCGGAGTGGGTGCTTCAAACATAATAACTTGTTATGTATGTATATAGCAGGCAACAACCAATGGACAACTTGCATGACATTTGAATGTGGGTGTTTGTATGTTTCCTGCCAACTATGGCGTCTGAAGAAGGCTGGTGAGGTTGAAATGCATTATGCTGCTGAATTATTAAAAGGTATCGCCAATGATTCCCCAGTGTGGCCTCTGCTCCTTCGATGTGGGGCAGTTTGCTCGGATATATATATATATATAAATATATATGAACACTCCATCCAGCTCCCACAGAATACACCATAGAAGCAGGCACAGACACAAGGCTGTCAGGGTATGGCATCAATTTATTCTTTATGGACACCCTCAACCCATGAGGTAAGAGAAGAGACGCGTTTCGGCAAAAGCCTTTATCAATCTAGTTGGCGCCATTTCATGCACTCTATATATAGTCACTCCCATTGTAGGTAAACGATAAACATAGAAGACAAACTCTCCAATTCGTCTCCACACTGTGTGGCTAACAGAGCCTATAAATATGTGCTGCAAAGTTATGTCCACAATATTAGTGAGGCAATATGTTGACATATAAAAATGCACAATACATCATTTAGACAGTTTATAACAATTGCCTCATACTGACTGACATAGATCAAATAGCATTTGCAGGCTTTGTGTAATGAAACGTTATGCTGGGAATATAATTAAAATAGCTGAATGTGCTGCCAAACTAAAACCTCTTGTAACGCCTGAACACGTAAAAATCATGTTCACAATTAAAAACCTTCATACTGCTAAAAGTCATTCAATTATTCCAAGGAGACAGTCTTAGCCCCGAAGTAGATACCGCCTCTGATCACAGCAATATGCGACGCGCCCTCTAACCTCCATTTAGCAATCCGAGTTGCCTCTTGAACTGTATGAAGATGCTGCATTCCAAGACAGTTATGAAAGGGCATGGCAGCGGAAATAATGGTAGCCGCACTCCGGTTTTTAAATGTGTGCAATGTAAGTTATCGGCATAAATGCCCACAAGTCACCGGAATACAAATCACAGGACTACCAATCCCAGAATGCCCCATGACGATTCAAAAAATTGCCCTCAGGAGATACCGGCAAATGTAGAATACCGGAGGTATTGAATAGAGGATACAGTTTTGAGCAGGGCCGAGGCGAGAGTCTCAAAGTCTAAATGATTAGCAGTGAAATAATAACCAGGCATACACTCCGAGTTGAAGGGGGCCAGTGGAAAAATAGGCGAATAAGCCAAACAAGCCTCACCGCTTCGGCATAGGCGTCAGCAGTGCCCAGTCACCAGTAGGCGCCAGTCTCCTGGGCAAGGCATTTCTTGCTGGGAGTCGTGAACCCCGCGCTGGCAGTCGCGAAAACCGCCCCGGTGCAGGACTCAGTTCCTTCCCAGCTGCCATCCTTGTTCCTCTTCCTGGACGTCAAACTGGGGGCTCCACCCATAGCACTCACGTACTCCTCCAAAGATTTTGCGGTCATGGGGGAAGAGCCACAGACGACTGGTGTTCTGCAAAAAGCGTGTATATATATATACACATATACATATATACATACTCTACATACATACATATATATATATATATATATATATATATATATATATATATATGTGTGTATATATATATATATATATATATGTGTATATATATATATATATATATATATATATATATATATATATTTAGATAGATATATAGATATATAGATAAATGTATGTATCGTTTCCTACCACTGTTTCCATGTTTGTAAATAACAGGGGTTACTATTACCCCACTGAATTGTATTCAGGTCACCAATCTTAAATGAAAGGAATGCTGAGTTGGTCTTGTACGGATATTAAACTTGAGAGCTGAAGATCACAGTAGATGTCACAGCAAGTCTTTATCTCACTGAGCCATTTTGACTGTAGTGCACAATGACAATGTTGTTGCGTGATGGAACATCCTGCTTGTCTATGAAGGTGATGTGAGGCTACATGGCACATTCGGGTACATCCCCAAATCTGGGAGCTTGCACTGTAATGGTACCTTATCCTCTAGCCCGTTGAATAATATTTAGCAGTAAATCTGTGCTTGATGACTGTCGGCTATCGTTTGTCTTTACATTTACTCTTATCAGTGATTGTATAGGGAGTAACAAAGAGCAAAAACATAAGAAGGAGAATATGGCTATAATGATTGTTTACTGCAATACCTTCAGCAACCAATTCTTGCAATTTCTACTAATTATTTTATGTTTACATTAACTGTGGTGGTGCTCTTTCATTATTAGAAGCTTTGTACATTGATATTAATATGCACCACATATAGAAATAGATAGATAGATGGATAGATGGATAGATAGATAGATAGTAATGTCGACAATAGTTAATGAAGGTCTCAATTTTGAATGGCTCATGTCAGTGCAGTGCTTCCTGCCTGCTGTGTATTTTTGATACACATATCTCTGTGGCTGATATCCAGGTGTGAACTCCTAGTCAATCCCATGCCCTTTGTTGTGGAACTATAAGCTTTGGAGTCGCTCATGCCGTGACAGACTGCTTTCAGGAGGAAAAGGAGGCAGAGGAGTGGACACTTCAAAAGGAAGCAGACCCCTAACGTAAACTTCAAAGTCTCAGACTTTAAATTACATTTGGTGTCTGTAAATGGACTATAAGAAGGGACGCTTGAGACCCCAAAAATTGTCAACTGTTAGGCAGCCTGTGGGGCTGTGCTTGGAGCAGAAAATCTGCCAGAGTTCTACATCTGACCAGGACTGGGGGCCAAGTCGTGCTAGTCTCCCAGCTGGGTAAGGAAACATAATTCAAGGAAAACAAGACCACCTGCACTGGAGCCTGGACCTGCTTGTCAAGACCAGTGTGCCTTGTAATGAAGCGGAGAGCGCTGGATGTGGCTCGTCCATTGAGGAATCCTGGCAAGTGGATTCGATAGCGTGGCGTGAAGAGACGGCTGCTTCACTGATTGGGTCCTTGCCCTTGTGCAGAGAAAGTCTGTGACCCTTCTATGCCAGAGGAGAGCCACCTGTAGTGATTTGTGATCATTGCTGCATTGGATGGGTCATCGCCGGTATGCAGTGAGAAGTCAGCAACCCTGTATGCCAGATGTCGCCACCGTGAAGAGATTGCCATGCCAAGCGGGCCATAGTCTGTGTGGGGTGATAAGCCAGTGACCCAGAATGGCATGGTGGCAGATGTGACAAAACCGCTCTGCCAATCTGGTCAGAGCTTGTGTGCAGTGGAGTGATGGTGATCTCATATGCCAGAGGAAGCCACCAGTACAAATCAAGAAGTGTGCCCTGATTGGGATCATCATCAGAGGATTGAGGCCAGGATAGAGACCCTAATGACTGAGGTCTAGTGTCAGGACTCTCGCATTCCACGCATCCACCATTGGAAGAGCCAAAGAACTTACCTAGCTTGGAGAAGCAAGAGGAACTTTCGGCCGCTGCACAACCGAGTGTAAGTAACTCGAGGACCGCTGAGTGAAGTCTGCTTGGGCTGTGTGCAACATTTTTTTCCAATTTTGGGTTTTATCTAGAGTTGTGTCAGCCCTGCGGGAGCTTGCTTGCCAGATAGCACTTTGGTTCTGAAACACTTTTGACTTTAATATAGAGTTGTAGGGGGACTCCTAAGACTCGGACTAGAAGTGGGGCTTCACATCAATGTCTTCTATAATGAATGAAGAATAACCACGTCCGCTAAAGTGAGGAGAGAGTGGGACTCCGGAAGCCGCCAAAGAAACACTACATTCCTAACCTCAGGGGACTGTGTGTCTTGTTTGTGAATGTTGTATTCTACTTTGAGGTAGTTGCTATAAAATAATTACTTCTTTTCACAAAAGTAAGTATTTGACTGTACAATATTCTATTGCTGTTTAATTTGAATTGTGAGCCTGTGCTCATCCCCCTGTATCTACCCCCCCCCCCCACACCTTCACCACGAGAAGCCTTGGACTGCTGGACCCACGTTACTATTGAGCCAAGTGCTGTAGGAGTACTGGGACCAGTTATTCAGGACCCACGGTTGGGCCCAGTAACCCCATTTGTGCTGTGGCCACGTGAACGGGGTTCTGACATGCATTCATGTATTGATTTCTGCTTTACCACTGATCTGATTGCTTTGAGTATGTAACTTTGCTAATCTGTTAATACACTTTCATGGTTTTCTAATCTACCACTCTCTGTCATCATTGTGGGGACTAATGTGCTTCACTGTATTTGGCGTGTTTGATTTGTTGAGTCACCCCTTAGTCTGGGGCTAAAGATCCATTCACTTTAGAGCAGCTTATACTTAAATTTGCACCAAATATCTGCATTGTGCATATCCTGCTTCTTCAATTGCTAGCCAATTCTGGTATCCATTGTTACCTCTTAAATGCACAAAGGAGAGTTGTTGCTTGCACACCACTAGGTAAACAAAATTAATCCTGAGTGTAGTTGGAACATATGTAGATAAAATGATCAAACTGCTGCGTGCTGCGCTCTGTCAAAGGGCTGCCAGTCCCTTAGGTAGCATGATAGTGTGAGGTAATTCAATACAAAGTGACTTGAGTGGACCGTGCGAACAGCTGTGAGAAATACTCTAACTATATGAATTTTTCACTTGAATTGATGTAATTTCAAGCAATGTAGCAAAAAACACAATGATCTCGCAATGGTGTCACAGTTAGTTTTCATTTGCTTTCAATGAAATGCGAATTTAAACATCATTAAATCTGTGCTGATACATTTGTCATTACTCAATGACGATCAATGCATACATGACATCTCATAATCAGAACATTATAACAATATCCGTTTAGCAAGTGGCGATTGAAGACCTTTGGCCCAATGCATTTTGGGACCTCTTGTCCCTTCCTCAGGGACCACTGTGGATAAAGATTTAAACATATGTCACGGTTGGCAGACAAACAGAACAATATGCACCAAAATTATACAAATACAAAAGTTAGTGGAGCCATCCAATTCCAGAGCCACCCTTAGGGGCTACAAGACCACAGTGGAGGAGATGAGACTTGTACACCATGGTGCTAAGTGCGCATGTATACTGGAGTTAACAGCAGAAGACACTCAAACTCAGTAAAGTGCTGCGTGTTACACAAGATAGATGTGACAGAAAACACTCCCAGGGATTCCTTCGGGTGCATGAATAAAGAAACATTGTAAAGGCATGTAGAAAAAACATTGTGAAGAAATGAGTGAATGATCACCCAAAAGCTAGTAAGGACCAAAAAAACGAACAAACGAACCTTGAAGCTTTAATAGGTATGCTTCAATAGGCAGAAAGATGCTAGCTGCCTTGAGGGACGTGTGACTATCCTCGAACTTCTACAACACAAGAAGTATAACGTTGAACGCTAAAAGGAAGGAAAAAATAAGGAAACGATGGATGCACTATGCGTGAAGATAAGAAACATGCTCGTACCTGAAAGTCAGAAGGCACGCGGTGCTATTAAAGTGAACACGGCCCACCTGTAATACAGATGACAAAAAATAAGTATCTAAATGACCTCAGCAGTAAAACAACGGTAGCGCACCAACCTGCTATAAAACTGACCAGAAAGTCCGCCGTCAGTTCAAATGCTACTCTGGAAACTGTGGAGTACTATGACGCTGGCGTGTGAAAGAGGGCTATGAAGAAGAATAAGGGCTACGTCACGAGATGGAAACCAGTACCGTTGCCATCAAGAGAATGGGGCCGCCATCTTTGAAAGATGTACTGGAACCTCAAAAAATCTATATATAGGTGAATAGCCAGACGAGGCAAGAACAGGTGTTACATATAAGTGAATAAAAACCTGCAGGCAAAATCGGAAATGGAAAAGCGCTGTGTCCCTATACATAAAGTCACAGAGGACATGGCAAAAAGTAATAAGAAAATAACATAAAATGATATAGTACACCAAGCAGAATGCTCATGAGAAGTGATGTGTACATCTAAACGTGTATAAAGTGGATTAAGACAATACCCATAGTTAGTAAGTGGAAAGTGACATGACGGAGTAGCTGCCCAGAGGTGAGAGAATTGAGACTACCCTAGAACATGAACAATACACAGTATTCATTACTGGTGGAACAACGTGTACATCATGTCAAAAAGATATCATCTACTGTTTAAATGTAGCATGCAAAAGTACCACGTGAACTGGTGTGAAGTGTACAGGGTGTCTAAAGGTGTGGTAATATGCTAAGAGGCTGAGTGTGATCACTGTATTTAAATACTGGATGAAATGAGGATGAAAAATGCTAAAAGTGATCACAAAATTAGATACGGCAATGTGCTGGGCAGCTAAGTATGATGACTGTCTATTGATAATGGATGCAATAAATGTGGAAAATGCTGAATGTGATGGAACAGATTAAATGAAGCAACTTAGGTCCACATTTTCATTCAGTCCTAACGGTTCCCGGGTATTGTATTTCTTGATCTGGACTTTTTCTAACACCAAGAATCGTACTTGGGAAATGTTGTGCTGTTGTTGTAGCCAGTGGACTACTAAGTTCGAGTTGGTATTCCTTGTGCGTATCATACTTTTCCACATGGACATTTGATGCTTTTAACAACGTTGGTAGTGTTGCAATCTGTGGTAAAACGTAATGGAGTTTTAGGCGTTGTTTGTACCAATTTCCATTGAATAAAAAACATTATTCTTCAGAACCATTTCTGTCATCTTAAGAATCATCTGTGTATGGTCATAATATTCTGCTGGTCTTCTACTCAAAAAGTTTTCAACTGCATGTAAACTCAATTGGTGGTCAATATTGGTGTACAGTGACACCACATCGAGCGTCGCCATAATCATTCCGGGTTCCCAAGCTATATCATTCATGATATTCAGTACATGCTTAGTATCTTCAATAAATGACGGTAAATTTTGTACATATGACCTTAGGAAAGTATCCACAAATTGGGACAGCCTCTCTGTTGGGCCTCCTATGCCCGAAATGATCGGTCTCCCCGGTGGTCTATCTCTACACTTGTGCACCTTGGGTAAGGTATACATACAAGGTGATCTCGGAGCAACAACCAGTAAATATGTATATTCATCATGCTCTAGTAATGTCTGATCATACCAAATCTTAAGCTGCTGATTGATTTCATTAGTCAATATTCCCAGAGGATTACTTGTTAGTCGTTCGGAGTACAATTCATTATTGAGTTGTGAATAGACTTCATCATTATATTCTTTGGTGTCCATAACAACCTTGTTACCCCCTTTGTCTGCCATGCGAATAGTAACATCTCTGTTATTCCCTAGTTCCTTTAAAGCTGCTCTTTCTCCCTTTGTCAGGCTATCTCCTCTTATATTAGATTTATTCTTACATGATCTGTCAATGATCCTATCCAAATCATAGTTAATTGATCTATAAAATACATCAATCATACAGACAATGTGAGAGCCAACAAGGGACAGTATTTGTAATTGGCTTTACACTTGCTCAGCAAGGTACTAGGATAAGATGGCGCCCAAGGAAAGATGGTGTAAATAGCCGGTCTAAGATGGCACTGGAGATGCACGCCGGCGTTCGTATGCAGGGAAGGTGCTGAGAACAATCGGTAAGTTAATCGTGTTCGGGGTGCTTTTAGGACAGACTGACAAGAAATGGGTTAGGTGTGAGGAAACCTAATGTGAATCATTATTTGTAATTTACAGATCACGTACTCGTGATTCTCTCGTTACGGAATTTGGATGCAGAGTGACGCGTGGATATTACAAGAGTGTTACGGAGAGGGCATTTCTGTAGGTGAGTGGGGTTATTTATGCTGTTGAGACATATGTGTAGACCTTAGAGGAGTGTGACGTGGGGTTTTACAATGTCACGCTTTTTGGTGTATTTTAGGAGACGTGTTATTGGAGAGTAGACGGGGATTGAGGATACTATACTATTTTGGTATTGAATGGGACGAGATAAACAGGTGAGCATTTGACATATTAGTGAGATACTAGTCTCAGGTTATGAGGAACCATGAAGCCAAGCATTTACACGGCTGGTGAGTAGTTGGTATGCCTGAGAATTGTTGCTGACAGATATTGCCACATAGTTTCACAATATGATGATCATTCCTATTCAACTTTGATGCGGCTATTTATGAGATTTAGGGTCGCTTATTGGAATTTAGTTGTGTTAGGGACCAGGGTTAGATAAGAGAATATAACAGTTAGTGGATACTACATTATGATGCTCATAGATTGTTGTAGTGTTACTATGGATTTATTAGGATGGATTACTTATGGTGAAATGAAGATGACTCAATTTTACTTCTCCCCAGGGACTTACCTATTTGTTTTGTATGGGAGGAATTTATTCTGATTTGGATTGAGTACATAATGTGAAGGAACATTGTATTGATGACCAGAAATTATACAAGGTTGGTAGTAGTTCGTGTTATTGGAGGCTTATAAACTATGGAAATAATTACTTAATGGCACATTCTTTGGGTGATATCTTGTTGGGAACTTGGTTCTATCCCTCTTTTCTTGCGACACGGGTTTTTGGTTTGAGGTTGATCAACTTTCATGGAGTTCTGACTTATGAACAATATTTTCAGAAATGTGATAGTGTGAAATTTTGAGTTATTCTGATGTATTGTTATTTTGAGTTGCAGCCCTGAAGAAGTCAATTGCTGAATTTAAGCAAGACGAAACATGTGTTGGCTGTTTACATTTTGAATTGCAGCTGTTTTCTTTGGTTTTCAAATTGGAACAATAAATAAAAATCTTTGGAAGATAATAATGTACCTGACTGTGCCGACTGAACCTTTACATATCAAGAAGGAGGATTTATTTTGGACAATATTTTACTGATATTTGAGTGCTCTGAGGAATCCCTTTGTATTTATTGTCTTCCACATGTGTGGATGATATTGGGGTTGTGGTAACCAATCTTGTGTCCTTTTTTGAGCACCATCAATGTATTATTTGCTATTACTTTCCCTGGATGTGCAGAGCGTCCTTAGTTCTTAACTGGTTACCACATTGTCAATGTTTATTTTCTTCACTCACAGCGCACCCATCGTTTCCTTATTTTTTCCTCCCTTTTAGCGTTCACCATTATACTTCTTGTGTTATAGAAGTTTGAGGATAGTCACACGTCCCTCAAGGCAGCTAACATCTTTCTGCCTATTGAAGCATACGTATATAAGCTTCAAGGTTCGTTTGTTCATTTTTTTTGGTCCTTAGTAGCTTTCGGGTGATCTTTCACTCATTTCTTCACAATGTTTTTTCTACATGCCTTTACAATAATTCTTTAGTCATGCACCCTGAGGCATCCCTGGGAGTGTTTTCTGTCACATCTATCATGTGTAACACGCAGTACTTTATTGAGTTTGAGTGTCTTCTGTTGTTACCTCCAGTATACATGCACACTTAGCACCATGGTGTACACATCTCAGCTCCTCCACTGTGTAGCCCCTAAAGGTAATTCTGGAATTGGATGGCTCCACTAACTTTTGTGTTTGTATAATTTTGGAGCATACTGTTCTGTTTGGTTGACAACCGTGACATATGTTTAAATTTTTATCCACAGTGGCCCCTGAGGAAGGGACTAGAGGTCCCGAAATGCATTGGGCCGAAGGTCTTCAATCGCCACTTTCTGAATTGATATTGTTATAATGTTCTGACTATGAGATGTCACGTATGCATTGATCGTCATGAAGTATTGACAAATGTATCAGCACAGATTTAATGATGTTTCAATTCGTATTTCATTGAAAGCAAATGAAAACTAACTGTGACATCATTGCAAGATCATTGTGTTTTTGTTACATTGCTTGAAATTACGTCAATTGAAGTGAAAATTTGATATAGTTAGAGTATTTCTCACAGATGTGCACACGGTTCACTCAAGACACTTTGTCTTGAATTACTATACTATGGTGAGTAGGCAGTGGCAGTGTCTACAGCCACTGTGCTCGGCGCTGAGGCAGCTTTAAATTGTTTTAACCCTGATGCACTTTTAATTTGGTTTTTATCTTGCTGCTGGAATTTGCTATTTGCACAGAGGCATTCACGGGGTAGCGACTAAGGCTTCCCGTTTTTAAACGCACTCTGTGAGATTGGGATCACAGGCTTACCTGACAGACTCCGACGCCGAGGGCTGATCTCTTCCCTCCTTCCCGCCCTGGTCCGACCGTGGTGGCTAGCACCGTTGCGCGGAGGGCGAGGAAGGTCGAGACTGCCACTTCCGGTGCGCGGGGGGCGGTTAGCGGTCTAGTGCTCCAGAGGCACTCACGCTGTGGGGAATAAAAGGCATCGAAGGAGCCCGTCGCGTGGTGGTGAGTAGGCAGTGGCAGTGTCTACAGCCACTGTGCTCGGCGCTGAGGCAGCATTAAATTGTTTTAACCCTGATGCACTTTTAATTTGGTTTTTATCTTGCTGCTGGAATTTGCTATTTGCACAGAGGTATTCACGGGGTAGCGACTAAGGCTTCCCGTTTTTAAATGCACTCTGTGAGATTGGGATCACAGGCTTACCTGACAGACTCCGACGCCGAGGGCTGATCTCTTCCCTCCTTCCCGCCCTGGTCCGACGCGGTGGCTAGCACCGTTGCGCGGAGGGCGAGGAAGGTCGAGACTGCCACTTCCGGTGCGCGGGGGGCCGGTTAGCGGTCTAGTGCTCCAGAGGCACTCACGCTTTGGGGAATAAAAGGTGGATGTACCCTCGGCCGCGCAGCGGGCGCAACGAAGGCGCGCCAAAGTCGCGCTTAAGTCAAGCCAGTCTGCGCTGGTCTGCGGCCGGGCACGGGTCAGGGCCATGTCCCCTGCCCCTCTGAAAGGTCAGATATGTTGGAGCAGAAACGACCTGCTGTCCCTCTGTAACTCGTGCACTGGCAGATCTTGTCTGCACAGTGTAAAAGTTGATGAGAGCATGGGTTGCAGACACTGTCGGTTTTCTTTTGCCCCGTTTAAACCGATTAAAAGAGAGCTTGCCAAATTGACCTGTGGTTTGCTAAATGTCCGGTCGCTGCGTAGGCATAGACTGGATATCCATGATCTCCTTAGTGAAAAACAATGGGACCTAGTCTTCTTTACGGAGACATGGCTGGACTGTGACTCTTCCCCAGAGGTCTTGGAAGCCATTCCGGAGGGCTATACCCTGATAAGGCAAGATAGACCGAAGGGGAGAGGTGGATGGATAGCTATTGCTGCCAGGCAGGGCTTACGCTGCCAGTTTGAGTCGGCGGCTATCACTGATAGTGAGGCGGGTGAGTTTTCCATTCAGATCTATGGGGGGTACACTGTGAAGGGACTCCTGATATACAGGCCACCTGGCCCAGCTGTTGGATTTGTTGATAGCCTAGTTGAAGGCATCACAGAGGTAGCCCTGCGCACGGATAAGTTCCTGGTGTTGGGTGATCTTAACCTACACCTGGATGACCCTGCGGATAAGGTGGCCGGGGACCTCCATAAAGCAATGAGTGTGCTCCAGCTTGAGCTGATAGGTAAACTACCCACTCACTTGCGGGGCCATTTCTTGGACCCCATCTTTGCCAACTGGAAACAGGTGGAGGCTGCAACCCCCGTACCCATTCCCTGGTCGGACCACTACCTGGTGCCCTTCTCGATCTACACCCCGGGAATTAGAGTACCGAAACAGGTGGTATTACATCATTCTAGATGGAGATGGGCTAACTTCTCCCAAATCAGGTTTAATGAGGCACTCATGGAGGGGGGTGACCCGGGGGGTGAGGATGTGGAGAAAGCTAATAATAGCTTGAACCATTATGGACGCCCTAGACCAGGTTGCCCCGCTCGCCCTGATTAAAACGGAGGGACGTGCCCTGAAAACGGCATCATGGTATACAGAAGAGGTGCGAATGGCCAAGAGCGCATGTAAACGCGCAGAAAGGCAGTGGAGATCAGACTATGCCGCTCAAACCAGGATGGATTATGTTGCAAACAGGCGCAACTACCATAGACTAATTAGAAAGGCAAAAAAGGTGTATTTTGATACCAAGATTAAGGAAGCGGAAAATTCCTCGAAGGAATTGTTTCTAATTTACAAATCTCTCTCGGTCGGGAAGCCTGCAGCAGTCCCAGAAGAATTCTGTACGGTGGATAGCTGTAACCGAGTAGCAGAGTTTTTTGCTAATAAAGTGGCAACGATCTACTCGGCCTTTCCTAGTCAAGCCACCATAGACTATGAGATTGCAGTAGATTGCGGGGTAAGGGGAGGTCATCAGATGTTAACTACATTTGTCACCCCGCCTACTGAAAAACTCATTCAGATCTGTGGCTCGATAAGATCAGGCTCCCCAAGAGATCCCACTACTCTTAGGCGCTTGATGGGCAGTCTACATATTTTGGAGCCATACATCCGCCATCTCATGAACATCTCTTTTGGGACCCATACTGTCCCTGAGGCCTGGAAGCGGGCGGTAGTGTTTCCTCTGCAAAAGAAGCCCAATATCAGCTATGATAGGCTGGACAATCTTCGCCCTATTTCTCTCTTGCTATATATGGCAAAGGTTGCTGAAAAAATTGCTAACCTCCAGCTGATGGGCTTTGTAGAGGAAGCCTCCCTTCTCCATGACTCTCAGTTCGGCTTCCGCCCAAGGCATTCGACGGAGTCAGCACTGCTAATGGCAGTGGAGTCCTTACGGCAGGGATTGGATGAAGGCCAAACTATGGCTCTGATCCTCTTGGACCTAAGCGCAGCATTCGACACTGCAGCACATTCCACCCTGCTACAGTGTCTGAATGAGGGAGGAGTCTCAGGGTCTGCGCTTGGGTGGATCCGGTCCTTCCTGACGGGCAGGTGCTTTCAGGTCCGCCAGGGAGAGTGTTATTCTAGGGAGATTGGGTTGGGCCAGGGCGTGCCGCAGGGCTCGTCCCTGAGCCCGACTCTGTTTAATCTGTATGTCTCCCCACTGGCGACCATAGTTGAAAGCTATGGACTCCGCCTGGTGTCCTACCCCGACGACACGCAGCTGGTCGTCTCCCTCTCACGCGCACCTGGTCTGTTGGCGGACAATTTCAGAGTGTGCATGCAAGAACTGGCAACCTGGATGTCCGCCAACTGCCTGAAACTTAATGGCAGCAAGACCGAGGTGCTCGTGGTGGGGGGATAGCCATCTGTGTGGACGTCGGCTTGGTGGCCGCCCTGCCTAGGAGAGACACCGGTTCCCTGTCAGGAAGTAAGGAATCTTGGGGTGTGGTTGGACGCTGACCTGGCCTTTGGCCCCCAGATCGGCCGAGTGGTGGGGGTTTGTTTCGGAGTCTTAAGAACTCTGAGAAAGGTTTAGGATTTCCTGCCCATCTCTGCTCGCCGGACGCTGGTGCATGCCTTAGTCACCTCACTCCTGGACTACGGCAGTTTGCTGTATCTGGGGGCCACGGGAAAAGTTCTCAAGCGCCTCCAGGTGCTGCAGAATGCCGCCGCTCGCCTTATTTTGAGGCTTCCAAGAAGATCTACCTCAAAGGCAGCGCTCCAGGCCCTGCACTGGCTTCCTGTTAGGAGCAGGGTGGAATTCAGGGCCCTTGCCACGTGTCACCACATTCTGGGTGGCAAAGCCCCGGCCCCGCTACAGAGTCTGGTTACCAGGTATGAGCCCAGAAGGACTCTGCGCTCCTCCTGCACAGGTCTCCTGAAAATTCCAAAAATCAAGAAAGTGCGCATGGGGGGAAGGTCGTTCAGGTACCTGGTAGCGAAGCAGTGGAATGACCTTCCGGCAGAGTTACGTCTGGAGGCCTCAGAACCTGTGTTTAGGAAAAAACGTAAGACTCATTTATTCAGACGGTAGACGGATGCGCTGGCTGCCTGGACTGCCTACTCCACTTTTCATAGCGCGGGGACACGCCTGTAGGCGTAAACCAGGCGCTTTATAAATCGCCCTAATAATAATATCCCTTGATACCTGCAATGTACTAATTTAGTTTCCATAAATAATTACACAATACATGAACATTGAAAGTTGGAACAACATTTTCCATATACCACAAATTTAAGATTTATTAAAAAGTCTGGAACTTTGACAAGAACACCAGTCATGTTCTGCAATGCAAATCAAATCGGTTACCAAAATGACATCAGTATGTTATTAATATCAGTAATTAAATTGATTTAAGCACAATTGTTAGAAATGGGGGTCTCTAGTTGGCAGAGGTAGGTACCCCTTGACCAAGTATGGGCCCTTGCTTCTAGTCAGGGTAAGGGGACTACACTCTTAAAATAACCACTGCTCACCCCATTGGTAGCTTGGCATGACCAGGCAGGCTTAGCTCAGAGGCAACGTGTAAAGCATTTGTGAACACATTCAGTAATACAGTGTAAACACTACAAATGGACACCACACCAGTTTAGAAAAAAAAGTAATCTTTATCTAGACTTAACACATGACCAAACGACAAAACTCCACAATACAGTAACATAAATATGACTTTCATATGGTAAAAATAGCTTAGTTTGACGTAGATGGTATATGCGACACTTTATTCTCAAAGTACCTTGGATGCGTAACGCAACATAAACAAAAGGGTCGCAGGGAAGGCGATGCGTTAGTTTCTTGCTTCGGGGGAGCCGGCTTACCTGTAACTTAATGCAGAGCAGGAGAGGCGATGCGTCTGTTCCTTACCGGAGAGGAGGCCAAGCGTCTGTTTCTTACTGTGATCTGGTGCCAAGCGTCAAAATTGTGCCGCGATGCGACGATCCGGTGCGATGCGACAAAATGGCGTCTTTGATGCGATGCGACAACATGGATGTGATGCATGCACGCCCGACTGCCGTGCAGCGAAATTGATGGTCTATTGAGGTGCAACAGGCCCTGCGACATGCTTCGCCGGTGATGTGACGGCAACCTCTGCGGCGGCGACACGCTTCTCTGGCGATGCGACACGCTTCTTTGGAGATGCGACGGCAAACAGCTGCATTGGTGACACGCTTTCTCGGTGATGCTACAGCAGCTGCTACGGTGGCGACACGCTTCTTCCTCATTTCGTCGCGCTTCCAGCGACACACAGTCTTCAGAGGGCCCAAAACAACAGCAGGCACCTCTCTGCAGGTAGAATTCCCAGCAAGGAAATTCAGGGGCAGCTGGGGGTGAAGTCTTTGTGTCCCTGAGTCTTCAGAATAGGAGGCAAGCTCAACTTCAAGCCCTTGGAGATCTTCCTCAAGATAGTTAAGATACACAAAAGTTCCTTTTCTCCTTCCCTTGGCAATGAGTAACCACAGCAGGCCAACCCCAAACAGCATATAGCACAGGGGCAGTCTCCTCCTTCAGCTTCCTTGGTTTCTCTCTTTGGTTTGTCTTGATTCCCTGAAGTGATCTAAAGTTCTGGGGTCTGGGCCACAATATTTACACTGCAAAATCATCTGTTCTCTGAAGGCAGATAGTGTCTATGGCCAGACAAAACCAGTTCTGTCCTCCCAGGTGCAGCTTCCTGGCAGGAGGTGGAGACAGCATTATTGAAAGCAGACCTGGCCCAGGTAGCTGAAAGGAAATCTCCTGCCCCTACTCCCAATTCAATGCAGGTCCTTATCAGCCCAGCCCTGACCCATCAGACTGCTGGAGCAAAAGTCCTCTCCAGCCCCCTGTCACTCACAAACCAGACATGGAATACACAAACCTAGCAGAGGCATACTGGATGGTTAGGCAAGAAAATACCTACTTTCTAAAAGTGGTACTGTCAAACACGGAATTTAAATGTCACCCACACTAAAAGATGTATTTTAACATTCTGAGTTCAGGTATGCTAAACTTTATTTTGCCATTGTGTTCCTTGGGTCAGTTATGATTATAAGATGTTATAATCAAACTGCCCATTCTGGCCTATGGGAACAGATACCCTTGCAATAGTGAAAAACAAAATTGGCTGTAATTCACTATCAGGACAAGCCACGCACATCAGGGATTGTCCTACCTTTGACATACAATGCACCCTGCCCAGGAGGGTACCTTGGACCTACCTTAGGGGTGACTAACATGTAGAAAAGGGAAGGTTTAGGGGCTAGCAAGTGTGTGCACTTGCCAAGTCGACATGGCAGTGCCAGACTGCACACAGTCTCTGCAATGGAAGGCCTGAGCCATATTTTACAAACGGCTTCTGTGGGTGGCACAACCAGTGCTGCAAACCCACCAGCAGCATTTGATTTACAGGCCCTGGGCACACATGGTGCACTGTACTAGGGTCTGACAAGTAAATCAAATAAGCCAATCATGGAGTCACTAATACATTACAACAATTTACAAAAGGGAGCACTTGCACTTTGGCAGTGGCAAAGTGCCCGAAGCATCTAGACCAGCAAAAACATAGCAAAAACACAGGAGGCAATAGCAAAAAATGGAAGGGAGACCCATGCCAATGGTTCCAGGTCTATCAACAATCAATAATAAGACATGCAAGAATTAGTTAGTTAAGAGGTCAACAAGGTGTATTTGATAATGAAATTAACCACTCCACCCGAATACACAGACAATTAAATGAAATTAATAGATAATCGTGTGTGTACTGAGGCGGTGAACTGAAAAACCACCACCAATTGCACCAGTTTTGCAAAATAAAACAACTAGATCCAGGGCAATCTGTGATTGGCTAAGGATCACACATTGATAAGGAAGTGGGCCCTATCTTCTGTGTCTGATTATGGAGCTACATACACCGGCCAATGTAACGACAATCCAAAGGTGAAGCTTTGGTACAGCACACACTTGGCACTATATCAATGGAGTACTACATTAATGTGTACATCCTGATGACAAATCATAAAGCGGTTTAAAGTACTTGAACATCAGTCGACCTATAATGAAGATGTTTGACATAGGGTAGACGAATACATTTCGATATGTGCTCGCTTTTTATTAGTATATTAGGCCCCTTTATTCCCCAACTACAGCCATTGTGTTAGTGTACACAGGTGGCTGTTTAAATAAATGCTTCCTCTGCCAGAAGGAAGTTCTTTTGAATATCTATGAGAAAAGTCCTCCTTGGAGAAATGTAGTTTCTGTTGGAAAACGCCTTCAAAATAAAGTTCAGCAATGATTTTCCAACAGAGATGGTGAGATAAGTATTTTTAGTTTTTTGGCAGGAAATGAAGGAAGCAGCCTCTGACACATAGGCTTCCGGGAAAAGAAAATAACACAAGGATGCCAGGAAAATGATCAGCCTTCTTGTGAATCTTTCCAGCGCTACACATACCAGGATAGAAAGTGAACACAAATGGAATAAGTATGGACAAAGCCAAAAGGTGACTCTTTATTTCGGTCCATGCACAGAGACAAACGACACTTCTCGTCTCAGCCACCTACACGTAAGTCATGCATGCTTTCAAGTATACAAATAGAAGAAGGCTTTATTGTATGATGTGCCGTATTTTTTTATTGTGCTTTCTGACATTAATATGACCTTACAGTGTCACCAGGGTCTGGTAGCTTCTCGCTCTGCCCTCTGGATGGGTTTAGGAACTTTAAGGTCAATAGTATATTTGTTTTTTTTTAGTTTTTTAAGACTGATATGTTTGAATACATATTAGAATGACAGTTTTTTAATTAAGTGGGTGTGGATGGAGGTTTTGCCACCACAAGTGTTTAGCTGTGGTCTTGGTTAATTGACATGTCTTTTATTTATTTATTTTTAGAGTTTTATATATCACAAACATGGCCCAAGAGGGTATCAGAGCGCTTTACATATGTTCAGAGAAAAGAAACAGATAGAGCAAAGCAACAACATATTCAAAAGTGATACAGGATGTCGATTTGGCAAGGAGATAGGAGGGAGCCTCCTACAGCACCAGGCTGACAAGTCAAAATACAGGAGCGAAAATGGGAAGGAATAACCATGGGTGAAGAGGATGCACCATAAAATTATCCAAAGGAAGGAGTTTGTGAATTTGTGAAATCTAGTTCAGAAAAGTATTAATCAGTAGGAATTAAATGTCTTTTTTCAGAGTTGCAGTTTAGGGATTCAGTCTGGTTTCAGCGACAAGGAGTTCCAAATTCTCGGGGTAATACCAGAGTAGGCACGATTGTACATTTTTTTTATGACATTTTTGTGGTTTCAGCAATAGTGTTGGGGCTTCTAGAGGACCTGCAGCCGCCAGATGGTTCCAGTTTTTGTGCAAGGTACAATGGGGTGTTGAAGTGTAGGGCTTTGTGGGTCATGCAGGCAATTTTGTGTTGAATCCTAGCCTCATATGGGAGCCAATTTAGAGATTTCAAATCAGGAGAGATGTGGTTGTTTCTTTTTGATCCTGTTATGAGCCTTGCAGCAACGTTAAGAGAGGCCCTTAGAGGAGTCAACTTGTAACAACATAGACCGCAAAGGATTGCACTTCCATATTCCTCCCTAGAAAGGACTAGGGTTTGAACAGCAGACTTGAAGTCATCAGAGGAGATGAAGGGTTTTAATTCCTTAAGATGTTCATTTGGAAGTTTGCTCCTTTGGTGGCTGTGCTGATGTGCTCCTGCATGTCCAGGTTCTTATCTAGTGTTATTCTCATGGAATCTATAATGTGTGCTATGCAGTTGAGAGCTGTTAGTTGTTTAAAATCTTCTTCAATAATGTGAGATTGCTGAGGTGGGGTGATTAGGAGGAATTCAGTTTTCAGAGAGTTTAGTTCGAGGTGGTTAGAGGTCACCCTATTTTGGGTTTTATTTAGAGTTGTGTTGAGAGACCCGATATCCTCGGGGGAAGACATTATCATGCACAATTGGGTGCCGTCACCATACATGTAATAGTGGATGTTAGAAGATGTCAGAATTTCAGTTAAAGGTTCCATGAACAGGTCGAAGGGAGTAGGTGAGAGCATTGTCCCCTGTGGAACAGCTAGTGTGATCGGAGTGGAATTGGACAGGAACTGATTGACCTTGATTCTTTGCATTCTGAAACAAGGAGAACTACTTTAACACAGACACAGATAGTCCCATCCTGCTTTCCAGTAGGTCTAGGAGGTTGTCATGTTGATAAAGCTGATGGGAGGTCGAGGAGGATGAGATGGTAAGATTTGTTCTGATCCAGCAGTATTAGCGTAAGGGCCATTTCAGTGCTTTCACCCTGACGGAACGAGATTGGAATTGGTCAGTGAGATGGAATTGATCCATCTGGTTACCTAGTTGGACATGGACACTATTCTTTAGGAGCTTCATCACAGCCGGAATGCTAATGATTGGATGGAAGTTATTTAGGTCCTTGTGATCCGCCATGTTTTTTTTTTGGAATAGGGGTTACCTGCCTCGACTTAAGGCAATATTGAATTACACCTTTGAAGGAGGGAGGAATTTACTATCTTGGTCCATAGTGAGAGAATAGACTTCTTCATCGTGTTGAAGAAATTCGAAGAGAGAAGATCACTGAAATGGTTTGAGGGATTGAGTACCGTAAGAATATTGAGGATGGTGATTTTGTCAAAGGTTTTGAATTGGTTCCAAGAGATGTTGTTTTTGGAGGTATGCCCTTAGAGAAACAGAGGCTCAGGGGGCAAGGGAGGGGGGAGAGTTCATAAGGAGTATGACTGTAAGGTGGTTCATTGCTGTCCGCACATCACTTTCAATCTTTTACGTCTTTTCAAGGAAGAGGGAGGCAAATTCCCTACAGTTTGACTGAGGACTGGGCCCCATTGGGGAAAGGTTGGGATGACTAATTTAAACAGTTTTTTGGGGTGATTTCTAACTTTATCAAGTTGGTTTTCGAAGAAATTCACTTTCGCACTTCTGATGCATTTAATGTAAATGCTTCTCATCGATCTCAGGAGCTTAAGGTAATTGAGGGACAGCGAGCATCTCCACGATCATTCAGTTAGTCCAAGGTTGCCTCTATCTGTATTTAGGCTACCATTGAGCTTTTGTTTGTGGTCTTTGGTGGATATTATTTGTAGTTGTAAGGGGCAATGGCATCTAGAATGTTCAATATGGAATCGTTATAAGGATCTGTGAGGTCATGGACATCTGATAAGTCAATGGGAGGAGGAAGGGTATTGTTGCTAAGGGATAGCATTTCATTCAGGTGTAGGAAGCTGGAACGTTATGTGATATATCAATAAGTTAATATACCATGTAAAGAGTCTAGGGGTCCCCTTATCAGTGGACAGGGGCTTGCAATGCAATCTCAAAGTGCTCTATTAGGGGGTAATTGGGTCGAGCAACCCTAGGCTTAACACAGAGGAGTGCAAGACATTTTCAAAATACACTCATTGATTCATAAATGACACACAAGACTCAAGAAGGAGAGCCACACCAATTTATAAAATTACCAAGTAACTTTCTATATCAGAGAAAAATTGTTCAAGTAGATACATTTTTAAATATACATTCTTTTCACTTTAAAAACTGGACACAGTACAATTTATGAGCTATGCAATGTTATCCTACGGAAGGAAGAACAAGTTCTGCAAACAGGTATAGAACAGTGCCTTGCAAGACCAATTGCCTGGAGTTAAGGTGAGTGGTAGCAAAGGCCCAAGGCAGCACCAACAGTACACCACCAGCTGCACAAGGGGGGCCATGTGCAGGGTGCAAAACAGCATCAGGAGCCCAATAGGTTTCTTTGGCGATCAGTCACTGTGGAGAGAGGCTGCACGCTCTGACTGGAAGGCCAGTCGGGATGAACCAACAGGAGGGTTCAAGCCTTGCAATTCTTGGGGACGTGGGGGCACCTGGGGTCCTCTCCTCCATCATTCTGGGGCTACGGATGCAGAGGTGTCTTTAGGCATCAGGTTTCCTTATCGGGAGCAGTTGCGGTTGAGAGGGCCTGCGTGCAGATGCTGCAGGCCATGTTGGGATGTCCAAGAGAGGTGAAAGCACAATGGACATCGAGATCTGCAGGGCTTGGTGACCTTGTTGACACCAGAGGCGCACTTCAGCTCAGGCCAGGGATGACGGGTGCAGTGGTGGCTTCAGGTGTTGGGTTTTGCCATTTCCAGAGGCCTCAGAGTCTTTGCTTTTGGAGTTCCTGCAGGAAGTAGAGAGGAGGTCCGCTGTTCATGGGAGGTCTTGGTCTTTATCAAAGACAGGTAGTCCTCGCAAGGTTCTGGAGTCACAGCTCCAGGACGAGTCGATTTTGAGAGATACAGACAGGCCAGCAGAGTTGGTACCAGGCCAACTGCTTCTTCTCTCCTCTCTGTTTATGCAGTTCTTCATGTGCCCTCTCTCTTTTTAGGTTGTCAAGATCTCTTTCTCTGGTGCCAGGAGCTCCCCTAAATACTGAATTTAGCAACGTTAGGGGAGAGTAGGGTGATAGCCAATGTGTCGTATTTTGGCAGTGTCTGAATTAGCGTTTAGCTCAGCTACACGATCTTTTCTATTAACTTGACCAAAACGTACGGGAGCCATTTTGAATCCTTTGGCTTCCATTTTGTATGAACATGCTGCCTCATGGTCAGCATGCCCTTTTTGTCCTTTCTCGATACCAATGACCGTCTGCCTTGCCCAGCAACAGGCTATTTTTAGTACTGGTCAAGCACACATGCGCATTATGCACCGACTGGTCATCTCTTAGGAATGTCCTCCCAAACTGACCAGTGCTACTAAACTCCTCCCACATGTTGGCTGTGTTCCAAAAATGACCTTATATGTACCTAAAATTGTGTAAAAGTGTAACGCCTACCTTTTTATTGCTATTAAATTGTATAAAAGAGGTCGCGCACCGATGTTCGGTGTGCTACTTCTTGCATTGCCGAAGGGTGCTGTAGGAATGTACCACCACCCCATGGGGTCTTAATAAACTTGTCTTTTGCATTTTCCAGTATCCGTGCCAACTTCTATTCTAAGGTGTTCAAGAGTTTAGCAGAGTATGTAGGTCTGATTGAACCCAACACCACAAATGGGCTTCTGACACTTGGGGTCACTACTTCCACTATATGACCCCTTCCTGTGGGAAGTGGGCATAACCCTGTCCCAGAATGGCTACTTCTGAAAAGTAGAACCGCAGCCCACCTTAGGGGTGTTACTAGCCTGGAGGTGGCACGCCTACCTGACTAGCTAATTTTCCCGCCTATCCAGGTGTCAAGGGGGCTCTGGGCAGTAGGGTGGGCTTCCTCTCCTGTGAGGGGAGCCTGATTTGCAATCCAAAGGCGGCAGTTTCTTTGAAGCTTGCCGGCCCAGAAAGGTAAGTCAGCAGATCATCCTGTGCGAGGGGCTGGTACAACCTCTTCCCGGACAGGCTTTTGTTCTGGGTCTCCATTGACCACATAATTTCCTTCTGAGAGGTCAGAACAGTATCTCAGGTGGCAGACTGGTAGAAACAAGTCAACAAGTGCACCTTAGGCTGGTAGGTTTTCAGGGGGCACCTCCTACGTGCCCTCTGGGTACATGTATTGTTAAATTCGACATTGGCATCAATGTGGGTTTACCAAACGAGATGTCTGATACTAATCATCCCTAGTTTCAGTGAAGCCATCATGTAACTGGGGAACTTGTTTTCACCAGTGTCCAGCACATGTTTTACAATGACTTACCTGGTCACTTGTACTGGCAGTAATAGGACTGACCGGTACAGTGGCATAGCTGCTCATGCAGGTATGCCCTCACATGTAATATTCAGCACCCTACCTTGAGGCTGTTGGGCCTGCTGTAGGGGTGACTTACAAATATGACATTCAAAGGTAGGGGGCATGGCACACAGGAGGTGTGACGTCATGTTTTCGTTGTTGTCTGCACCAAGACAGCAGCCTGCAATGGCGGTCTTGTATGTGTTTAGTGAGGGGTCTCTTAGGGTGGCACAATTTGTGCTGCAGCCCTTTAGGGGTCTTCTTTAGAACTTCAGACCCTAGGTACCAGGATACCATTTACTAGGGACTTACAGAGAGTGCTAAAGGTTTTTCCAATTGGGGAAACAATTGTACATTTTTGGGAAGGGGTACTGGTACTGCGAACCTGGTTATCAGGAACCCAGTGCACTTTCAGTCGAAATCACGGTTCAGAGCCTAAATATCGAGGGATATAATATAGAGTGCCCAAAATATCGACTCCAAAATACGAAGCACAGAATATAGAATCCTTATCTACAAACAGGTAAGTACTAAAATATTGAATCCAAAATATAGATTGTTAAAATTTAGTTAACTAAAATATTGAATTTTTTAAATGTATTAAAAATAATATAAAAGTAATTAAATATTAAAAACAATGAAATAAAACATACTTAAAATAATATAAAAAAGCTTAAAATGGCAAAATAATAAATGTAATGTAAAAGAAAGTAGAGATTTTGTTGGATAGTGAGAGGGTAAAAATTACTATTCCCCCTCCAGTGAGTGCAACAGTAGGGAAAGCGTTGGATAGCGGGTGGGTAAAAATTACTATTCCCACTCCAGAGAGTGCAACAGTCGGGAAGCGTTGGATAGCGAGAGGGTAAGAATTACTATAACCACTCCAGTGAGTGCAACAGTAGGGAACGCGTTGGATGGCGCAGGGGTAAAAATTACTATTCCTACTCCAGTGAGTGCAACAGTAGGGAAAACGTTGGATAGCATAGGGGTAAAAATTGCTATTCCCACTCCAAAGAGTGCAACAGTAGGGAAAGCGTTGAATAGCGGGAGGGTAAAAATTACTATTCCCACTCCAGTGAGTGCAACAGTAGGGAAAGCGTTGGATAGCGGAGGGGTAAAAATTACTATTCCCACTCCAGTGAGTGCAACAGTAGGGAAAGCGCTGGCTAGCGGGAGCGTAAAAATTGCTATTCCCACTCCAGTGAGTGCAACAGTGGAGAAAGCGTTGGATAGCATAGGGGTAAAAATGACTATTCCCACTCCTGAGAGTGCAACAGTAGGAAAAGTAATGATTTTTAAGATTAAATTAATTATCAATACCAATAAAAAATTGTTAAAAATAATTAACAATTAATTAACAATTATTTTTTTATTACCAATTAATAAAAATGAATTACCAATTAATGATTCATTAATTATCAATACATATAAATAAAAATGTATATTTACTTTATTACAATTAAATTACTTCCCACCCTATTCTCCTATAAACCCACAACCCGCTCCCAAAAATAAAAATTACAATTAACATAATTATCAATTAATAAAAATTAATTACCAATTATTTAAAAATTAATTACCAATTAATAAATATTATTTACCAA
The DNA here is from genome assembly GCF_964261635.1 of Lissotriton helveticus. Classification (NCBI taxonomy): domain Eukaryota; kingdom Metazoa; phylum Chordata; class Amphibia; order Caudata; family Salamandridae; genus Lissotriton; species Lissotriton helveticus. Next base: position 1,923,089,592 of record NC_136057.1, on the reverse strand, counting down.
TTATTAATTAATTATCAATCAATTAATTATCAATACATATAAATATAAATTAATATTTAATTTACTATAATTAAATTACAGAATTAATTTACGCAAAAATGTAATTACATAACATTCATTACTTTAAAAAAATTAAACATTTACAAAAATAATACATAATTTTAACACATATACTACCATACATAACACTAAAAAAAATTCGATATTATGGAAATCGATATTTTAAATTCGATATTATGGAAATCGATATTCTGGCCTGTCTATATTTTGGATTCTATATTTTGGGCGTTCACCCGAAATCACATCATTTACTAAGGCAAAAAAGGGAACTGTGTTAAAAAGGGGCACTTTCCTACATCAGTTTTGGGTTTGGCATGGACCTTTCCCAGTGTCTGGGTTTCTTTAGTTGAGTGACTCTTTTTATAATCCAAGATTCTATGATGCGGAAGGTGATGCAGTGGCGGGCAGTCCAATCACACGGTACAATCAATTCAAGTTCAATGGAATTGCTCTTAGCCAGGGCTTTAAGTGGGTCGGGCCTCATCGGTGCTGAGCAACAGCAGTTTTTTAAAGGGGTCCTCGAAAAGGGTCTCTATAGGGCTCTGTTTTGTGCCCTGGCACAGGCGGTCCATTTTTTTTTCAGACTGCAGTAACAGCAGGCACATCAATGATCAATGAGCGCGTGCTCACACTGTTCACCTCTCGCACTAGTGGAGAAGTTACGGCATGACGTCATGCTAGGTGAGCCTTGAATGGGACGGGAAATTCTTTAAAGAGATTCATTTTCTCTCTGGATTTCCCTTCTGTTTTTGAAACTCAGGAACAACAACATTGTCAAGGTGTCACCAGGATTTTAATTGGAAGCCTTTTCAATATTATATACAAGCCATAGTTGGTGCCAGGGCCAGTTCTTGGATTTTTGGGGCCCTAGGCCGAAAAGAAAGTTGTGAGGCCCCTCTAATTCACATAAGTGACACCTTCAAGGCTCCTGAAGCTGCTTTGAGGAGTCTCTTCCTGGGCTGCAGCTCCTCCTCTGAGCCACCTACAAGCACCTCTTTTACAGCCCATTTTGAGCTGAAGGTGTGAGAATTGCTTGGGGGTTGAGAGTTAAAACTGGGGGGGCGCTAAAGTACTGATATAGGGCATCCTACAGTGTCTCTGAATGGGCAGCCGGGCAGGAGCCTAATTGCAGGACAAACCTGCAAAATGCATCTCCTTGCAACTGGGACACCAACTCTTAGAGGCCCCGGGGTTTCCCTCTACCCCCCTACCCCCCCTCTCATGGGCCCAATTGCAAAGAGATGCGTTTCTTTCAATTGAATCTGCAGGAGTACAAGCGCGCCGGTGGTGTGCTAAACTGGTGTAGGGCCATGCTGGTGGGCCGAGGGTGAGGCCCTGGGCAGCTGCCCACACTGCGCATACCTAGAGCCGACCCTGGTTGCTGCCTATTTATCTTCTGCAACTAACAACCCATGACAAAGTCAATAGTCCTGACTTGTTGTAGGTATGATGTTCCTTGTTATATAATATATCTGGATACAATGACAGAAACAGCAAAATACAAGTCGGGTGGCACACTATGCTAAGCACAGATGTTTTGCTAATACATTTTTAAGACACGCCCTTAATTACATTGGTCACATCCCTTTGAGAGACCCCCAGATATTTCATCCCACTTCAAGCCCTGGTCTTAGCAATGATTAAGTCCAAGATCGCACCCAAGATGTGGGTGGGTCTGTCACAAGTTTGGATGAGGTTGAGGTCTACTAGAAAGATTTTGAGGCTGTTCACTGTGGGGTCATTCGGGTCGTTTCAATGGAGATTGAAATCTCCGAGGAAGGTGCGAGAACAATGTAGTCCCACGTGGAATGAGATGATTTCATAACTTGTTCTTTGAATGGGAGGTTCTCTTCTGGTGGAAGGTAAGTCGTGTGCAGTTTGCTTAAAGGCCTTTTGTTACTTATGATGTCTATGCATAGGTATTCGTAGGAGGATAGAACTATGGTATGCGCCTGTTTCACTAAGAGGCGATTATGGTGTATAGAGGGGCTGTCACACCTTGGTCTATTAGCCCTGTCTAATCTTATGATGCTGTAGTTAAGTGGAACGAGGGTTTTCAGGACTGGTCCTGAGCAATCATTTAGTGAAGTTTCCGTAAGGATTAGGAGCTGAAGTTCCTGTTTTAAGATGAGTTCAGCAATGTCTGTTGCTTGTTTCACTGCCGATCTTCAGTTGAGATGCATGCCTTTCGGATGTGGATTTGTGTCAATAGAAGTAGATTGTCTGATAGGAACTCACTTAAGGTTTTAAATCTTTATAGCATTTGAGTTGTGCCTTGGTTCTCTGTGTGGGTTTGAAGGAATTGTTTGAATTTGGCCCCGCTTATCTAGGTTGCCGTAGTCTGTGGAATTATATAAAAGGAGGAGGGAGTGGATGTTGCTGTCTGTTAATCTATCTTTCAGTCTAATGGGTCTAGGTAGGATACAGTTCTCAAACTCAGGAGGAGGGGAGAGGGATAGTTAGAGAAGATTACATTAGCTGACGGAGGTAAATGCAGTAGATTATGCTTGATTGTGTCTGTTCTTCCCTGAAGACCTGTTAAACCACCAGTCATTGACCATCTCTGAGTTGATGATTATTCGCTTTTGTAAGTCAGCCTTAAGTTGTTGTAAGTCAAGTGTGATCTCCTCTAGTCTGGATTCTTCAGAGGAGAGGCAATAACTAGCCATGGTTCCAATCAGGGGGGCCTGAGGTGAAAGGGCGTTCCAGACAGTAATGTTAGGGTACTTCTGGGCAGAGAAGACCAGTGGAGGGGAGGTCAAGTTGGAGAAGTAGTTAAGCTTGGAAGGAGGTGGAGGAGAACTTGTGAACTGGCTGAGTAGAAACACTGGGGTCATATTAGTAATGTTGTTGTCAGGATTAAGGGTTCATACTTCATGGGCGTCATCTTTTGGTCCAAGGGAAGTGTCGTCATCAAGCGAGTAGTGTCTATGCTGGTGCATTCAAAAGATGCGGGTAGAGTCGGGGTGGTTGAGTGAGTGCCATTGCTGTATATGTCAGTGACCATTGCTCTACAGGTATGAAAAGGGCGCTTTCTGGTTTGTCGGTTCACATGGGAGATTCAGATCCAGAGGAGGTGGTAGAGAGTTGGGATTGTGTGTACTGATCGTCGTGGAGTAGTTAGGAGGGGAAGGGGTGGAGGGCTGAAGTAGGTGGGGATATGTGAGGATATTACTTGGTGCTCCTGTGACTTGGTTGAATAGTTAGGCCAACCTTGGCGGGGGCAGACTCGTTGCAGTTCATAGAATTTTTGATAATTGGAGAAAATGTAATCAAAAACTTCTAGGTTGCTGTTTGAGAATTGGATGAGGATAATCCCGCTGTTATATATGGAGGTGGTTGCATCTGCTCTGCAGGCGAGTGAAGGGGCTACAGAGAGTCTTTGACCATGTGGGATTTTCTTGGAAGTAGAGATACAGGGAGTGTAGGGTTTTCTCCATTGAGCTCCTATTTTCATGCAGAAGATGAGATCACTAATTATAGTGCCTTTTTTCGAGTAAAAATATGGGTCAGAGATTAGGGTTTCTGGGTGAAATGTAAGAAGTTTGTGTTTAACCCGTTCGGTGCTCATGATGAGGTCAGCTCGTCATGAGCCACGGCGCTCCGGTGCTGCCCGTTCAGTGGAACGCTCGCACGCTGGGCTGATTCCCCTGCTGTGCTGAGCGTTCCATGACAACGGGCGTGGTCATGACGAGCTGACCTCGTCATGAGCACAGGGGCGCTGTGCGCGCCGCCCCCCAGCACAGCGGGGGAATCCTGCCAGCAGCGAAGGGGTTAAAGCACTTGGATGGATTTCTCGTTAGACTAGGCAGGTACTTAATTAGAAAGGAATTGGGGCCAGCAAGCTCGAGTTAGGTGTCTAGTACTCTGTGAGAAATAGGATCCATGTCTGTGCGAACAGCTGGAACAAAGTTAGACAAATGAGATGGGGCAGAGTATGAGAAGGCTTGTGGGGTCAGGTGGGGAAGAAGAGAGGCAGGGGGGTTAGGATGGCAACCTCTGCACTGTGGCTATTCTAAGAGGTGTGAGAGCTCTTCTAATGCAGGGTTTCACACCAATAGAGACCTATGGTTTTTATTATAATCTGAACATCAGTTTAATTAGTGGGAGATGGACATTCTTCCAGCGAAGGTAAAATGACAAAGTGGTGACCATTTTAAGAGATATGGGGCATTAAGTTGAGGCTTTTGGCGAAGGGTCGGTATGAGAGCAAATGCAACTCCAGTGCATTTACTATTCTGGCCATGACATATTTCTCGCTTCATCCATTTATGGGGTAATAGGTCAGATAGATTAGGAGAGTTAGATTTGTGGTAGGCTCAATAACTATTACAAGATGGCTGCCATGTTAGTGTTATAGTTGTGAGGGTGTGCAAGGAAGTCTTTCTTTATTTTCCATGTGACTAAGGGACTCCAGTCCTATGTCGATTACTTGTAGGGTGATATGGTCATCATTTTGAAGAGGGCCAAGTGTGGCGAAGGAGAGAAGGAAACCCCAAGTTGGTGGTCAAACCCAGCAAGTGTGCACCAGTGGCAAAGGAACCCAAAACAGCCAAAGTGCAGAAGGGTCAGGCATAAACAATGAATGAAGATGGTGAACCAAGCCAGGGAACTGAGAGTGCATGGGGTCCCCACATTGCTCCAATAAAGACTAGTCAATCGCCAAAAACCTTGAGGGGAGAGCTCCAATTCAGTAAGGCAGAGCTACAGCACCACAACCAAATGATCTGCACATGATCAGAGGCAGCCGTTCCATGAGGGTTACAGGACCAAGTGCTGCAACCTCGTCAGAGTGAGCTCTCAGCTTGAGGCATTGGCAGGAGAGCAACATTTCTGGTGACTAGTAGTAGGCCCATGAGCTGCGTAAAAAGGTAATCACAGGGAAAGTCGGCAGCAAGCACCATGATGTCCAGGCCAACAGCAGGTGCAAATCCCATGATAGCACCAGGCTAGGCTCCGGAAGAGAGCAGCAGCCTGATCAGCGGTGTTCCAGGAAAGGGTTGAAGCCCCTCAGTTGGAAGGAGTAAGGTGGATGGGCCTGACTGAGAGCAGGCAAAAAGCCCGCTGGAAAATTGAAGAAATGCTCAAGAGGTGGGCAGCAGAATCCTACGCGCTCGACAGTCACACACTGCCATTCAGCTCCAGAGAGGAGCAGCGACCATCCACAGAGCACCACAGGCATGTGAATATTCCCCGCTAGATGACAGGGTCCCTAGTCAAGACCCCAAGGAAACAACAGTTATGCACTTACCATATGAGCATTGGTGGCAGCAACACCAGGAGAAAGTCTTCGGATGACGTCAAGTGGGTACGGACTCCTCTCCAGAAGGCATGATATTAGCCTTCAGGTGGGTTATCACCATGAAAAGGCAAAAAGAAGAAGGACACAACAGGCCTCTTTGCAACGCGCTGTGCTCACTATCTCGATGGAAGACATGCATGACCATGGAGAAGTGTGGCTCAGGGGTTAGAGGCAGCAGACCCGGAAGCTGAGATCGGTCCTGGACCAGGGTTCAATTCCCCGCCTCGGCGGGGTCTTGGGCTAAAAATTCCATGGACTCGATAATTCTCGCCCCGGTGCCTCCTCGACTCACGGGTTCACACTCTGCGACTCTGGGCAATAGCTTGCTTAATCTCCACAATGGCCCCTCGTGGCGGGATGCCTGACTTTCACCTTGTGGATACCCTGCTATCTCACAGGGGAATACCAGGAAGGGTTCCCTAAGCAAGCGCCGGGACACCCACTGCGGGTAGCTGTGCGCTATATAAGCTCAACTACATTTACATTTACATGGTAGGCAGATGGGTGGGTCAGCAGTCAGGCCAAAGCTTAAGACCAAGTTTATTCTTTGGGTAAAAGACACTAAATTTCGAGATTACTGCACTTGATAGGGTAGAAACTCATATTACCGGTCCCATTGTACTTAAAAGGCCACTCATAATTACAGTTTATTATAGGTAAAGAAGTACTGATCCTGTCCTGGATAAAGCACATGAAACAGTAGTGGAAGCATAATGTATTTTACAAATATCAGTAGAGTGATAAGACTTTTATATTTGTGTCACCGAGAGTGAGGTCCACTGGACCATTTGTCTAAAGTTTGGCAACTATGTTTCTTGCACTAGCATCCCATATATATGACAATGGCCTGTGCATGTGTAAGGCAAGTAATACATGTGCTATTCATCTGTGAGCAGTGTCAGTAATAGGGGTCAGTGGGATCCATTTTCGATGCCTCTGGTGTAGCATAGCATAAGATGGAGGGTGATAACTGTGCTCCCAGGCAATGGAAGTGTATTGCCTACATTTGTGTAGCTGGAAGAAAAACAGATACTGAAGTGAAGACATGGAAACAGGACTACCTTTGGAAATTCCACGCAGCCTCTGGTTGCCAAACAGCTGCTGATTACGCTTCCTGAGCTCTGCAATTTGGTGGATAGTATGGGTAAATGATGGGACAGCAGTCTCTGTTGTATAAGTTGAGGAAGTTTCTAGTTTAGTCCTTGGTTTTTCTTTTCCGTGATGACTCCTTTAGTTGGGTTTATGTAAACCAGGTTCAGAAAACTCACACCTCCTGGTGCCTATGTTGTGGTAGCTGCAGGTTAGAAACGGGTCCAGTCGAGTACTCAAAGGAATCCTGTGCAATCATGGCTGGTATTTGCCTGACAGCCAGTTTCCCAGAGGTGAGGGAACATCATTTTGACTGTGCATTTTCTGCAGGTTTAGCTGTAGATCTGCCTAAAGCACCTACCTGTCAGTCTTCCGAAAAAGGGAAAATGTCTGCCTGGCCCTGCAGGAGGAGAGACTGCCCAGGAGTATGACCCAGTGTGACCCTGGTGGCTGTGTGACAGCCAGGGATAGCTGGCTGTCAGAGAGCGAACTCAGAGGCAACTGTATGATAGAAGTATCCTCCTATCTCATCCCAATTACTGGTGGAAATTGCAACAATTGCTCTAATCATCCTAAACCGAGATGAAAGTTGCAACTGCATGATCATCATAGGCAAAAATAACAATTGATGGACAGACTGCAGAACAATGTCATACATTCACCCCAGTACAGAGATCTGGGCCTAAATCCATAGTTTTTTTGCTCACCATGCCATTCAAGTTTGGACCCAGCCATATGTAAATCAGCCTTGACCCTGCACCCAATGGGAACAGTCCAGCCCGAACTCCCAGGCCAGGTCCTCCTTGGACTGGAAACAAGCATCCTCGGACCGGTTTCGGGCTTTCAGCAGTCATCAGCCAGGATAGCTTGACTCCAGTGGCATGGAGAGCACGGGACTCACGTCTGAGCATACCCGTTCCATTCGGGGTGACAAATGCAAAAAGAACAATGGATGGACAGAATGCAGAACAATGTCATACATTCACCCCAGTACAGAGATCTGGGCCTAAATCCATGGTTTTTTGTTCACCATGCCATTCAAGTTTGGACCCAGCCATATGCAAATCAGTCTTGACCCTGCGCCCAATGTGAACAGTGCAGCCCGAACTGCCAGGTCCTCCCTGGGCTGGAAACAAGCATTCTAGGACCGCTTGTTTCCGGTCCAGGGAGGACCTGGCTTGGCAGTTCAGGCTGGGCTAGTTCCCATGAGGCACATGGTCAAGACTGATTTGCATATGGCCCCTGACTGGGGGTGAATGTTTTGATTTGTTCTGCATTCCGCTCATCAATTGTGTGTCTTTTGCTTTCTCTCTTTTAGTGCAACAGGTATGCCCAGACGTGGGTCCTGGGCTCACCGTGCCACTGTAATCAAGCTATCCTGGCTGAAGAGGGGTGAAACCCCGAAACCGGTCCTAGGATGCTTGTTTCCGGTCTAGGGAGGACCTGGCTTGGCAGGTCGGGCTGGACTGTTCCCATGAGGCACAGGGTCAGACTGATTTGCATATGGCCAGGTCTAAACTGGGGTGGCATGGTGAGCAAAAGAATGATGGATTTAACCCAGATCTCTTGACTCGGGGTGAATGTTTTGATTTGTTCTGCATTCCGTCCATCAATTGTGTGTCTTTTGCATGATAATCATAGGCACAGAAGGCCTGCAACTGCATGATCATCATAGGCACAGAGGGCCTGCAACTGCCAGGATCAGAGTAGGCAAACAAGAATATAGTATGCCAGGACGGAAGCTGCAACTGCTCTGATCATCGGAGGCCCAGGCGGTGGCGGCTACAACTTCTGTGAGCATCGAAGGCTTGGACAGGGTCTGTAATTGGACTCATAATTGTAGGCCTAGTCAAGGTTACACCTACCTCTTGCCTTTCTGATCGGGACTGGAACTTCCATGACCACTGTTGGCCCTGGCAGGGCTGCGACTGTGATCGGACCAGACAGGGCTGCATCACTGTAAGTTAAGTTAAGTTAAGTTAAAATTTGATAAAGCGCGCAGCTGTCCCAGTTAAGGGGCGTCCCGGCGCTGACCGTTCATTTGTACAAGAGTCATGGTAGGCTGAAAAGAAGAGACCCTAGTTCAGAGGAAAAAGGAATGTCTTAACGGCTATCCGGAATAATAGTAGTTCGTCAATGCAGCGAATAGATACAGGCAAGGAATTCCACAATTTAGCCGCAAGTAGTCGAAAAGAGCGGCCACCAACACGACAAAGTCTGAACTTAGGTATAGTCACCAAATGTTGGCCCAAGGAGCGCAGGTTACGTTGGGGAGTATAAAGAGTTAAAAAAGAGTAGCTCAGGGCTGATACCTTTAAGAATCTTAAACGCCAAGCAAAGCATCTTGAACTGAATTCTTGATTGGATCGGTAGCCAGTGTAAGGCACTGATAGTGGCTCTGACAGAGCATCTACGTGGGAGTCCCACAAGAGCACGGGCCGCCGAGTTCTGGACTCGCTGAAGTCGAGAGATCTCAGCTTTATTAGCGCCAAGAAGTAAGGCACTGGCATAGTCCAAGCACGATAAAATTGTGGCCTGGATAATGAGCTGCCGAACAGGCGCATTAAAGAACCTCAGTATGGGGCGGAGGCCTCTCAGCAGGCCCACACAAGTCGCTGCCACCTTCTTCATGTGGCACTGAAAATTAAGGTCCGCGTCCAGCCAAACTCCCAAGTTCTTAACCACTGGCTTGGCTATAGGTATAGTGCCTAAGGAAGCCGGCCACCAGTGTTCGTTCCAGAGGGAGATGTTCTTCCCTACCAACATCACTTCCGTTTTTGTGGCGTTCAATTGTAAACAGTTGTCGGCCAACCACTGAGCAACTGCAGTCATCCCGTCTCTGAACCTTGCGGCAACAGCAGAGGGGCCTTCAGCCAAGGTCACAACCAGCTGAGTATCCTCAGCATACGATACCAGCGTTAGGCCCCACTCTCTTGCTCCCGCCGCAAGAGGTTGTACATAGAGGTTGAACAACGTGGGGCTCAACGCAGATCCCTGCGGAACCCCTTGACGGATGGAATGAGCTTGCGATAAGAAAGGCGGTGCCGACACCCGGAAGGATCTGTCCGATAAGAAAGCACGGAACATTCCAGAGCTTGGCCTGTGATCCCGATAGTCTCCAGACGGTACAACAAGATGTCATGGGACACCGTATCAAAGGCAGCGCTAAGATCTAATAATATAAGCGCTGCACTCTGACCGGCGTCAAGAATAGTTTTTAAAAACTCGGTGGAGGCTAACAAGGCAGACTCGGTGCTGTGACCCGGTCTGAAGCCATTTTGCGATGGGTCCAGGATGTTATTAAGGGTCATGTGTCGAGATAGCACCTCGTTCACATGGGCCTCTGCCAGTTTGGAAACTCATGGAAGCAGGGAGATCGGCCTAAAGCTCTCAGGCAGAGAGGGATCAAGTGTGGGTTTTTTAATAATAGGAGAAATCCGAGCTTGTTTCCAGGCCAGGGGTACTATGGCCGTGGTGAAGGATAGGTTAAGTATCTGACCTAGTGGTTTCTGGACAAACTCCATAGATTCTAAGAACTGAGCCGGCCTCATAGGATCAGATGGGGATCCCAATTTGACCTTCTTACAAAGTTTCCCAAGTTCGTCACATGGGATCTCAGGTATCACGGTCAAAATAGAGGTCCCTTCCCTAACCGTGACAGGACTCGGAATAGAGGGGAGCTGAGGGAAAGTAGCGTAAATTTTCTGCACTTTATTTGTGAAGAATGAAGCAAGCTCCTCGCATTGCTGTGCAGAGTTTACATGGGAAATTGAGGTTTTCGTATTCTTCAGTTCTTGAACAATCTTAAAGATGTATTTCGTGGGGTTAGAACTAGCTTTGATTTTTTCGGCGTAGAAATTAGCGCGTGTAGAGCAAATCATTTTATGGTAGTGTTTCAGTTTAGCCAGGTACACAGATTTAAGGTCGTTTTCATAACTCCTTCTCCAAATCCTCTCGGCTCTTTTGCACTCCTTTCTGAGTGCTCTGAGAGCATCTGAGAACCAAGGGTTGGAGATCGATCTGCGCCCCCTGACCCATCTAGCTGGGATGAGAGCGTCAAGCCCCCCCCCCTATCCAGTTACAGAAGGCGGTATACGCGGCCTCAGGGTCAGCCAAATCTTCAACAGAGGTCTCTCTCAAATAGGAATGACATTCATTTTTATTGAGTTTGTGCCAAGGCCTTTTAAACGTCAAAGTGGTCTTGACTGTCTTAGGAGGTTGTAATAATATCCAGCTAGCTTTGATCAGATAGTGGTCAGTCCAACCCATAGGTACAGGTCGATCAATCTGGACAACTAGAATGTTGGTAAAAACAGGATCTAATATATGTCCTGCTATATGAGTAGCATCCTGTACCAATAGGTCCTGCTACAGACCACTACTGATGGGTCTACTCTACACCTGCTTGGGCGACACACCCTCCAGAGTTTGAAGATGGGGGCACATAGTCAGACGGGGCCCACACAGTTTCCCTGGCACCTTCCCTGGCACCTTCATGAACTTCCTGCTCACTGCAGCCAAGCTACAAGAAGTTAACAAAAACTCAATTGGTGCCTACATGAATCATCCAATGAGATACGACTTGAACTCACAGCGCATTTGACCGTGTGAGAAAGAAAGGTTGCACCAGAGCTTGATTTGCACTTACCTTGTTCCCAAGGGAGGGGGCACCAGATAGAGGGCCGCTCAGGAGGTAATAGTAAGTGGTATGATAGTAGAGGGTAACGGGGGTCAGTGTCTCTAGGACGAATTTCATGGTAAACCAGAATTTCTTAATAAAGAGGCAAACACTGAACATTTGTTATTGAAAATGTGCACTTCAAAATGATACGTACACCATAAAGACATTTAATGTGTAATTGTATTTTTAATGTATAGTGCAGATGATTTACTGACTCTCTTCTGGGCGTTTCTAGTTTTTGCTCGACAAAAGAACAGAGGTGCAGAGAAGTTAGATGGTATGCCGAGAATCACACATTTTGAGTCAATTTGAGAAGTGGGCCGAGCTTGTGTTCTCTGCTTTGAAAGCCACAGAGAGTAGCCACTGCGAAGACAATCCAAACATGGAGTAGGCTCTGCACAGATATGCCACTTTCTGAAAGCTGTAGCCATTAAATTCCTACCTCACAATGACAGCTCAGAAAGGAGTTTATTGAAAAATGTTAACGAACAAGCAGGAACGCAATAGGCTTGTACAGGTGAAGTAATACATATTTAGATGAACTGGGACTTTTGGAAAGGTGAATAAAGTTTGTGTTTCATTAGTGCACTGCGATATTTTTTCTACAACTATACCCTTGATATAAACCAATCGAAGTTAACGTAGGCGGTTCATTTGCTGGAATAAGGGTTTTCGACTAGCCTGAAATAAAGATCTTTGAACAATGTAGCTCATGCAAGCAGGAAAATCACCAATATGTAGTTCAGTGGAAAGAATAAGACGATGAAGTCAACATCCTCTGTTTTTCCACAGCAGAAGGAATGCAGCCTCCCACACACAGGTTTCCTGAAACAGAAAACAGAACAAGGGTGCCAGTAATGTTAACTTTTCGTTGAATGGTTGCAGTGTTACACATAACAGGATACAAAGCAAACAAAAACCAGCAAACATTGACAACACCAGTAGGCTATAGTGCATGCACTTAAACACAAAAGATCCATACACAAATTGACCTAAATCCAACATACATTCACATGTGCATAAATTTAGGAATAGGAAAAATACTCCCACCATTCAAAATCCAAGTACATTCAAACCAGTATACTGACACCGAAGTGCAGATACCATAAGACATGCAAGTGCACAGCACAGAGGTATGAAGGAGCCACGATCATCAGACTACTGACACCCAATCACCCGGCCCCTAAACCACATAAATCTGCCCAAGCACACAACCCACCAGACATGCAGTGACCTATACATACAGACTTCTAGCGATGCAGCAAACATGCTTAAAAAACACTAGACATTGCAATCACTTGTAATGGCTCTTTCTGCAGGGTCAATCCCAAAAATGTTGCCGTCCTCCTCCAATTTTTGCTGAATTCGTTTTTGTTGGCTTAAGGACTCTGAGCACTTTACTAGTGGTAGCCAGTACTAAAGTGTATTTGCTCTCTCCTTAAACATGGTTGATTGACTTATCCACAATTGCCATTTTTTATTCACTCATAAGTCCTTAGTAAAGTGCACTACTTGTGCCCCGGGCCTGTAAATTAAATGTTACTAGCGTGCCTGCAGCACTGATCGGGCCACCCACATAAGTAGCCCTTTAAACATGCATCAGGCCTGCCACTGTAGAGCCTGTGTGTGCAGTTTATACCGCCCTGTTGACGTGGTATTTAAAAACCCTTGCCATGCCTTAAACTCCCCTTCTATTACATATACGTCGCCCATAAGGTAGGCCCAAGGTAGCCCAAAGGGCAGGGTGCAGTCTAATTAAAAGGCAGGGCTAATAGTGTTAAGTTTTACATGCCCTGGTAGTGAAAAACTTCCAGATTAATTTTTCACTACTGTGAAGGAGGAGCTTCGCGCGCATCCGAGATGGCCGCGTGAGCACAGGGCTCCCGAGGACCCTCGCCGCCTCCCGCATTTATCCTGGATAATATCCTGATTTGATGGAAGGTCATTGAAGACACAGCCCGGCTGATGTACTAGCAGGTTTCTGGGTCGGAATCGGACGCGGGGTCCCCGAGTTACGCCATCCTGAAGTTTGCGGCCTTCTCCATGGAACCACCTGGGCTTTGAGTTGTGGCTTTACCCAGGTCGTAATTCAACAACAACGGCTGGCGGGGATCAGTTCACAGCCTCACTTCACATTCGGTTTCATTTCTCCTGCACACCGTATCCCCTCTGCGGGGTGACGGCTGATCGGGCTGGCTCCTATGCCAGTCCACTGGGCTTGGAGCTAGCGACAGTTTGGCTGTGGACTCAAATTGACTCATCTCTGCCTCTGGTATTCTTGTGGGTGAATTCTAAGGAGCCATTTGGACCAGATCCCAAGCTTCCCTTCGGGGCACCCGGCTCGCCATGACGGGCAAGCCCGAGGTTGAAAAACGGAAAGTCAAGACCACCTTCCGAGGAGGCTCAACCCAGACGAATGTCATGGACCGCTACACACTTTCTAAAGGATCCCCCGGTGGCATACCTAAGACCCGGGAGGAGGCTGTCGACGATCCTGCTGTATCGGCGGACTTAACGCTACAGGACGTGATGGGCGCCATTGCTGGTATCAAGTCCTCTATTGGCCAACAATATGAAGCCCTGGCTCTTAAGCTGGACACGGTGGCCATTGATGTCAACCTCATTCGAACTGATTTGGCCAAAACGAAGGAGAGGGTGAAGTCACTTGACCTAAAGACATTCAGCCTCACAACGGATGCGTCTGACTTGCAAACAGAAGTGCCCAACCTTAGAACTACCAATGACTTTTTTGCTCGTCGCTTGGAAGATTTTGAGGGCCGTGCACGGCGCAACAGCGTGCGTATTATTGGGGTCCGGAAGAGTCTAGTTCACTCTCCACTGATCTTCGAGTGGAGGACCTTATCCTCAATCATTTTGCACCCAAGGGCCTGAGCAAATTCTTTGCTATTGAACGTGCACACAGGGTGCCGGGGGGACAGGCGAAGCCCGGTTTTCCCCCCCGTCCGATTATCGCACGGATCTTCAACTTCAGAGACCGTGACGCCATCTTGCAGGCGGCGCGGACAAGCGGTCCTACGCAGTTCGAGAACGCTGCTGTGAACTTTTATCCGGACTTTTTCCAATCGGTCCAGAAGCAACGAATGGAATTTCAAGGGGTGAAACAGCGGTTTAGAGACATGGAGTTGAAATACGCGATGTTGTTTACGGCCCGACTGCGGGTTGAATACGACAATAGGACATTCTTTTTTGTCCGGCCTGAGGAAGCAAGTGATTGGTTGGACACTTTACCTGCTCGCCGTGCTGGCCAAGACCATACTGGTGGCGCTGAGGGGGGCCTAATGGACCAAGAATGACTATGGCGTCTGTGTCCGGAATACTATTCACCGTGGACAGCTGAGGCTCACTGACTTCTTTGATCATTCCCTGTGTATCCTGGGAGGTAGCGGGGATGGCGGGACCCTTTCCTCCTCTGGGGTTCCTTTGTGTAGATTAGTTTTTTGTTTGTAATTGTTAGGGCGACAGGCACACTGCAAATTGGGGTGGCTTCCGAGTCTGTGCAGGGGTGCAGGGTGGGGGGGAGTTGTGTTGGGAACATTGGAGGGAGGGAGGGACATGTGTTGGGGTTGTTCGTTTTTTCTTTTTCAAGGCAAAGAACTTTTACTATTTCTGACATTGGTGTGGTGCTCGTTTTGAGATGGGAGTTCATTGTGGATTTGGATGGGGGATAGGGGGTTGAGGGTACTGTGCTGGAATGTGAATGGGTTGGGTGATCGAATAAAGGGAGGGGTGGTTATGCAGCTTTTGCGGCGCCTCTCGCCCGACGTTGTTCTGCTACAAGAGACGCACTTGATTGGGAATACTTGTTATGCTCTTAATACACGGGGTTATCGTCTTGTTGCCCATTCTGGATTTACATCTAGTTCTAGAGGGGTGGGTATATTGCTTAGGACTTCCCTCCCCCTCGAGGTTGATGATGTGGTCCTTGATGCCAGGGGTCGATATGTGGCACTTGTTGGGCGGTGGGAGGGAAGAACAGTTTCGTTGGTGTCGGTGTATGTTCCTCCTGGCCTACAATCCACAAGATTTGCTGACTTGGGGCGGATGGTTTTGGGTCTCCCGGAGGGTGTTTTGATATTGGGTGGTGATTTTAACTCCGTAGTTTCCGGCAGAGCGGATCGCTATCCACCCAGAGACCTTCCTGCTGCGCAATCCTGGTTGGGTGACTTTCTGGAGACATTGGGGCTTGTAGATTGTTGGAGGCGAATGCATCCAGAACAGACTCAGTTTACCTTCTACTCGGGAGCACATTGTAGTCTTTCTAGATTGGATTATATCCTGATACCGGCTGCCCTTTCCCCTTCGATTGGAGACATTAGACACCTGGTTCGGGGTATATCAGACCATTCCCCTATCTGGTTTCATTTTAATCTTAACACAAGCGCTGAAGGGAGGATAGCCCCGATTAACCCCTGGTATCTTCTAAACCCCAAAACTCGCACTGAATTGATTAAATCATTTGATCTGTATTTTGCTGAAAACGTGGGTTCTGTGTCTTCACCTGTTTCGCTGTGGGAAGCCTTCAAAACTGTTATCAGGGGACAGGCATTGTCTTTGATTGGATGTGCCAAGAAATGTAAGAATGAGGCAATTGTTCATCTCGAGACAGAACTTACAGAATTAGAGACTGCATTGGAGCGAGATGTGACTCGAGACGCATTGCATATTCTCCACCTTAAACAATTGGAATATAAAACTTTGGTTACTGATGCGGCCAAGATGATGAGTAGGGAACAACAGGGACGGTTGTATGATGTGGGTGATAAAGCAGGAAAATTGATTGCCTGGCTGGACAGAAGGGAGAGAGCGAGTCGTGTGGTTCCTGTGATTGAGAAATTGGACGGTGTGCATGTAATGGACCCTGTTGAAATTGTTGAATGCTTTGCTGATTATTTCCAAGAGGTGTATACCTCGGTGTCCGACAGGCCCGAGGAGGATTCTCAGTCGTTGCTTAAAGATATCGCACTGCCGTGTTTGTCAGAATCAGATCGGGATTGTTTGGATGTCGCACCCTCGGTGGAAGAGGTGGCTCTCGCGCTGCGCTCCATTCGTTCCGGCAAGGCTTTGGGTCCCAATGGCCTTCCTATAGAATTGTATAAACTACGCCCTGATACCCTGGCTCCCTATCTTCGAGATATGTTTTTGGCTGCGCGAGAAAATGGCTCCCTCCCTAGGGATCAGCGTCTTGCGACCATTGTGGTGATCCACAAGGAGGGCAAGCCACGGGATCGCTGTGCGTCTTATAGACTTATTTCGCTCTTTAATGCGGAGCCTAAGATTCTCGCCAAGCTGCTCGCTAATCATCTGATTACGGTGATCAGCGACCTGATTCATCCGGATCAGTCGGGTTTTATCCCTCATCGTAACACGGCATTAAATTTGCGACGTTTGCATGGTGTTCTCGCGAGGGCCCCGACGTTGCGTGAACCGGCCATCTTGGCGTCCTTGGACGCCACGATGGCCTTTGATACAATTGAATGGTCGTATCTCTGGGCCGCACTCGCCCAGTTTGGATTTGGCGCTGGCTTTATTGGTTGGGTTTGGCGCAGGTAGTGGTTAATGGTCGGGTCTCCATGCCTTTTGCTCTTGGGAGGGGCACGCGGCAGGGTTGTCCGTTATCCCCGCTTCTCTTTGCTCTTGCGTTGGAGCTTGGCTACGGTGGGAACCTTCAATAAAGGGCATACGTTGGACTCCGGAATTTAAAGATCGTATCTCCTTATATGCGGATGATATTTTATTGTACCTCACATCTCCCCAAAAATCGTCGTATTGTTCGACGTGCTTAACTCCTTCGGGAAGAACTCGGGCCTTGTTATTAACTGGTCAAAATCCTATATCTACGTGCTCGCGGGTGGCGTCCCTCGTTTACTGCGGGGCTGCCCCATCCAATTGTCGCAGTCTGGTTTTAAATAATTGGGTGTGTTTATCTCGCTGGACCCGGCGGTTCGCTACGAACGCAATCTACTCCCCCCACTCCAAAGGTTGCGCTCGGATGTATTGCGCTGCCGTAGATTACCGTTGTCTCCCTTGGGGCGTGCGGCCCTTTTTAAAATGATGTCCTTACCGCGATTTCTATATGCACTTCAGAATAGTTTTGATGTGATCCCGTCGAAATATTTTCGGGAGGTAGAATCGTTGCAGAGGCAATTGATATGGGACGGACGTTCGCGCATCGCTCTTCCAAAATTAACACTTCCCTGGTATGATGGCGGCATAGCACTCCCGGATATTCGTAGGTAATATTGGGCTTCCCAACTTGCTGCCATCAACCATGGGATGTATGGTCCGGCACTGACTCCAGCTTTTGAAATGGATAGGTGGCTGCTCCCGGGTGGCGACTACTACAGGGCACTTTACTCGGGATCCTCCCGTTCACAACTTTCGGGACCTACCGCTATAGCCGTGCGTGTATGGCATACCGCGACTGCGGCTATGGGCTGGAGCGATAGACTGACCGGCGCAACTCCGCTTTATGCCTCCGCAAAATTGGGTTGTCTATGGAAGATGAAGGGGTTTGATAAATGGGACACGATTGGTATTAGTAAAGTGCGTGATCTCTGGGTTAAAGGAGGGGTGAAGACTTTTTCGGACTTACAAGCGGAATATAAGCTGAGTGACAGGGAATTTTTTTCGTTATGTTCAAGTACGCCATGCCTTGAATTCTGTGTTTCCTGTGGGTAGTGATATTCCGGAATCCTCCCCCCTCGAAGATCGTGTATTGGATGGTCATGTGCCGGATAGTACCATCTCATTGTTTTATAAAAAGATGATTATTGACCGAACGAGTTTGCTTGATCGCCTTCGTGAAGCCTGGATTGCTGATGGTATTGAACTAGATGATGAGGACTGGCAATCCGCGATCTCCTCTCCCAGAGAGGTTGCTATTCCGGCCCACCTCCATCTGGTCCAACTCAAGATCCTCCACAGAATCTATGTCACCGGCTCCCGTCTGATCCATATGGGCTACTTCACGGATGGCTTGTGTAGGCGTGGTTGTGGTCTCCTTGGCACCTATCTTCATATAATATGGGAATGCCCTGAGGTGGTGCGTTTTTGGAATCGTATACATGATGTGATGAGTGAAGTAACAGGTGTTGTGATGATGCCAGAAGCCCGGCAATGTCTGTTGAATGTATGGAGTCCGAATGATTATGACGTGTCGCAGCTTTGGTGGGTGACTCTTGCCAATGTGGTTGCCAAACGAGATATTGCACAATTGTGGGGGTCCCCGAGGCCGCCTACAGTGACTGCTTGGAAAGAGAATATGGACTGGTGCATGTTCAGAGAGAAGACAGTGTATATAGCTAGAGGCAGACCCAGAAAATGGGGAAAGATTTGGAACCAGTGGAACTCATATTGGGGAGATATCTGTACGCCCCCACTCGCAGAAATTCCTAGTCCTTCTCAATCGCCCTGACCTGCATTCCTGCTATGCTGTGGTACATTGTACTGTTTATATGCAATTCTGCCTCCCCCCCCCCTATCAGTATTAGAAAATTTTTGTCTCCTGTTGTCATGTGTCTCCCGTCCTCCTTGAGCACAGGCCTAATGGATGTACCATCGCCATATTGCCTAGATTGTTTGTTGATGTGTTTTTTATGTTTTATGCAATAAAAAGTTACAAAAAAAAAAAGAAATTAAAAACACTGATTATAATGAAAAAAAGAAAAATCACTACTGTGAGGACTACCCCTCCCATAGGTTAACATTGGGGATTCTTTCATCTAATAAACTGTAATTTCCAATTGGAAGGAGGTAGATCTGTCATGTTTAGCATCACTGGAATTGTAGTGATAAATCCTCTTTAATGGTAAAGTCAAATTTATCATTGCAATTTTAAAATTGCACGTTTGTGTGGCCCACCACTGCTTAGGTGTTGCCATCTGGCCAGGAGTGGGTAGACAAGATGGGACTAGCAGCATTCATATGCTGTCACATACTATATTTCTACAAAAGATTTTCATTAGAGTGACTGAGGCTCGCACCGTTCATAACACCTAAAGGTGTCAATTTCTTCCATATATCATCCACGGTGTTTTTGAGTCAAGTGGGGAGTTGGCACCCCAATCCCCTAGTATGAGACAGCATAGGGTTGTCTCACTAATGCAGACTTTACCCAGCACTCTTCTTACTTACTCTTTTATCCAGCTGGGTGACTCCAAATTATGCATATATCACACATTCTTTCTTGACAGAGGAACAATGGTCGAACGTGATTTTTAGCAATTCTTTAATTGGTCATTCACTTTATGGGAAAAAAAGTCTTGTAGCCAACGCTTTTTGTTCATCCAGAACTTCTTCTGGGCTACAAATAAACATATGTAAAAAGTGTATCTGTACACTATCTCAATTAAAGCTCTTGAGTAAACACCATTAAAACAATATAACCATTTACTACTTTATTCATCCATAACTTGCTCAATTTCTACATTGCTCAAGAGACATGCAGAGCACCTTTATGTTACCTACATGGACGTTCCTATTTTAAATCATTCACAATGGTATTTATTCCAATTCATCCTGCACAACTGTTACATTAAATTATCATCCCAAAACCACCTCATAAATGTCTGTCAAAAATAGCACCATTACATGGTGTCTTAGTTACAGAAATTAACATTCATCATCTTATTACTTACATAATTACTGGAATTAATACAATCTGTCATTGCCAAACACAATCTAAGTTTTACGCACAGATTGTCAAGATTTAGGGGCTGACTTAATTTTGGGTAGACAGCTCATTGTTCCTCAAGGGCAACAGAATAAATGACTCCTTCACCCTGGTGGTGGGAACAGCTGCCAAATCTATAAATGACTGCCAAGCTGGCGGTGATTTATAATGCATTAGTAGGAACCGATGACACAGCAGTTTCTTTATCTACATTTTTCAGTTTGGTCAGAGCGACCAAAAAGGTCCTTTTTTTAATTTTCAAAAAGAAACTCCTAAGACAAAATGTTATTTTTGAAAAAAAAAATGCAGTTCTTCCCTTATAATGGGAGTACTTTCAGATAGTGAGGGGAGCATTTGGCAGTTTTCACTGTCTCTTACTGTTAAGGTTTTCCTGGCAGTGATGGGCAGTGAAAACCGACCTGTAATTCGGCCCATCTAAATTAGGTGGGTGAAATGACAGGTCAGACTTCAACAGCCCTAATTCCACAGGGCTGTTGGAGGGGATTTGGTGGGGATTATTCACAGTGGAGACAGTGTAGTCTTCACCTCGATTAACCCTTAGGTCAGCCTGCAACTAAATTCAACAAGCAGACCGCATTCTGGGTGGTAAGGATACTCAGTTGCGACAGAGTATCCTTACTGCCACAAATTAAATCAATCCCATAGTCTTGTATTGGATACATTTTACTTGACGTTATAATTTGAGTAGGGGTACACATTCATAAAGTTCACTTCTAGCTGAGAAAATATAAATTATATTGAGACCAAATAATATTCATTTCAGCAAATCACCAGCTCTTGCTATTATCACATACCTTAATCGGTATTTGAATGATGCTCCTATTGATCCTTTTTCTTACTGAAGATTTATATGTCTTGGATACTTTACCAACATAGGGCCATATTATCAAGCAAGGGCGATACATTATCGCCACTTTTATCAGCAGGAAACTGCCGCTAAAGTGGCGATAATGGGCTTGATAATATGCCCTTGTGAATTCCCATAGCAGCCCAGGTTCCAGTGTTAACCTGGGCTTCTATGGGAATTCAAGGATCGAGCCATATAGCGTTATTCTTTATGAAAAGAAAAGGATTACATGTGCACATCTACAATTGCCACCTTACATGCCGTTTTCATATTAAGGCCTACATATGTACATAGACATTCGCATCTCTGGGAGTCATCACTTAATGGCAACAACTCAAATTTACTTGTAAAATAATTCAGTTAAAAAAGAAATATCTCTGATACAGCTCCGACGGAAGCTACAAAAATGAATGCATGTGCTGCATTTAGTTGATGTACCATCTTGAAATCCCAATTTCTATTTTCATGATTCCATCCTTGCACAACATGTGTCTCAAATAGATAAAATGGACAATAGGTACGCCTTTGTGGCTGCCATCTTTCGTGTCATAATCAAGTCAAAGCACTGATTATGCAGACATATCTCCATAAGCACCATCTTGTAAGGGCAATATCCAATATTTCGCAAGAGATGAATCTCAAATTAGTGAGAATAGAACTTTTGAAATTGTACTTGTCAAACAACAATTTTTCTTAAATCACACTATAGAAAGATCCAAGCTGGCAAGGGAAGACAGCAAATCGTAACTATGAATATCTTAGGCCTAAATCTATATAACAGAGTCAAAAGGTATGATGCGTCTTATGCAGCATTGTTCAGAGAAGAATCATCATGTGGAATTGTGGCACACTTATTGGGAATAGTGCCTCTAAGTTTACTAATGTATTTACCATGTGGAATGGTGTCTCCCTTATGGGGGTTAGTTTTTCTAAGTTCACAAGTTTTTGTGATCTATATCCCAATCCAGATATATGTATTATAGAATCTTAAAATAAAGAAGAGAAGAGGATGATAATAAAAAATAATACAGTTTACAAGTTATGCCCCTGTGCCACACTCCTGAGTTTGCTGATCCAATTGTCTTCCACTTTTCTAAGATGTATCTCGTGATTGCCATCCTTCTCATTATTCTTGCTATGCTATAAAGCATAAAACGATATCTCATAACTTCTGGGATGGCTCTCGTGGAAATGGGAAGCTACTGGATAATCTGTGTTCTTATTCTTTATAGCCCTTAGGAGTTCTTGTATGTGGTTTTTCAGTCAGCTTATTCTGATGTCAAGACATATTTTCTATGGATTTACAGCCCAGCACATAAACTGTATTGTTTGTATTTCAATTGATGAAATCATTAATTCTGCATGTTATTTTAGTGGTGTAGCAAAAGTGGTAGAGATGGGGGTCTCTAGTTGGTAATGGTTTGCACATTTGTCCAAGTAGGGACCTTTCTTCCTAGTCACGGTAAGTGGGATACACTTCTAAAATAACCCCTGCTCACCCCTTTGGTAGCTTGGCACAGGCAGACAGGCTTATCTCAGAGGCAGTGTGTAAAGCATTTGTGCATGCATACAATAACACAGTGAAAACACTGCAAATGGACACCACACCAGTTTAGAAAAATAAGCAATTCTTTATCTAAACCAAGCAAGACCAAAAATGTTTTTCTTAAAAACCACAATACAGTTCTTAAAAATGTGCAGTTTGCAAGAAAACCTTCAAATTGTAGAAAATATTCACAAAACACAGTTCCTCCATGTCTGTAGCTTCGTCCAGGGCTACAGTGAGGCTGAAAATGACAGAGTCTAACAATTTTAGCCAACCGCGTAGTTTCGGGTCAGCTGAAGCATCGACAGACTCGTAAACAGTACCTTTCTCATTGCAGCCGACATATGGGTGTGAGTCGGTCGGGGCAACCATTGCCGATGCGTTGCAAATATGGAAGGGTGCCCTCACGATGCAGTGCAGGTAGCAGCTCAGTCAAGATCGTCCACATGCCGTCAGTGAGACCAAGGCTTATGGTGCAGGGTGAGGCAGTGCTTAATGCCGTGCTGACAGGCTGTGGTGCCGGCGACGGAGCCGGTGGATGTTCGGGTCGGGCAGCAACGGTGTCGGTGACGTCCAGGGAGGGTTAGACATGGCAGTGCGGAGTATGGTGCCCTCAGGGTGCGGGGCAAGCAGTGGCCCAGTGACAATCATCCAGACAGCGTCCGTGAGACCAAGGATGAATTGCGAAGTGTGGCGTGCCTTCTGCGGGTCCTTCAGGGAATGGAATCCTGCGATGGACTCAGTGACAGAGTCGGTTGCCCTTTTTTTCTGCGGTGACTAAAACCAGTGGGTCCAGAGACAGTGCCCAGAAGGATGGTGAGGTGTATGCTGTTCCTGAGAACTCTTGAACAGGGCACAAGTTCCACTTCCAAGCCCTTGGAGATACTTTCTCAAGCAGGATACACACATAGTTCCTCTCCTTGGCAGAAACAGCTACTGCAGGCGAACCACGGGCAGTACACAGCAAAGGGGTAGTACTCCTCCTCCAGTCTCTTCCAGCTCTTCCCCTTGGCAGAGGTTCCTCTTAAAGTTCAAATGTGATCTAAACGTCTGGGTCTGGGCCCCACTTTTTATAGCACAAATACCTTTATTCTCTGGTGGCAGAGAAGCTCTTTGCCCAGCCATAACCAGTTCTGTCCTCTCTGATGCAGCTGCCCTGCAGGAGGTGGAGACAGCATTGTTCAAGGTAGACCAGACCCATTCAGGTGTGAAAGAAATCTCTTCCCCCTACTCTGAATGCAGCGCAAGTCTATTCAGCACAGCCCTGACTCACCCTGGAAAGGCAGGACACAGCTCAACCCCCCAGGTGGCTGTCTGAACAGAATGCACATCCCCAGCCCCTGTGCAAATTCAAATAGCTTTAATCGACAGATTTGTCATAAAAGCACAACATGAATAATACAACATACAGTTTAAAACATAAATATTCCAGCTCTTAAAATCATTTAAAGAAAATATTAAACATTGTGAATCTGTCGCGTAAAGTAGATCTAAAAAATTATTATAAATATACAATTCTATAAAATCAACATTAGGCCCAGCCATTTCATAACTCCAGTTCATTACAGAGAATGAAGGGTAACGTTAAAGGGATAAATCAATTGGGTAGTCCTAGGAAAGCACCCTAGCACGGATAGACCAGGCCCATCCCCAGAACTTAGCCACTGCAATTGCTGTTGGTAGTGATGGGTCCGTAGTAAGGACTCTCAGCGCCTCTTCATGCCTACTAAAGCCCAATAGCTTGCAAATCAGTATTACCCACATGGCACGAGGTTTCTTATATAATGGGCAGAAAATCAACAGGTGACTGACCGTTTCTTGTCTATCATTGCACCTTGGACATACATTCATAGTGGCCCCTGCCCATTTACTGCTAAATGTTCTAACCGGTAGGGTACCAGTCCTCAGCTGGAAATACAGCTTCCTGTCAAATGGTTTCTCAATGGCGTCCCAGTACTGTTCTAATACAGGCTTTGTCTTAAATTCTAAAAACCGGCCTGTCAAATGCTTTACTGAGCCACTGGAACATACTGTTACCATTACCATATCCCAGTACATCTCCTTCAAAGTTTTCTTTGACGGAAAAGGGGCGTTAAAGGGATCGGCCCATAGTTCACTCAGACCTAGGTTCACCAACAACGACCTGATCTCTCTCAACCATTTAACCTTTTGAAAACGATCAGTATCCATTACATCTTTAAGACCCTTTGCGTAATGTGCAAGTTCAGCCGTACACCACAGTCTTCGCCAATACAAATGGGGCCGGAGTTTCGCCAAATCCGTTACTACTTTCCTACCCAGGTCTAGCAGCAATGGGCGCGTAGGTGTACTTTTTGGGACACTGGTAACCTTACGAAGAAAGGAATTTTCAGCTGCAGATAGGGTGGACAAATTCGAAAACCCCAGAGCTCAGCTCCGTAGAGAGCGGAGCTTAGCACTTTCATGCCATAGATCTCCATCAACGGGCTGATCGGCTTGCAGAGAGAAGATCTAAATGTGGCTGCGAGGACCCCGGCCTGCTGTTCATGCTTTAGTGTGGCTACGTCAATCTGTCTAGACCACCCCATATCTGCCTGTAACGTCACTCCTAGGTAAGTAAATGGATCAACTTTCTCGAGGGGTGCATTATTCATATATACCTTGCCCCGAAATAATCTATGCTCGTTAAAAGACATGAACTTGTTTTTTTCCGTATTAATTACAAGGCCCCGGATGGAGCAGAAATCCTCAAACCTACATAGGGCTTTTTGCAGACTACTGGGAGTTTTGGAGACAATTAAAGTATTGTCCGCGAACATGAGGATGGGTATATGTTCTTCCGCCAGCATCGGGCATCTGAGGGGACCGCAGAGAGGAAATCGGCCACCCCGTTAACGAAGAGTGAAAACAGCGTTGGTGCAAGCACACAACCCTGGCGCACTCCTCTGCCAACAGCAAATGATGCGGTAACCTCACCCTTGGCCCCCCACCGTACCCGCGCATGGTTAACCTCATGTAAGCGGACGATCAGGGATAATAATTCAGGGGACATCCCCATCTCACTTAGGACACACCACAACCTGCATCGCGGCACTAGATCAAAGGCTGCCTTCAGGTCCACAAATACCGCGTACAGGGCCCCTTTCCCCAGAACAACTGTCTTCCAATAGATATTAATAAAGCGGAAGACCTGATCGATTGTACTTGTAAGAGGTCGGAAACCCGCCTGAAGTGGAGTAAGGATTTGTTCGTCTTCCATCCATGAGTGCATTTTTTGCAGAATCAATCTGCCCATAATCTTTTTAATGGAGTCTATCAGACTAATTGGCCTGTAGTTTGCTGCTACGGATTTGTCACCCTTCTTAAATACCGGAATTATCTCCGCCCCTTTCCAGGAAACCGGGATTGGGGCACCACAGGCAATTGCGTTTGCTAAATGTCTAATATACAATCGCCAGAAAGGTTTGTGGCTTAAGAAAACATCCGCAGGGATACTATCTATTCCAGGGGCACGACCCGGTGTAACAGTGTCTAAAGCCCTATCCACATCCACTAGGGTGAATATCCCACTAGTAAAAAAAGAATGGGCATACATGACTATGTTCTGTTCATCATCCAAGGGAGCATACTGGGGTTCAAAGTATTCAACCCATAAGTGATGGGCAACATTGTTCTGTGGGGGATCTGGGCCCCCCCCCATCCCACTTATACGTGTCCCAAAATACTTTAGAATTTCGGGACGCGCATGCTTCCTTAAGTTCCTGCCATCTTGCCTGGTCCCAAAGTTTTTTGGCTTCTTTTACTGTTTTCCTATAGGAATCCCGTGCCAACCTCACTCTAGCTAGGTCCTTAACACCTAGAGCTGTTGCCAATGCCCTCCGAGAAAGGCGACATGTATCATTAAACCACCCTTCCACTTTCTTGTGCCTGACTTTCTTAATATTAGCTGGTTTGCAGAAGAATAGTTTTAGCCTATCAGAGCGTAGTATGCGTCTCCGTAACCTGGGACAACAAGGTCCGGCTTACCTCACCAGTTCCCCACTCATCCAATACCCTGTCTACCTCCTTATTCATGGCTAATAGTGTTTCTGGAAGTTCGGAGACATTTCTCCATTTCAGATGTTGCGTGTCATTAGTGAGTGCCAGCTCGCTACCCCCTGCCTCTACCCTATGAAGTGAAACTTCTCCAAGCAGCCCATTCATTGTAACAATAATTGGGTCATGATCGCTTTCAGCACAAATAGAAATTACCATGTCCCTTACAGACTGCCACAATGACAGACTTACTAGCACATAATCAATACGACTCGACCTGAGGCCGTTATTGAAAGTGTCGGCCCCCCGCTTGTCAGACAATGTTCGCCCATTTACAGCCCTCAGTTGCTGGCCTACACAGCCCCTTCATTTGGATTGCCACCTCTGACCATTTCTTGATTGGCTCAATCTCTAGGGTAGGTATGCCCCATTTTCCATCTTCATCCTCCGTGAGGTACTGATCCACAAGCCCTAGGGGTTCAAACGTGGTGTTAAAATCCCCCACGACTATCGTACCAGTATTCCTCGGCATACCATCCAACTACCCCTCCAGGTCCGCTACAACCTCCGAACGTCTCCCACCAATGAGGCCTCTTGAATAGACGTTAAAAATGCACACGCTAGGACCCTGCTCAGGGATGATTTTTATTGCAAGGATATCAATGTTATTTGTGGGTATTTGGCATACTTTGCACTGCAGTGTCTGCTGTACCCAAACCAATAGACCCCCCCATTGCTCGGCCCTTTGCTTGTTTTACCGCGGGAACCTGAAAAGTGAGATACCCTAATCGAAACACGGGCTCTAGCGCCCAAGTCTCTTGAAGGAGACATATATCATGGGATTCAATGAAGTCTGACCATTCAGGAAGTACTAGCTTGGAGCCCAGCCCTGCGATATTCCAGGATAGTAGTGTCACACTTTCAGCCCTATGAGTACCCCGATCTACTACCATGGGACAGCCTTCCTGTGCAGGGGATGGATCTGAACTCGTAATCAGCCCCTGGGTTAGTAACAATCCATTATTCCGGCTCCACCAGGGCTTCTTGAACTACCCTCAACAGGGACTGTGATCACTATGACAGGATAGGCAGGATATTGATTAAACTAGGGGCAGCATCAACCAGATCACCCAAATTTTGACCAACGTGCAGGGGGTTATCCACTTTCTGAACACATACTAGGATTTGGGGACCAGGAGTGATTTGATGTCAATCACACTCCTCTAGTCCAGATAGAACATCTTACCTATTCCCTGTTCAGACACCAAACCCACCCCCAGGACTTTGTACAGACCCACCCCTTTCTACCTGGGCATTTACGTGGCCTGAGGAAGTAGCTGTATAAAAATAGGTTAGCGGGAATGGTTTAATAAGGGAGTCGGTACCATAGGAATCCCAGCTACAAATGTGTTCCACAGCTCTGGTATCCCTGAAGTTAATAATAATACTATCCCCTTTTATAGTTTTACATCTTGACCCAACTCAGTCCACCCTTCTTACAAATAGGGTTTCGGCCGAAACCCTAGGGGGTAGAGACCGGTTCGCGTTGAGCCAATAAATACACTTATTTTTCAGGTCTAGATATTCCTCTCGTTGGCCTGATCTTAATGAGGGGACTCTTGTCAGAATACACACATATGGCACGGAGGCCGGGGAAAGGTCTATATGTGGAAGGCAATCTAACAGTGGATCGTTGGATACCCTTTTTCTACAGCCTGGGTGATCGAGCCCCAGGTTACAACCACCCACCCCTGATCCTTTACCACCTGGTAGCCGCACTCCTTTACTACCATTCAAACAGGTCTCGGGGGGTTGATTCACTAGCAGTCGTGGCGATGTTACTTCTCGGTACCGCTACCTGCGTCGACTGTATTGGAGATTTAGAATTTATAATAGCCTCAGAAACTCCCGCAGGCCCATCCTCACACCTTGTACTAACCCCAGACCCGCCAATGGCTTTAGCCTTGGCCCCTGCAGCTTCGAGGGTAGCAAGTGTCTTTTCAATAGAATCCAGTCTATTATAGATTGAGATACAAGACCTATAAAAAAGCTGCTCAAGTTTGTCCCACATTTCCTGTGGCCAATCCAAGGGAGTGTCCAACCTGGGTGGCGTCATTGAGTCCGTCACAGCTGCCATCGGGGACAGTGCCTCTGTACTATTAGTTAAAGATGTAGACATAACCCCAGGAGTTTCAACTAGAGCATTTGTCTTCATAATTGTGGCTTGGCTTCCTTTGTGGGCTGCATCCCCTCTCTTCCTTTTGGTCACCGGTATTGGTTGTACAGATTTTACACCTCGCATGGGACGAGCCCTACAGTACTTTCCGAGGGGTCCAGCGAGATACTGTGTTCTATGGAACCAGTCGGTTCATCCTGCATATTATCTTGGATGGGGCGTGAATTAACTGACTCCCCATGGGCAGAATGTATGAGAACTGGATGGGTACCGTGATTCACCCCAGCAGCTTCACTTAAGGGAGCGTCAGAACCTGGGATAGTAATAGGAGACACCACCCTAGCCAGCAGTCCTATTGAGGATCTTTTGTTAAAAGCAGGGTCCAGTGACAGCCTTTTCTCTGGCGATCGATTTCACGGGCTACAATTGATGAAGCCCGCACAATAAAGTTGTCCAGCGTTCCTATCATAGAACCAGTCGAGCCATTTTTCCTCCCTTCACAGCCTTTGGAGACATTTTGTGGCAATATGTGTGATCTTGGTACAGCTAGTAGGCCAATAGAGAAGCAACCCTCAGGCGACAGACAGGCTAGGTACAGGTAGCAAAAACCATGGAGGACCCAAGTCACAAGTATGCATTACCTTGACAAATCGTTGAAAGGGAGTGGCCTTGTCCTGTCCTCGAGCTGTTCTCGAACGGGCTCAAACGGGCCCGCCCTTGGCCCGGGCTTAGCCCGGCGCAGCCCACACGCGATCCCACGACGCGGGGGCTGAGCGAAATTTAAAGCGCCTCCGGGTGCGGCAAAGACTGTGGCGGCTTCCGCCGCTGTGGAACCTGGAGAATGTAGTCCTCCTCTCGGCGGCCGCTAGGGTTGTAAGTCTGCGGCGGCGGGAAGGCGGGAGGGCTGACACAACGCCCAACCAGCAGGAAAGTTGCAGAAAAGTGCCCCCAGTAAATCGCTAACTGCCCCTGTCACTCCAAAGCCAGACAGTCAATACACAAGCCTAGCAGAGGCACACAGGATGCCCAAGCAAGAAAACACCTGCTTCCTAAAAGTGGTATTTTCAAACCCAGAATGTACAAATCATCCATGCTAAAAGATGGATGTTTAGATCCTGAGTTCAGGCACACTAAACTCTATTTTCCTATCTTGTCCCAATGGGAAGTTATATGTATAAGGTTTTATAAATAAACTCCTATTCTATCCTATTGGACAGATAGCCTTTCAATAGTGAAAAACGAAATTGGCAGTATTTCACTATCAGGACCTGCCACACACATCAGGGCATGTCCTACCTTTCACATACACTGCATGCTGCCCACAGGAGACCTTGGCCGTACCTTAGGGGTGACTCATATCTAAGAAAAGGGAAGGTTAGGGCCTGGCAACATGACAGTACCCAACTGCGCAAAGATAATGCAGTGGCAGGTCTGAGTTACATTTATAGGCTGCTCATGTGGGTGGCACAATCAGTGCTGCCGGCACACAAGTAGCATTTGAGTTACAGGTTCTGAGCACACACAGTGCACTGTACTAGGGACTTACCAGTAAATAAAATATGGCAATCATGGAATTACCAATCCATAGCAACAATTTACAGAGAGAGTACTTGCACTTTGGCACTGAACAGCAGTGGCAAAGTGCCCAAAGCATCTAAGACACAGCAAAATTACAGGAGGCAAAGGAAAAAATACAGGGGAAACCCACGCCAATGATGCCAGGTCTAACAAAAAGCCAATATTCTATTTTCCCAAACTCTCACACATTACAGGTTCCACATGTGAAAAATCCTTTTGGGGATCCAATTGGCCTTCGTACCCACAGTTTTAGTTGATCCCACATAGCTGGGACAGTGTTTATTCTTCATTGTAACCCATCTTTGGTGTGTTATTTTATGTCTCCCCCATGACAAACTCTTGAGATATAGGGTGCCCTATGAGAATGTGGCAGTGTTTTCATAGTATGTTAAAAATTTGTTCACTCTGGGCATTGCATTGGGTTATGAAACAGATATCATCCTATGCTCTCCTGACCTCATTAGGTTTCCATTTAGAGTTACTGAATTGTAAAATATCTTGTCTCTGTAGTTTTATAACTCTTCATTCAGCATCGTCTAGAAAGTGCATAGTATAACCCCTGTCTATAAAGTTATTCCTAATTTCCTCTATTGTTTTCTTAAATTTGACATCCCTCTACAGTCATGTTTGGCACTGGTCATCTCCCTTCAAAGGCCGAGTTGATGGTTGATTTTGTTTGGCACCAGATGCATGTAAAATACTTTTACACAAGGTCTCTTTATGGAATATGTTACTATTAGAATCCACAGACAAGAGGAAATCTAAACATTCTATCCTATTTATTATACTTCTGGGTTAAATGGGCATTAAGCCTATTATTATTTAGATATCCATGG
This sequence comes from Lissotriton helveticus, assembly GCF_964261635.1. NCBI lineage: Eukaryota > Metazoa > Chordata > Amphibia > Caudata > Salamandridae > Lissotriton > Lissotriton helveticus. The sequence goes on along the minus strand of NC_136057.1, from coordinate 1,923,058,750 downwards.
AAAGATGTTAAATCCATCTCTGTACCATTCCAAATGATGAAGATATTGTCCATATACACCACCAAAATATGATGTTATCCATCCAGTGTGCGGCATGCTTCCATGGGTTGATAATATAATGTAACAGTTGTACAGGACGAATTGGTATAAATACCATCGTGGATAATATATGAAATAAGAACGCTGGTGCATTAGGTTACATGAAGATGTTTGAAATATTTCTTGGGCAATGTAGAAATTGCCCTAGTTATGGATGAATTACTTTATTCAAATGGTGTATTGATACATTTTTAGTTCTAGTCAAATGAAATGTGTTGACTACAAGACATATTTTTACCATAAAGCGAATGACCAACAAAGGAATTGCTAAAAATCACATTGGAGAATCGTGCATATTTGTTCCTCTCAACTCCCAAGAAAGATTGTGTGACATACGCTTAAGGTAGAGTCACCAATCTGGGTATAAGAGTAACTAAGAAGAGTGCTGAGGTTTTTTTAAAGTCTATGTTCTATATTTCTGTGACTATTCCATCACTCTTATAGGCCCTTGTAAATCCTGCTATTTAGTCTAGGAGCAATAAAAAAATATGTAGACAATAAGGATAGAATTCTCAGATGCTCAGCTGGCACTTAGGGGATTCAGATACCATATCCACCGAATATCTAGCTCCTCTGTGTTTGTGGTAGGGTGAATACTTTAGCATCAACACCAAATCAATCTGCAGCTTCTACGTGTAAAATCACTTTTACTAGGTGATATACTTTGTATTTCCCCAGAAGGCTAACTACACCTTCAGGGTGAGCTGCCTGATCTGTAAACCTAAGTAAGGCCTCAGCCATTTTTTAAACCGGTAGAAATAATGGATTCTGGGGAGAAAAGGAGACCCACTACCTTGGATGTAGTCACCTCAGAGGTGGATTAACTGCAGGGACTAGTAGCCCATTGGCTACTTGCTCTCACACCCCTAACTACCCTACATCTAGGACTTAAGGAACCGCCCTGACACCAGAACCTAAGTTCTGATCCAACTTGCATCAAAGAGGACAAAGAAGAGACCTGTGTTTGGTACAACAGGAATTGCACAAACCAAAAGAGGGATACTCTGCATCTGAGGCAACACTCCTGGAACTGCATGACCGAGACTCATCCTAGGATAAAGGTCAGTTCCCCCAGACAGAGGAACCTCTGTGAGAGCCAGAAGCAACCTTAGCCTCTCTTGGACTAGTGGCACTAGCCCCCTGCAAACTACAGGTAAATCAGTTTTCGGAATCCAAAGAATCGCTGGCCAATGGGCCATCCGAGGGATAGCCCAAAAGCAGATGATCTATTGCATTGTGAGAACTGTAGTCCTGCCTTCCACACAGTTTAAGGCTGCTAGCGTTTTCCCTTGGACCTCCGGATGTCGAAGAGTCTTCCTGCTGAGCTTACCGCTGCCAAGACTTGTTGGTCGCCAGTCAGGCAACTGACCTATGAAGTTGACTGTTTCAAGAGGGAACTCCACAACACCCTCAAATGATCATGGCAGTGGCACAGTTGTCGAGAATGTGTATCCATTCGCCTCTCAGCACCATCTAACCGGTAAAAGCAGCACACCAGTGGCTCCGATTCAGTACCAGTAACAGTCAGGACAACCCTGCACTCGGGTTTTATGGGCCAGGTAAAATGTAACTGACTGTTGTGGCCTAGTCCTCGTACCCGTATTACCTTTACCCCAGTGAGTTCCATGCAGCTTGACCTGCAAGTGACCGGTTATCACTACTACCTTTTACCATTTACTGCAATGCTAATGTTCTGAAGTATTGAACTGCTGAGATTTATGTTTTCTTGTTAAATCCATAACTCCTGTTATATGTAGGCTATTTCGCATGTTTTGTTGTCTAAATTAAGATATAAAAATACAGTCTATTTTTATAAATTGGTGTTGGACCTCTATTGAGTCATGTCAATTACTTATCATCCATTTTGGCGCTCTGAAATGCTTAACACATATTCCTCTAGTAAAGTAGAACTGCTCTTAGCAACTCTAACAGAAAGGAACAAAGGATTTATTAGTGTGAATCCAATTACCATCTTTGGGGTCTGTGATAGTACTACATGGTGAAGTCTAACCAACATCATCACCTAACACTCCACCTTCCAACATTTGCCTACTAGACCAAATGTTACAAATATGTTCTCAACCTTCTTAAATGACTCAGTCATATCTAGAAAGATTAGAATCACCTTCTTTACATCTAACAGATGTAATAAAGCCTCTTCCCAAGGAGCTGGAGAGAAATCTGATAGAATTACCTCATTAGACCGATTAAAGATGGAAGGAATTTTAGGTAAGAACTTTGGATTCAGTCTTAACACAAACTTGTCTGGAAATACCGTTAGAAAAGCCTTTGACTTAAAAAATTGCCCAAATTCCCCATCTCTTTTAGCTGAGGAGATGGACACTAAGAACACAACTTTAAGAGTCATGGATTTGGCATACACCGCTTTTAAAGGTTCAAAGGTTGAGAGTTGAATAGCCCATAATGCTAAAAGTAAATCCCAGGTGGAGAAGAACAGAACAACCTTGGTTAATTGACGAAAATACTTCTTATAGTCCTGCCACCAATGGATGAGCATGATCTAACCGAGGATTTTAAAGCCTTTCTACTGCCAACTGGGTACAAAGAGTGGAAGTGGCAGACGCGAAGTGAAACTGAGTGAGAAAAAATCCAACAAATGTATAGGTTCTATCGACACCAAATCATAACCTCTATCTTTACACCATTTCACAAAGGAATTCTAATACCTGGTTTAGGTTATAGGGTAGGGGTTCTGAATGAATTCTTCCTCCTCTGAAGAACTACCCTTATCTAAAAGGTTTGACCTCTCAAAAGCCAAGACTGGAGTTGTAATTTCTGTACCTTCATGAGAGAGAGGGTTCCTCTCTGGAGGCCACGGGTGAACAGGAATCACCAGATTGGGCTCTACTGTCATCTCCAACAACAGGGGATACCAAAGACGCCTCTCCCACCCCAGAACTATGAGAAGGTCTATAGACTCAGTCTTCCTTGATTTTCTATAGCATCCTGGGGGATCACTGGGATAGAAGAAAATGCGTAGCTTAAATCCAATGTCCAACTTAATGACAGTGTACCAAACCTCCATCCTTCTGGACATTGAATAATTGTGTAGTAGCGTGGTAGCAGGGTATTCTCTTTGGTGGCAAAGAGGTCCACTACCAGACACCCAAACCTCTTCTGCAACTGAAGGAATACATTCCACATCAAAGATAACACACTTGTTGGATGGAAGATTTGAGATGAACGGCTGTGTTTTTCCCTGAAGTTAGATGAACAGGAGTCCTTGCCCCTTCTCTGTAGCTGACGATGACTCCCCCACCACAGCTTGCTGGCATCCATTATCACTACTTTTTTCAGGATTACATCAAATGGAAGACCTATGGTCTGAATGTAGTTCATTAGCCAGCAGTCTAAAGATCTCTTGACATGGTCTGAGCTGAGATTTGTAGACTGTACTCCTGTGAGGATGGAACCCAATGGGTTAACAAGTGGTTGATTAATCGATACTTATGAAGTCTGGCCAGCAAAGAACATTGTACACATCGATCAAGTCCAAGAGCGAGTGGGAGTAAAAGGTCCCTCCAATATTGAGGCACCCCAACATTTGTCTCAATTAAATTTCCTACATTTCACTGCATCAGAGGCAGTGTTAAACCTCAATTGAATGAGGCAATGTGTCCCAGCACCTCCCAGAACATCAAAAACGAGAAATACAATTAATTTACTGAATGAGATTGATTAAGTGGACCCATTGGGTAACTGAGTTCTAGATCAATAGGTTAAAAATTAATGGGTTAAAACTTAAAGGGTTTATTTACAAAATTCAAAATGAAGGGGCATGAAGTCAATGCCATAAAGGCTCTCAATAGAGTTATATACAGTATTTAAGTCCCATGAGCATAAAAATCAGACAAGAATCATCAAATATCATCCCTAGAAGAATAGGAAAGATCTTCTGGCTCAACCCAAAATCAAGGGTGTTCTACACATTATTTTAACATATGAAATGATAGAAACCACAGTAAGATGGTGGTGTGACCAAAATATTAATTTCTTAAGCAAATCAGAGCAAATGAAAAATAAACCTCAACTTAACCTTAATACCTGAACACCTAGGCAATAGTCCACCACAAGAATATTTATAATTAAATTATATAAATGAATAGGACTCAATGAACAAGCAGAGGATTTTGCAACATACTTCAACTTATCTTTGAACTGGGGCAGGTTCACTGTGAACAGAACCATACCAGTGTAAAATAGCCCAATACATTTTAGCTTGAATGTGTGCTGAGGATGTGTGCATGGGGGCGGAGAAGGAGGAGGGAAGAACACAGGATGAGAGACAGAGATTACTTCCATTTTAGCCAAGATGACGTTTTGCACTGAAATGTGGCCTCTTTAACATACATTAGAAAAGTGTTACAAAGTCAATCATACTATATCAGTCTCTATATTTTCAATCAAGTGTGAAATTGCATTTCATTCATTGTTAATAATGCACAAAAATATGAATCCATAAAATATTTTAAAGCTGCAAGAACTTCTCCCTGATGTAAAAATGGTAACATTTCATGTAGCTCATGTAGCGTTGCTATTCTGAATTGCATATGCAGGAAGCAAGAGTTGATAACCTTGAGATCTAAAAAGGGCATCAAATCTCCCGAGGCTCTCCTGATATACTTCCTGCTCTTATTGGTGAGCGGGAACTGAAGACATTACATTCTTTGAAAGAAGGCTTTGAATACTATACAGAAGTGCTTTTCTCTTTATTTGATTTGCTGGCAAAGGTATTTGCAAACACAGTCTGGTGGAGGGGATCCCAAGACAATCTTGTCTATTATCTTCAGGACCCATTTATCCAAGATCGATGTTTTCCTTTTTCAAGTATCCAGGAAATGAGAGATGTGTCCTCCCATCTGAAAGTGTTTCGCTTTATAGCAAGGATTTTGTGGGGGCTGGGACCTACCAACAGGTTATTGTCAACAAAATGACTGATTTATTATACCCTAAAACAACTACCCAAAAACTCTTTTATTGCCAAATAATGTATTTCTCGGTAGCATAGTTGGTGCTAGAAGCTTTCAATCTTCAGTAGCCTATTTAATCATCTCCTCCAGTGGAGCACCAAACAACTTTGTTCCTGGAAAAAGGGATCTTCATTAGAAGGTATTTTTGTGCCATTTCCACCTTCAAAGGTCTCAACCACTATTGTATTTTTGCTTAGATGGAGGATCCCGCAGTTAATACTGCTACATTCAGAGTATCATATCATATATCTGATAGTAACCTTGTTTACTGCTCATTATCAAAAGGTGGGAGTAATATCTGTACCCTGTTCCATCAGCTCTAGCAGGGATTGAAAATCCTTCAACAGGGGTTAGATTTCATAGAAATAGCTGTGATGACAAACTTTGCGGCAGCATAAATACGCTTTACCACTGTGTCTACCCTTTTGTCTATGGATCTGGAGGGGTGGCATCATCCAATATGACTGTTCCTTGAGAAGCCAAACCTGCCATAAACAAATCCACCTTTACTGACATGGTGTATTCATTTGTGTCATTTTTTATTGGATGCCTTTTAGTTAGATACCTAGGAAAAGTACTCTTATCAACGTATTTCCATATATTCTCTACCACCTACCTATCGTATAGAGGTTTGGGGAGGTAGTGCTCCAGGCTCCTTTTTCTGATATTGTAGGTAAATGTCCTTGCTCTCCTCTGTGACAGAACTTTCAGGGAAAGCTAGATAATCCTTTATGTGTTGTAGGACTTCCTTTGAATGCTGTCCTGAACATATCTTCTTTAATCTCCTCCTTTTTCCTCTCACGGTCCTCCCCATAAGTGGGGTCCAAACATGGCTTCTTAGGTGAAGGAGGGATGTATTTCTCTTTAAAGGCAGCACTCGCTGCTGCCTGAATAATTTGCTGCAAACCTGCTAAAGAAGGTGCATTCTCAGTCACTGTTTGAACCTCCTCAAAATTGTGTCTCTTCTCTTTTGCTTTGCCAGAATTCTCCATTATGAATCCCTCTGCATAATCCCGGGTACAAAAAAGCTGAAGCGTTACTTCCAGCTTCTGTATAGCTACCAGGTAATGAGGCTGACCAGCAAAATGTGTTTGGTCCAGTGCCTACCAACTGCAAAGACAGCCAAAAGCTGATACGTGGAGCTCTCTGTAAGAAGGGAGCCTTACACAGCTTGTAGCTTTCACCCACGTGGTCTAAAATGGCAGGACCTACTTTATTGTGGACCTGCTGTAGGAGGGTCTTGAGACCACCAGCTGAAAATGAAGCATACCGAGCGCGGAGAACTAAATGCATAAAATGTGTGCCTGCTGAAATTGGACCTTGAGTGTGAGTGTGAGTATGAGTCTGTTATAGCAAGACCTCTCCAAATAAATAATATATTCTCTTACCTGAAATGTGCTAGAAGATTTTTCTGCCACGTAAACGGAAAACAGGATGAGGAAATGGTGGGGCTTCCCTTTGTAGATCGATTAAGGGAAAACAAGGTCAGCCATATTGGAAGGGATGGGAGCAAGTAGAGCTTAGTGTACATTTTTGCTTGAAAAGTTCTGTCCAGAAGAGTAAATGCTCACATTGTTATGACTGTGGCGAGGAAGACAGACGAGGAGTGCAAAGTCCAACTCCATCTAATCCAAGATATATTTATTGTTGCTGAAACATCAATTATAGATCAGAGATAAAATCCTGAGATTGTCCTTCCCCTCCAGCAGCCTTCCGCCTACTCAGAAGAAGTGCTCTAGAAAACCAGATAAAGAGCGGATGGAATGGAAGCAGGTTTATAAAAATAAACATAGCAGAACACAATTACTGCATTTACTAAGGTACCAATATACAATCCATACTAATATAATAAAGAGAGAGCCCAAACCTTTGAGGCGGGTAATCTCAGGAACCACAACACCAATCACAACACCCAATACAGCGTTGGAAAGGGCAGTTGCAGCAGAAGGACATAGGCTATGCAGACGCCCACCTTATACATATAAAAGGTAAAAGAACCGTGCCAGCAAAGTAGTCCCTTGTGGGCGTGTCTGCATTGTGCTGTGGACGTGTGCTGGGGGCGTGACAAACACTGGGGGCGTGTGGCACGTTCCGCCCTTCATGCCATGTCTCATATTGTGTGCTAATCCCACCCTGCACCCTTTAAAAACCCCTGCACCCCATAATCATAACCCACCCTTACTCCTTAAAATACGCCAACACCCTTAAACACTAACCCATCTTAACCCTAAAAATATACCCTGTACCCCAAAACCCAAACCTATCCCTAAACCCTAAAAATACCCCCGTACCCCAAAACCCAAACCTAGCCCTGAACGCTAAAAATACCCCTGTAGCTCAAAACCCAAACCTACCCCTTAACCCTAAAAATACCCCTGTAACCCAAAACCCAAACCTAGCCCTGAACCCTAAAAATACCACTGTACCCCAAAACCCAAACTAACCCCTGAACCCTAAAATACCCCTGTACCCCAAAACCCAAACCTACCCCTGAACCCTAAAATACCCCTGTACCCCAAAACCCAAACCTAGCCCTGAACCCTAAAAATACCATGTACCCCAAAACCCAAACCTAGCCCTGAACCCTTAAAATACCCCTGTACCGCAAAACCCAAACCTACCCCTGAACCCTAAAAATACCCCTATACCCCAAAACCCAAACCTAGCCCTGAACCCTAAAAATACCCCTGTACCCCAAAACCCATACCTATCCCTAATCCCTAAAACTACCCCTGTACCCCATAACCCAAAACTATATCTGAACCCTTAAAATACACAAACACCCCAAAACATATACCTCAGTACCCCAAAACATATACCCCTATACCCATACTTACCTTATCCAAACATTAAAAAAACATGCTTTTACAATTCATGCATTTACAACGAATTTTGTTGTAAATGTATGTGTGTTAAAAGCATATAAAATGTAATGCCATGCGTTATAATGGAATTGCGGAGTCATGGTACTTTCGTAATGAAAGTATGCGGAGTGATGGTATGTGGAAAGAAAGTTGCGGAATAATGGGTGTTTACCCTCCCCCGGTAAGTTCATTGGTGGCACGGCGGCCCACATCTCCAGCAACATACTAATATTTTTTCACCACCCATTTGAAAAATGCACAGGTTTCCTCATTGATGGCCAGCATGGACATACACTTTTAGACACACCTCCCGCCACAAGTTCTAGAATTGCGAACTTTAGAGCTGGGGAGCTAAGTTCGAATCTCGGCATCAGCTCAACATCCTGTGATTCCAGGCAAATCGCTTTGTCTCCCCGTGCCTACCACAAATGAATGTGTTCTTCTGTAATGTAAATTGTGCTCATGCCATGTTGTCGAGTTCGCGCTATATAATATTGCAAGGAAAAATAAAGTAGGGAAACTCGAGTTCACACACTACTGAACGCACACTCTTAAGTGCATCAGCAGTGCACTGTGAATCGGAGCATTTCACAGGCCTGTCACAGATAAGAAATGCCATCAAAACGAATTCCTACAAAACAATATACTAGTTGCCGGCAGCAATCATACCCGGACAACGTCTGGACGGGCTGCTAGTATATAATAAAGCATAACACAACACATCTTTCCTCTTTAAAATTTTTTAAATAAAATATCAAAATATTATGCTGTAAGGTTTTTCTGTCTCGCACACAAAATCAGACATCCATTTAGTTCTGGAACTTACCCTACTACGCCCTTCCCACTCTCCTTCACAATGTCATCCAAACATTCATTGATATCAATGTTATTCTCTCTGATGGGTACATTAGACCTCTGTTTCCACATCAATCTATTCAGTCACTAGTTCTACATTACCTGTGTCCACCTTTTGGCTCATGGTACCCTCCTTCTCAACATCAACATCTTGATCAATTTCCGTAGAGTGCTCAGAGAAGATCTCAACACCCTAACACCTAAAACCCTCTTTATACACACACCATGTTCCCCTTTTTAAAACAGCAATCCTTCTGAGATTCCAAACTTTCCCATCACTAAGACAGATTGCATTTCGTAAAACCTCTGTCACTTGTACTTTTTACTTTCCATGGAATTCTCACTTACGCCCACATGTCTTCACCAATCTTCACATTCTTTGAACGCCTCTTGCAATAAAAAGATTCCTAATACTTCTGATGCTTGTTCACTATCCTCACTTCTACCATAGACACATTACAATCAGTGCTTTGTATTAACCACCCTGAATTACATTTAGTCCTTGCACTCCTACCGAGACACACCCAAAGCATCATGAATGATGGCCCTATAAGCCCAAACCGATTTAAGGACTTCATTCTCCCAATCTATACCTTTTTTTGTAGCCATTTGTATAGCACCTTTCAAAAATCTGTTGAATCTCACAATCATTCAGTTACATCTTGGATTGTAAAGAGAGGTAGTTCTGTTTCACTACCAGTTTTTCAAAATACCTCCTCGCGACATTAGACTTGAATTGTACAACCCTTCATCAACAAATACTTTGTCCATACATTTAAGCACTTTCACAGAATCATTGTTCTCAACCGCTTTAACTACTGGCACTTCCAAAATACATCAGTCATGGCAATTATATATCTGAAAGGTGAACCAATAGGACCCTAATGTCCACTGCAACCGTATGCCAAGGTTTCTCTGGTGTAATGGATTCACACATGTTGGGTCTCCACATTTTTAACGATTTATCCGAATTGGCACACCACATACAAACTCTCACTAATCTGTCTGCACACAAATCCATACCTGGCCACGAATACCACTTCCTAACTCTCAGTTTCTTTTTCACGATGCCAAAATGGCCTTCGTGACACTTACTCATATTGTGAATACTAAGAGATGATGGGGGAATAGCCATGACTCACAGATAATTCACTCCTAATGTCCCTGAAGTTTCTTAAACTTTTATCAACACAGAACTTCTTTGGCCAGCAATGGTTTATCAATTCAATGATCTGTTGCAAACAGCTATCTTCCCAATATTTCTTCTTCCATACTCCTGCCGATACTCCGGGAGCTTCTTGATCATGAATGAGTGTCAGATGCAAATCTTCCCATTCATTTCCCCCGCTCTCTTGCATATCCGTGGGCATGCGAGAAAGAAAATCTGCTAAAACATAGCTCTTTAAGGTACATATTCCATCTTATAGATGAAATCTTGATGACGCACAGACATTCTCACTATTCCTGCTGAAGCATTGAAAAGCCCTTCTGTGGTTAATAGTCTTTTGAGGGGTTTGTGATCACTACGAACTATGCACAGTTTTCCTCAAATAAAAGAAAGGAAGTGCTCAAATGCCTACACACAGGCAAGGGCCTCTTTCTCAATCACAGAGAACTTCTTCTCTGTAGGAGATAGTGCACATGAAACATAAGCAATGATAAATTCTGTACCTCTGCTATACGTCTGAGATAAGATTCCTCCCAGGACCTTATCGCTTGCCTCCACAGTAACAATATTACTAAGTTCCGGGTCAAAACCTTTCAGCACCGGAACTTCAGTAATGGCTTTTTTAATGTCAACAAATTCTTTCTTGCATTTGTCAGGTCATACGACCTTAGTTTTAATTTTCAAAAACTGCCTGATGGTATACAACCTGTTGGAATACCCCTTCACACATGTATTATAGAATTCAATCAGGCCCAAAAATGACCTAAGCATGACCTTATTAGACGGATGAGGAGTGTTCTGAATTGCTTGCACTATCTTGGGTTTGTCGCTACCCTGTCGCCACACAGTACATGACCTAAATAGGTCACAGAATGCATAGAAAATGTGCATTTCGATTGCTCCACTGTCAGCCCATTCTTCTCTAAAGCCTTCAAAAACTCCTCCACTGCCTAATCATGTTCAAGCTTGATCTTCCCAAAAATCAAGATATAATTGGAAAACACCTTATGGTAGGATGTTTTCCGAAAAGCTGATACATGACTCTTTGGAAGATGGCTGCTGCAGAAGCTAAGGTAATCTTTTGTACTGGAAACAGCCCATGGGAGTATAGAATGCTGTGTATGGTTTACTCTCCTCCATCGATCGAATTTGGTGGTTCGCAGCTGACAAATCTATAGTAGAAATCCACCTGGTATCCTTTACTAATGCAAACATTTCTGAGATCTTGGGCAATGGGAATTTATCAACTACAATATTATTGTTTACATGTCACAAATCAATACAAATTCCGATCTTCCCATTACTGCGTCTCGCCACTACGACTGAAGAAATCCACGTTGAAGACTAAATGGGATCTATTATGTCAGCTTCAACCAACTTTTCCAACTCTTTCTCCACTTCTTCCTTAAGAAATACTAGTATATTCCTAGCTTTATGCACTTTTGGACAACCACCAGTTTTTTAAGACTATGTAGTGCTCAAAATTCTTTAGCATTCTGATTTTTCCACTGAAAACTTGAGGAAACTTTTTAAGCATCTCAGACTCAGACCCAATACTCTCACTTTCATCAATCACCAAAACTGGCTCTGGACAATTTGGGTTTAGGAATACATGCAGATCAGTTGGTCCCTCCAACTTAGGACTGAAGGACCTTTTTCTGTATTGTACAGTTTCCCTATTGATTCACTATCCTAAAATCGGAAAACAAATGCTCTGGAACCAATGAAATCAATCTTTTTTTTTCAAAAAATCCTTTAGGATTTATATCTGGTTCCTGTACATTACTTCCTAATTTATCAATACATTTTGTGTTCCACACATTCTCGTTGACAATCGTGAATGTAGATCCAGAATCTGTATCCATTTTTACCTCCACTCCCTCTATGGACATCAAACAGATAGGTTTCTTCTTGTCCCCAGCAACATTATCATTGATATTCAAAACAAATAAATCCTGCTGCACCTTACTGTTTGCGTCACAATGCATGGTTTTTCTAACATTATCTTCCTCCTCGCTTGTATTTGCCTCATCCACCCATTTAACCTTGAACCCTTTCTTCTTTTTGCAAACTTTTCCAAAATACCCAGTCACTTCAAATGCTGAACATCTTTTCTTGAGCCCTTGACAACATTTACTTGAAGCCAGATGTCAGGCATTTTCACACCAATAGCCTCTAAAGCATTCTTTTTTGTGAACTCACGCACATTAACATGGTCTTAGTGAGTTCTTGTACTCTAGAACCATTTTTCCTAGATTTGCTGAAACCTCTGTTTTTTACTTTTCCCATCAATACTTCACTAACATCCTTGCACTTTGCCTTTATAGCTTAGCACTGTGGCTAGAAAGCTCAGCTTTCCTCACAATAGAAAAAATATTGTCCAAATCAGCATTGCCATTAATCCATAATCTCTCTTAGATTGCTGGATCACAATCATGCATGACCACCTGATCCCGTATAAGCTGTTCTTGCAAAAGGTCGAATTTGCAAACAGAAGTCAGTCTTTTTTTGTGCAACCACATACTCATCAACAATTTTCACAGATTCATGCTTCCTTTAAAAAAATGTAAACCTCACAACAACATTTGAATCTCCATCACCAGTAGTTTTTTCACTTGCACATAACTTTCAACATCTCCAGTCCCACAGAATGCAAGAAAATGTTCTTTTTCCTTTCAGGTTTCATCTTCCCTGCTTCATCAATTGTGTCCAAAAAATGTTTACAAATACGATTTCAGCTCACTCCATGTCATACATGGATTGCCTCCTGCAGGCCAAAATGCTTGTGGGGGTTGCAGGGCAAAATTATGAGGTACCATCAGGTGCCCAACGCCCATTGGGCTCAAAGTGTTGCAGCCACCCCCAGTGTGTGTCAGCCCGGCTGAGACAGCTTCCCGGGCACACACACAGCCGCATCTGAGTTCTTCACAGGTCTTTAAAAGACCATTTACTTGCTAACGAGGCTTTGTTGTGTTTTCACCCCTACTTAGAGACCCTGCATCTCCACTCCACTGTGCATATTGCTGGAAGAATCAGATCTTCCCCCAAAGATTTTAGTAGCCCCTCCTCACCCCGAAATGTGGCTCTAGTTGCGCCTCTGGTTACCATTATATAAGTGGTACGAGCAAGATCTACAAACATTGTCCATTCTTCACCCGAAGGACTAGTTCACTGAATGCAGGCAGATACTCCCCATAGAAACTAAAAGAAACTCCGCTGGTTCAAAACTGAATATGTGGAGACTGAAGGGTGCAGTGCCCTTGCTCCACTCAGTAAGGGACTAGTGCACTGCCCACTTGAAGCGACAGATACTACATAGGCTGCTATTTGTTTAAAATTAATCATCCAAAACAAAGCAGCAGGAATACCCGTTATATTTTCAAAATTGCTCCACTTACTACCAAAAGTGCGAAAATCCGCTGAGTTTTGAAAGGCTGTAACAAATTGCAGGCTTTTAGGAGAAGTACCATATTTACTTCAATTCTGGTGGTTGCTGGAAGGGACGCGAGCCTTTTTAAAATGGTGGCACATACAGCCACGGAAGGCGTCGACGTGGGCTTAGCAATGTCAGAACTCCCTGCAAATGCAAAGACTCCGTGGAAAGTGCCCTTGTCAATTACGACGATACGTTCCCGCAAGGCTGATTTGCATACCAAAGAGAACGGTACGACTTCAGTTCCACACGCACACCAAAGAAAAACACGTGCTTTTGAAAAAAGGCCCCACAGATAACCTGCTTCAAACTTCTGGGCAAAGGTAAAAAACTTATTTTTTAAAAATCTTTGACACTTTACGAAGCAGCCCAAATCTGCAGTCCAGGTTTCCGATAAGACGCTATCTCCAATCTTAAAAGAACGAGATGAATAAAATCCAAAAGAAGTGGCAGTAAAACTCCACGGTGGGCTTCCAGGTGTTCCAACAACTCGTCGCCAAATTTGTATAGTTCAACTCCATGTAATCTAATTGTATATTGATTGTAGTTGAAACGCCAATTACAGATCAGAGGTAATGTCATGAGACCATTCTTCCACTCTAGCCACCTTCCATGCACTCAGAGACAACGCTCTAGATCATGGGTACTCACAAACTTTTTCTCAAGGGCCAAATTTACAGTGTGGTTTGTGGTCGAGGGCCGCACCGGTGGGGGCGGGGTCAGTGGGGTAAGGGGGCGGGGCTAGAGCAAAAAAAACTGTAAACATGAGGTTGAACACAGACCCCTGCAGCGGATGCCTTCGCCCACTGAGGCACCAGACCCGGCATACACACATCTCTCTCTCTCTCTCTCTCTGTCTTCCTCCCTCTCTCTATCTCTCCCTCCCTCTCTCTATCTCTCTCTCCCTCCCTCTCTCTATCTCCCTCCCTCTCTCTCTCTCTTTCTTTCTCTCTCTGTCTCCCTCTCTCTCTCTCTGTCTCCCCCTGTCTGTTTCTCTCTCTCTGTCTCCCTCCCTCTGTCTCTAAAAACACTGGTGACAATGTTGGCATTGGCCAGACTGGGCTATGGAAATGCCCTTTACCTAGGCCTCCAGAAACAGCACCATCTCAAACTGCAGTGGGTTCAAAACTCCGCTGCCAGGTTGCTCCTGAATATTCCTAAATTCCAGTCTGTATGCCAAGAATTAATACAACTTCACTGGTTACCGGTGAAGAAGAGTTCTGAATGTAAAGCCTTGTGTTTAGCGTTCAAGGCACTACAGGGCACAGGACCCGAATATTTGAAACAGCACTTGCTGTGGTATCTCCCAGGCAGAACATTGCGTTTAGCTCAGAGCAAACTTCTGCAGATGTCTAAATTCAGGAGAGTTTGCTGGGGAGGTAGTAGTTTTCTTCTCAACACTGTCAAATACCCATAAAAAACTGCCCAACACTACCACTGTTCAGAAAGGTTTTGAAAACTTGGGTTTTCTCACTATAATCCTTAATCATCGTTCATTTCTGACATATTCCTCCACTGTAGCACCTAGACGCCCTTGGGCATTCAAGTGCAATATACATTTTAAATTCAATTCAATTCTCCCGCACTTTGTCTCCCTCTGTCTGTCTCCGTCTGTCTCCCTCTATGTGTCTCTCTCCCTCTGTCTGTCTCCCTCTGTCTGTCTCCCTTCCTCTGTCTCCCTCCCTCTGTCTCTCTCCCTCTGTCTCTCCTTCTGTCTCCCTCCCTCTATCTCCCTCCCTCTGTCTGTTGCCCTCTGTCTGTCGTCCTCTGTCTGTCGCCTTCTGTCTGTCACCCTGTCTCCCTCTGTTTGTCTCCCTCCCTTTGTCTCCGTCCCTCTGTCTCCCTCCCTCTGTCTGTCTGTCTCCCTACATCTGTCTCCCTCCCTCTTTTGCCCTCCTCCCTCTGTCTGCCTCCTGCTGTCTGCCTCCCTCTGTTTGTCTCCCTCTGTCTGTCGCCCTCTGTCTGTCTCCCTCTGTCTCCCTATCTCTGTCTCCCTCTGTCTCTTTCCCTCTGTCTCCCTCTCTCTTTATCTCACTCTCTCTCTGTCTCCCTCCCTCTGTCTCCATCTCTCTGTCTCCCTCTCTCTGTCTCCCTCCCTCTGTCTCCCTCCCTCTCTTTCCCTTTGTCTCTCTTCCTCTCCTCGTCTCCCTCTCACTGTCTCCCTCTCTCTGTCTCACTCCCTCTGTCTTCCTCCCTCTGTCTGTCTCCCTTTGTCTGTCACCCTCTGTTACCTCACCCGAGCTTCCTGGGCACACACCCAGCCGCACCCGTACTTCAATGGTCTTTAAAATACCATTTACTTGTTAATGAGGCTTTGTTGTGAATCGCCCGGCCCCAGAGTGTCTCGGAGTCCGCGCTGCTGCGGCGGTGTTTGCTGACACAATTTTTTTTTTTTTTTTTTAAAGACAGACAGGTTCAATGTCTGCAAGGTCCGAGGGCCGCCAAGGAAGGCTTGCCAGGCCACTGGCGGCCCACGGGCCGTACTATGAGTACCCGTGCTCTAGATAGAATACCGAATAAAGAGCAGATGGAATGGGAGCAGGGTCTGTCATCCTCTGTCTGTTGCCTTCTGTCTGTCACCCTGTCTCCCTCTGTCTGTCTCCCTCCCTTTGTCTCCGTCCCTCTGTCTCCCTCTCTCTGTCTGTCTGTCTCCCTCCATCTGTCTCCCTCCCTCTTTTCCCCTCCTCCCTCTGTCTGCCTCCTGCTGTCTGCCTCCCTCTGTTTGTCTCCCTCTGTCTGTCGCCCTCTGTCTGTCGCCCTCTGTCTCCCTCCCTCTGTCTCCCTCCCTCTCTTTCCCTATGTCTCTCTTCCTCTCTTCGTCTCCCTCTCTCTGTCTCCCTCTCTCTGTCTGCCTCCCTCTGTCTCACTCCCTCTGTCTTCCTCCCTCTGTCTGTCTCCCTTTGTCTGTCACCCTCTGTTACCTCACCCAAGCTTCCTGGGCACACACCCAGCCGCATCCGTACTTCCCAGGTCTTTAAAAGACCATTTACTTGTTAATGAGGCTTTGTTGTGAATCACCCGGCCCCAGAGTGTCTCGGAGTCCCTGCTGCTGCGGCGTTTTTGCTGACACAATTTTTTTTTTAAAGACAGACAGGTACAATGTCTGCAAGGTCCGCGGGCCGCCAAGGAAGGCTTGCCAGGCCACTGGCGGGCCGCAGGCCGCGGGCCGTGCTATGAGTACCCGTGCTCTAGATAGAACACCGGATAAAGAGCAGATGGAATGGGAGCAGGGTTACAACAATAAACATAGCAGAACCAGTGGTCGAAGTGGGGGGAAAAAGTAGGGGAACTGTGGGCGGAGACTCAGGGGGCTGGAATAAGCAGATGATTGGATTAGTGGGCGGAGTCAGAGCTGTGGCTAGAAATAGCAAAACATATCAATTTCTAGTACGTTTGGTGAAGTGGAAGGCCGTGTGCAAGGTTGACTGGTCACATTTCTCACTGTGGGAGAGGTGTGGCGCCGCGGCCAGGGCGACTGACGCTGGAATCTGGGGACCACGGTTCGATCCCCGGCTCCGGCGGCAGGTTAGCCAGCACCATGTGACTCTGGGCAATAGCTCGCTTAATCTTCCCGACGGCCCCCAGCGCCTAGAGACCCTTACGGGTGATTGTGCGCTTTACAAATGTGGACTTTACAAATGTGGACTGCTGCATTGGCATGTTACAGTAGAATTAATGAGGCAAAAGCTTTGCAGAGACTATTAGTATGTGTAAAAATGACAAAATAATAAAGTATCAGAAAATGTACTACATAATACTGCAGCCTTTTTTGCTGCATAATTTAGTCAACACTGCAACATAATGTTGTCCTCTATTGCTGCATATTTGCAGTGGCCCCAAAGCAGGCGGCACATGCTAAAAGTGCTTGTGTATGAAGCAGAGAGACAATGAAGTTTGTGAGCTTAGGGACGTATTTATGGGAATGGTGGCGCAGGGCAGCACAGCAAGGTACTTTGTTGCATTGCCCTGTATCACATGGAAAGGGCAAAAATGCACGGTATTTATCCAATATGGTGCATTCCTGTCTTTTCCCCAGGCGCTGGTGCCTTTTCGACAGCCTAGCGTCAATGCAGGCACACTTGCCCCATGGTGCAAGGGTGCCTCCTTTGCATGCAGGATTGTTTTTGTGCAGGAAGGGTCACCTTCCTGTACAAAAACAATCTTGAAAGGCTTTTTCCTTTTTCTATGTGTGCTGCTGAATAAAGCACACTTTGAAAGAGGAAAAAACAAGGAGTAATAAAGATATTTCTCCTAGTTATGCCTCCACTGGGGAGGCACAATATTTTGGTGCATTCCCAGGATTACAAGTCCTTGTAAATCTGTGAATGTGTCAAAAACCGATGGAGTTGTGTGGGAGACTTTTAATGTTGCAGGAAAATAACTGGGTTTACAAGGAACTCTACAGTGATTTATGCGTTTTTAAGAGTGAGTCATTATGCTGCACAGTTTTGCTGGTTTTGTTGCTGGAGGCCAATTTTGCAGCATTGCTTCAAAACCAGTCCCCATTTACAAAACCAGTCTCCTATGCAACACCTACCGCAACACCTCCCTTGCACACAATAAGGTAATGCAGCAGTTTGTGCTGTGTTGCACTACTTCATATCTATGAAGCCGTTCAAAGACATGCAAAGTGGCTTCACGTGGCTTTTAAAATATGACTTGAAGCTTTGCATTGTGCATGTACCACATTGCAAGGTGCAAGCAGGAGGCAAGGCCTTTGAAAACATGCCTCATAGTCTGGTGTGCATGCAAATCCTGCATTGCCAATCCCTGGTGTGTTGCATTAGTACTACTGGAACAAGGCCAATGGAGGCACCAATGAATTAGGTGGACTGGCCTCAAGGGTCCTGTGGACCTCAGTGACAAAGTCACTGCTGCCCTAGGGTGTGCTGCTTTGTGGGCATGCCTGCAAGACTGGAGCTGAACTTCAGTATGGATTGTGGTGGAAACGGCTTCATGGTTAACCAACACTGGCCACCGGTAGGGTTCACCTGCTGGTGCTAAGAGACCAGGGCTTCTAAGGTCTAGTTTGGGCTTCTAAGGTCGATCATGGGAATGTGCTCCCTCAGGAGTGGTCTGATGGACAAGGCATGAAGGCTGAACCAGGTTCCCCAGTTCAAAATTCGGTACCTCTGGCCATAGTGTCACATCCTATCCCCACCGAACACCCTTCTGCCCCACTGAGTGAAACTTGCACTGTCTTCAGCTACAACCCAATTCTGCCCCATTATAAACACCTGGATGTGCCTCATTTCAAATTATGCACTGCCTGAAAAAAAAGTTACAACATTCTGGAAAAAGCAAACACTCTTAGAGAATGCAGGATTATGTAAAGCATGCAAAATATAAGCAGGAACGACATGTTACCTTAACGCTTTTACTCTCATTGTTCAGAAATCAATGAGCATTTTTTGCCTCAAACATTGAGGACATGAAGATAGGGCTCCTCCTGTACACATGTGTTAAGCAGGGCTCAGAACACAAAGGAACTCTTCAAGAGAATCTGATCTGACTCACGGAAACCGACAAGGGCTCCTTCATATTCAAGTCAGTCAGCTAGCTGCTCAAGCATAGAATAGCACATGTGTATTCAAGTGTCCTGCAAAGAAGAATGAGTGTGAATAAGTAAATGTGGGTGCGAATGATTGAGTGCCTGAATGTAACTGAACATGAGTGATAGAGTGTATGTGGATGAAAGTGAGAGAAAGTGAGTGAGAATGAGTCACGTAGAGTAAGTGAAACTGTAAGTTAGAATGAGGTAATCAGAGTTGGAAAAAGTGAGACTGAGTGAGAGTGAGAATGTGATACTGAATGTTTAAGAGTGAGTGCAAGTGAGCAATTTTGAGTAAAAGGGAAAGTGAATGAGAATGAATAATGGGGGTAGTGAGCCTGAGTGAGGTAACATGTGAGCAAGCATGACAAAACACAAGCCTTGGCAAAGTGGAGGTAAACATTTACTAATGGGAGGAACATATTGTGCATCTTGAAAGAAAATGTGGTCAACTCCTGGGGAGCATCAGGCTATGTTGGCTTGGCACAGTAATGGCTTTTGAGAGAATTTGTGTTAAAATAGGGTGTTGAAAATAAAATGCAGTATTTGACCCTATAGTTTTTTTTCAAAATTATCTTGGGAGTAGCTACACCCAGACTGCAAATACTCCTAAAAATAAGGCACTCTTACTCGCTTTGTACGCTCTAGTTCAGCTCTAGCATTACGCTACACTACTCTCAAGCATCACCCCCGCTGCAAAACCGACACAGTTAAGTAGTTTATACATTTTACTGTTCCATTGGCATAACACTCAGAAAAAGAAAACCTGTTGCAGTTTTTTTTATTGATCCTTCACTTTAAAGTGGATCCGAGAAACTAATAAGCTCTCCTTACCGGACTACCAATAAAGTGATAATATATCTTTTGGGCTCTCGCTACCAGCTTTCTGACTTTAGCTGCTTTTTATGGTGACATGTTTGAATACGAATAAGACTTTCATCAACTTAAACAGCTCCATCATTTCTCGGGCGCTGAGAGAAACACGTGACTCACTAGCACAATTTTCTGCTAGGGCTTTCATGCTCCTCTGTCTTGGATGACAAGCCAAGTTTAAAAGAGGTCATATTTTACTGTCATGCTTTCTGAGTTTATATTTCAGTGATAGCAGTAACTAGCACATACCTTTCAGCGTAATAATTCCTGCCTCTTAGAATGTAATGGGACTGAAGACAGTTGGATAGCTTTCTCTGACATCATTAAAGCATGTGAATTCTAATGAAAGTCAATAAAGCCAGTAGCCGTGTTACACCATTTCTGCTAACGTTTAACCTCTGTATTACAGATAGAAAAAGGGAAAAAGGGATGCTCGGGACAAGAGAATAATGCACAAACGAAAGATTAACTTTGTCATTCTTTTGCAGAACGTCCCGCTGTACTAGCAGCAGAGCAGGACTTCCTCATGCTAAATGTTCCCCTTGTTTTACGGTATTACAGACTAGGAAAATGGAAGACAATCCAAGAACATACAAGACATATTCCACGTTTACGATTTTCATATGCAACTCATTGGTCTTGAAAAATAGACCATCACGGTTTCCTAGTCTTCTTATTTAACATAATCAGGTTCTGGTCTGGCAGGAGGCTCAAGCATCCTTTGATTCAGGGCAAATCACTTAGTCTTCTCCTGCCTAAAAAAGCAAGTAGTTGCAATGCAATATGCCTCCCATTACTGAAAGTTTGAGCTTTTGCTGTTGCATTATTATTCGCATCGCCAATAGGTCAAACTTTCTGTAATGTGAGACCTATTGCATTGCAAATACTTGTTTTAAAAGACCACGGGCCAGATGTAGGTAATTCCTATTTACCGACTCTTAAATACCAAATCATACCGATTCGGTATTTAAGAGTAGGTAAATAGGAAGGAGGCATATGTAGGTAAATCTCCTTTTTAATTTACCGATTCTGTAACATTCGGTATTTACCGATTCTGAAAATACCGAATCGGTATTTCACATTGATTCCTATGGGCCTTGAAGCCCATAGGAATCAATGTGAAATACCGATTCGATATTTACAGAATCGGTAAATACTGAATCCTGCAAGGGTGCAGGGGGTGTCACTTTGACACCCTCTAGTACCCCAAGTACAGGCTTGTGTGACATGTGGCACACATACATGCCCTAAGGGCATGTCTGTGTGTCACATTGCACAGGTGTGCATGCACAGATGTGCATGCACACCTGAATTCGGTATTTTACCACACAATAGGATTTGTGGTAAAATACCGACTCTTAAGGGCCTGTGGCACTCCTAGGAGTGTCAGCTACATATGGATTTACAGAATCGGTATATTTACCGATTCGGTAAAACACCGAAGTGGTAAATTTACCGATTCGGTAAATATACCGATTCCGTAAATAATGACCCACCTACATCTCAAAAGCCAAATACCGGTCGGTAACGGCCGATTTCCGGTATTTGGCTACCTACATCTGGCCCCACATTTCTCGAGCTGAGGACCGGAACTTAAATAGGTTGAAATGCGGGGTGAGGATTCAAATTGAAGTCCTCCCACATTATCTTTTCAGTCCTGTGTGATACGCGCGGCTTTCCCGAATTGGATGGAGGTTGGCAGATAACATACACACTAACATATCACACACCACGAGGAGTAGCTAGTCTGCCCTAGTGTCACGGAGAGGATAGGGCCTCCCCATCCTTATATTATTCCTCACATAGGGGGTTTCCAATTGCCCTGAAGAAAGTCCAGGACCTTTTCGGCCACACAGGACTGAAACATGTCGGCACTAGGGTTTTAGGACCATAATACTCCAACAAGACCCATTTAGAAAAAACTTTAACGACCCAGACAGAACCAAGAATAAAGGGAAACCGGGGTCTGACTTAGTTATTTTAAACTTTAACACCCCTGGCCTTTATCTATTTAAAGAGCTCCCAATACTGTGGTTGAGCCCACTCCGACTTCTAGGGGCCGGGGTAATCGATGATGAAGCATGACACCACCAGGGTGTGTGAGGGTAATTAAATAAAAAAGTGTTTTTTCCCATATTCATGGTTGTGTTTAGCACAACCTTTCATTAGAGAGGCCCCCCTCATTCCCCTCTCCTCTTTTTGTCCCCACTCTCAGGCACAGCTTTTTTACTAGCATCTCTGGCCACTGGTTGGTTAATTGGAGTATTTCTTGTGATTACAAAAATGATTAGAAGCGTCATTCAATAATTCGGAGCCTGATTGTGAGTTTGGAGGATGAGATACTGCGTCAAAACATGATAATAGGTATCCCATCCGCCGTAGTACAAGTGTCAGTCAGTCAAAATACTTTATTTCGATAAATCAATATCATAAAAAGACAATGGTACTATACCAGACATACAATTAAAAAACATTATTTATACATAATAAAACAGAATCTTAAGCCAGTTAAAAATATCCATAGATTATTTCATAAAGTAAAAATTTCGTAGATTAAGACCACAATAAATAGAATAAGAACATTAGCCCATTTGATTGCCCTCCCTGTCACTTTTTAGAGTACAGACATCATACAAATTTACATCCAATTTCATTTATGTACAGTTAGTCAAACAATTTTTCCTGTTCCTAATCCTAACAGCACCCACCAAAAAACTTTCAACGTGAAAAATGGTCCTGGGGGTCTGCAATAATTGCAAGTATAAGAGGGCAGGCTTGACCTGCAAAAACCGTGCCTCCTTTAGTATTGGGACCAAGAATATCATCCTTAATTCCGTGTAGTGACTACAGAACATCAGAAAGTGCAATGTGTTCTGTATGGAAAAGTTGTCAAAGGAACAGGGCAATGCCTTTTCGGGGGTACTCCAAGTAGGGAACTGTCCTAAGTTCAGGTGGATCAGATTAAAACGGAAGCGGGTTAGGAGAAGCCTATGGAAGGGACGTTCACCACATTCAGGTAGATTTCAGGACCAGGTGAGCTGATTATAATGAGGTTGGCTCTTACAGTGGTTTTTTTTAATTCTCGTTCCTCTGTCTCCAGAGACAGCAAGTCTGCCATTGCTCCCTTAATTAGTGCAATGTCCTTCGGTCTTATTGATTCTGGTGAGAAGAAAAGCTCCGGTCTCCCTAGTTTAAACAGGCTGTTTTTAATGTATGTCAGCCACTCAATCTTTCTATAATTTTCTAGTAGGAGACAGTCTTTCATGATAATATGGTTCAAGGAGATTTCCTGGTTCATCCAGGTCAGAATGGATAGTATATGAGGGCGTGCACTGTGGCACTGATAGGACAGATCTCATGAATTTATTTTCGGTCAGCTGTAAACAATCAGGGGCACTATAGCCCCATATTGAACTACCATATGTGGCTACTGCGAGGCATTTTGCTTTATATATTTTCATTAATGCTACTATAGGCCTTGCCCCGAGTTTTTTTGTAAAGCCCTGGAGTGCAGAGGTAGTTCTTGCAAAGGAGATTTTTCTATTTTTAAGCTGCGGACCCCAATTCCCTCTCTCATCAAATGTAATCCCCAGGTAAGGGAATGTGGGCACCCTACAGAGTTCTTCTTTGCAACAGAAAAAAGTTTTAGACTGCTTTTTCCTAGAGCACTTCCTCATGATCATGATTTGGGACTTCTTTACATTTATTTTAAATTCCAGGGATCCTATAAAGTTCCCAAATACATCCAGGAGCCGCTGTAACCCAACCCCTGTCCGTGAAAGAAGGACAGCATCATCCGCATAGAGGAGAACTGGGATACCCAGTTCCCCTATACGCGGTATGTCGAGGGTAGCCTCCTTTAGTGCAGGTTCTAGGGCATTGATATAAACCGTAAAAAGAAGGGGGGCCAGGATGCACCCTTGCCTGACCCCCCTGTCCGAGTTAAAATGGCTAGTCCAGCGCCCCTCAGCAGTAACCCTGACAGAAGCCAATAGGCCAGAATGTAAGTCCGCCAAAAGGTCGACTAAAGCCCGATCAAGACCCATAATAATTAAAATTAGCCATAACTTTGTCGGGTTTACAAGGTCAATTGCCGAAGAGAGGTCCATGAACCCCAGATACATTGACCCCTCTTTGGCCTTGGTATATTTGTCCAGTAACAGGTGCAAGTTAAGGCATTGGTCTAATGTGCTCCTTTTCGTTCTAAACCCATATTGTAGGTTGGACAGGAGCCCTCTGTCATTGACCCAGTCTATAAGTTTGTGCAAGATTACCCGTCCTAAAATTTTGACCGAGGAATCTATTAGAGAAATAGGTCTATAACAAGAGGGGTCCTGCCTATCTCCCTTCTTAAAAACTGGGATAATAATGGATTTTTTCCATGAGACCGGTATGTTGTTTTGATTTAAAGCGTTAAAAACACTACACAAGATCTTAGACCAGAATTTTGGGGCACATTTAAAAACATCCGCGGGGACCCCGTCGGGACCGGGAGCCTTGTTATTGAGGTCAGCTCAATAGCTCTTTCTATCTCTGCGGCCTCAAAAATCACCTGGAGCCCTTCAGATCTAACACGGGTGTTAGGCATTTGATTTTCGGGACCTGGGGTAGAGTATATATTCTCAAAGTGAGTTATCCAGCCCTCGTCTGGAATGTTAGACTCAAGGGGAGTGTTCTCCTCACCCGAGAATAACGGTTGATTTACAATTTTCCAGAACTGCCCACTGTTTCTTAGGGTCTCAGGGGCAAGTAATTGTGACCAGGCCTTGTCTTTCAGCTCATTTTTCCTGTCTAAGATTGCTTTCTTATAGGCAGATCTTAAGATGGCTATTTGGGCTTGGTCCTTAGGGGTCGCCTTCAGGGCCGTAAGTAAGACTCCATGTGCCCTAGAGCATCTTTTATCAAACCATCTTTTACCATAGTTTGTCCTCTCTCTAGGGCCGGCGTGTAAGGTTAGGTTAATTTGTCTACAAATGTTATCAAAGGCAATGACCACCTCTGTGTTTTGGGCATGTTTCTCTAGGCATATGGCCACATCGTCCTCAACCTTATCCAACACTTCCTGCAAGAAAGTTTCAGGGACTATGTTTGACCATTTTAGCCTACGTCCTTGATCTTTTACAGCCACACTTAGACCACCTTTGTGAGTCACAGATTTCAGGGATAATAAGTCCTCGGACATTATCTCTATTAACACGGGATTGTGGTCACTGAAGACCGATACCTCAGTCTTGTACCTTAAAACCTTACATAACATAAAAGAAGACATAAAAATATAATCAATGATAGTGCCTTCGTCTGTTCCTTTAAATGTAGGAGACCTAAAACCACCTTCCCCACAACCGGACTCGTAAAGATTCCATCTCGCCAGAAAGTTTTCAAGGGCTTCCCCCCTCTTAGAATGTTCAAAATGCATGGATGAAGAGTATGGGGGCCTTCTTCTTCTATACTGGAACACGGTTGGTTACAGGGATGGATGTTAAAGTCTCCTAGAAATATTATTTCAAAAGTATTCACATTAGTACTATAGACTGACAAGAATTTCTCGAATAAGTCCAGATTAGACCCGGAACACTCATTGGCACATGAATTATAAAAATTAATAAATGAAATCTTGGGAGTATCATAATATGATCATTCAACAATTAAACAGTTCTGGGAACCTGAATTACACTGAGTTAATGTGCCATTTAAATCGAGTTTAAATAGACTTAGTAAGCCTCCCTTGGCTCTACCAGCCACACTGCAGATCGCTGGGATGCAAAAATGTCTATACCCATCCAGGGAAAAGCTGTTTGTCTGGTCCCAGGTTTCTTAAAACGCTATAATGTCATAGGTTTTTAGTGAGTTAGTCCAGATATCATTCCCTGCTTTAGCTTTAATGCCAGCAATGTTCCAAGTCATAATCCTAGATGTAGGGTATAGGGGCTGTATATTAGTCCTTGGTTCAGTTGACTGTCAATCATTTTCCTCCAGAGATACTAGAGGGGCGTATCGATTGACCAATGGAAGAGGTTGATCGAATTGGTTATATTGCCTGGACAGCCTATAACAGTATGGGTCCTGACTATTTGTTAGTTGGATTCCAAATTGGGGAGGAGGAGTAACAAAGCATCGCCTAGGTAGAGGTTGAAATGGCTTGGGCTGGTCAGTATTTAAGTGTGTGGTGTTATTAAGATGATTATAGAAGAAACCAAGAGGGCGTGCACATACAGTGTTATCTGCAATTGATAGGGAAGCCGCTCTAAGCAGGACTGTGGCAACATGCTGCGGATGCTTGAAATTAACAATAATGCAGTCCCCCCTACTGAAAAGGCAAGAGGAAACCCACAATTCCTATTCAGCCATGATAATGATTTATTTTTCAGGGAGTCGTGGGTTTCAGGCCGGGACTCAGTGAGATAGGAATCCCCTCAGGTACATTTGTAAGTACAACTATATAAGGTGCTCATTCTGGTGGGAGATTGACTGATATTCTTCTCTTTGCTGAGCTCCTCCCTTCGTTGTTCCTCCCTATTATAGTAGGTTGGTTACTAGGGGTCGTGAGGGGTAGTTGGGTAGCTTGTACAGGGGGTGGACGAATAATGGCTGGTAGAGGAGGTAATTGAATAACTGGTGCAGTTTGTGCAGTATGTGTCAGCCTGTTCCCCCCATTGCAAGGAGCAGCTGCTTCCTTATTTACATTATTGCCCGCCTTTACACTCTTATTTGCTTTGATCAGAGTCAGATGAGAATTCAAAAGGCCGCCCAGTCTGGTTACTTCTTTTGTTACCTCATCTAATTTTGCCACAAGAGGTTTCATCATAATTTCTAATTTAGATTCGATAATACTAGCCAGCAGATCAATTTGATCAGAATTCATGTTAGTCAACTCAGCCTGAGTTGAGATGTCAATTACTCCCCCAGTGCTAATGGCTGTGGGCCCGGCTTTTTTGGGTTTCCTATTCCCCCGCTTAGCAGCTTGCTTCCTACAAGCCCTTACTACTCTTCGTACCAGGGAGGGTGCCGGTGAAGATATCAGAGAGGGTTGTAGTGAAATGTCCAGAGGATTATCCAACTCTGCCTGAATCTGCACTGAGGGTGCAGAAGTTTCATTGTCAATAATTATTTGCGAGTCTTCAATACAACTGCGTTCTAGAGAGGGAGTAACTGGGAGGGTGCACTGACTTGTGGGTGAGGCCGGGGGACTTATCCGGTTTAATGAGAGGCGCCTTTCTTTGTTGATTTTACTTACTACTTTAACCAAGTAGTTGTCCATTGTGCTCGTCACAAGAGGGGTTTTGGCCGACCTGAG
This sequence comes from Lissotriton helveticus, assembly GCF_964261635.1. Lineage (NCBI taxonomy): Eukaryota > Metazoa > Chordata > Amphibia > Caudata > Salamandridae > Lissotriton > Lissotriton helveticus. The sequence continues at coordinate 1,923,031,622 of NC_136057.1, read as the reverse complement.
TTTGGACATTTGTAAGTCAGAGTAGTAAATACGGAGAAATATATAACGGCACCGAAACTATTACTTAAGCAGGCTCTGCTGTAAGCTACAATGTCTACAGAGGCACACTAAATAACACACAATATAAGGCAAAAAGAGTCTTACAGGTTTTGAGGTGTGTGGGGGTAGAAAAAGTCAAGGTCCTTGGCCCAGCCCAGCCTCGGTCGGCCTCTGACGGCCGCAGACGGCCCGCCCTTTGCCCGGGCTTCTCCCGGTCGCTCCCGCGCGTGACTCGCGGGGCGAGAGGCGATCCCTGCTAATAAGGCGCATCTTGGCGCGTGTCAGGCGTCACAACCGCCGCGTCCACTCCCGGGGCAGCTGGGTGATGTAGTTTCCTTGCTGCAGCTACACCGGGTGGATGGCGGTGAAGGAGCTAGCCGTTTCCCTCACGGCGCGATTCAGGTCCTGCCAAGGTAGGGTTTCACTCTCCCTAAGCCGTTCCCATCACGGCAGGCGCGGTGAGTGCTTCTGTGGCCCCCAGAGCGCTTCGGCGCTCCCTGCTAATAAGGCGCCTCCGGACGCGTGTCAGGCGTCACAACCGCCGCATCCACCCCCGGGGCAGCTGGGTGATGTACTTTCCCTGCTGCAGCTACACCGGGTGGATGGCGGTGAAGGAGCTAGCCGTTTCCCTCACGGCGCGATTCAGGTGCAACCAAGGTAGGGTTTCACTCTCCCTAAGCCATTCCCGTCACGGCAGGCGTGGTGAGTGCTTCTGTGGCCCCCAGAGCGCTTCGGCGCTCCCTGCTAATAAGGCGCCTCCGGGCGCGTGTCAGGCGTCACAACCGCCGCGTCCAGCCCCGGGGCAGCTGGGTGATGTAGCTTCCCTGCTGCAGCTACACCGGGTGGATGGCGGTGAAGGATCTAGCCGTTTCCCTTACGGCGCGATTCAGGTGCTGCCAAGGTAGTGTTTCACTCTCCCTAAGCCGTTCCCGTCACGGCAGGCGTGGTGAGTGCTTCTGTGGCCCCGTAGTACAAGTGCCTTATGATATAATGAACTTATAATACGATGGACAGGATATTAGACATGTTTGTGACGGAGCATTCCATCCCCCAAACTACTATTCAGACAATCTGTGACCAGCACAGTAGTGCATAGGCTAAAACAATGATGGAATGAAAGAAGGTTATGCTTCCATTTCAACACACCAGTGGCATTCGTTTATTTGAAATGTGCATTGAACACAGTGTGAGGTAACATCTGTTCTATAATGAAACATGCAATGCCTGTTAACCTAAAAACAGTATAATGTGACACCTCTTGCACCAGCAGCATCTTTATTGGCTAGGCAGTACACGATACTGACTACAAGAATGACATACTGGTGCTGACTTTAGGGGAACAGCTACAGAAGGAGGGGAGAAAGCTGATGTGGGGAATGGAAATCCATAGACATGGGGAGGAAGGTAGCACCAACATGCTTACAGAGTATCATGCTATATGAATGTGTTACCTTGTGCTTAGCTATCACATGCATGGTGTTATAGCCTTGGCAGCAATTCAGTTTGTAACAGGTCTAAATGTTACCCAGTTGAATGGTACTCAGTTTACTGACCTGGAAAAGACGTAATCCTGAGACTAGAAAGGATTCAATTATGCGACCTGAAATCACAGCTGAAAGCACCTGAATGCACTCCAACACTCATTTAAGGCTTATTTGCACAGGGATCTGAAGTGTGTGATATTTAACACCCCTTCACAGCCTTCCCTCATAGCTTCTGGGGAAAAGGTTAGTAAAAGAAGGCTAAAGATGTTAAATAGTGTCTGCATTTTATGCCTGATTTGCAAGTTAAAAAGTCAGAATAGGAGGTACTGACCACCTGTGGTAAATACATCGCCCTGTGGTAATGGTATGTCTCTCGTGGTAAATCCCTCACCCCATTCCATCTACCTTGTAGTGACGGCCAAGTCATCTTGAAGGCAGTGAAGCATATTTTATTGTATTGTATTTATTTATTTATAGGCTCTGTGTGTGGTTAACTGTCATATGCAGGCCCTCGCACCTTCAATTTTTATTCAATGCAGTTTCCAGAATTAATAACAACATGTCAATTGAAAATGTTACGCATCATTCAAAGGTTAAGTATAATAAAAATTCATTATTTACATCTAGGATTTCTGTCTTGGGCTCAAAAGCAAACCGATCCTGGATGCAAAATGTCTCCTAGGTGTGTTTGTGTTAATTCTACAAACTAAACTAAACGCAGAAAGTTGCGAGGTATACCAGGAAAACCTAATACGAGGCAACCAATGAACATTTGGTATTGGAAATGAGCACTTCAACATTATACAGACATCTTAAAGATATTAAATGAATAACTGTATTTTATTATATAGTGCACACGATGAACTGGCCTAGCAATTAATAACTCCAAATCATGCATCATGCTGGTCAGGTCCCGCCCCAAGAAAGTGCATCCTTTTAAAGTAGGCATTGAAAGGGTGCCCCTGACAGCGACATTTTCTTATTTGCGCGTACTGATGGATGATAAACGTAACTGGGGGCCCCTCATTCAGAGGACTAGAGGGGAGGTTATACAAGCAAATACTGCAATCTTTAACTTTGCCGCCAAAATGGGTAAGCGCCCTGTGGCGGCAATGTTGAAGTTATACCAGGCGAAAAGTGTCGCTTTTGCGAGCTATGGGAGTGGACTATGGGGCTACGCCACAACTGATGCCATGCAGGTGGCGGAGAACAACTCTTTAAAACGCCTCCTTGGAGTGCCTAGGGGTACATCTAATTTGGTGGTCCACGAAGAAGTGGGGCTGCCATATAT